>NC_048224.1:67211402-67490652 GCF_002007445.2 Ailuropoda melanoleuca
TTTTTGTGTATGGTGTGAGAGAGTGGTCAAGTTTCATTCTTTTGCATGTAGCTGTCCAATTTTCCCAGCACCATTTATTGAAGAGACTGTCTTTATTCCACTGGATGTTTTTTCCTGCTTTATCAAAGATTAGTTGCCCAAAGAGCCAAGGGTCCATTTCTGGGTTCTCTATTCTATTTTATTGGTCGATGTGTCTGTTTTTGTGCCAGTACCATGCTGTCTTTGTGATCACAGCTTTGTAGTACAGCTTGAAATCCGGCATTGTGATGGCCCCAGCTTTGTTTTTCCTTTTCAACAATTCCTTGGTGATTCGGGGCCTATTCTGGTTCCACACAAATTTAACAGCTGTTTGTTCCAGTTGGAAGAATCAATATGTTTTAAGTGTGCATACTATCCAAAGCAATCTATAGATTTAATGCAATCCCTATCAAAATACCAACATTTTTCACAGAACTAGAATAGTCCTCAAATTTGTATGAAGCCACAAAAGACCCCAAATAGCCAAATCAATCTTAAGATAGAAGAACAAAGCTAGACATATCATAGTCCCAGATTTCAAGATTTTTAATAAAACTATAGCAATCAAAACAGTATGGTACCAGCACAAATATAGACACATAGGTTAATAGAACAGAATAGAGCTCAGAAATAAACCTACACTTACATGATCACTTAATCTATGACATAGGAGCCAAGAATATACAATGGGGCAAAGAGAGTTTAATAAATGGTACTGGGAAAACTGGACAGCTAAATGCAAAAGAATGAAACTGGACCACTTTCTTACATTACACACAAAAATAAACTCAAAATGGATTAAAGATCATAAATCTCCTAAGAGAACACATAAGCAGTTATTTCTTTGGCATTGGATGTGGAAACATTCTTCTAGATATATCTTGTCTGGCAAGGGAAACAAAAGCAAAATTAAACTATCAGGACTACACCAAAATAAAAAGCTTTTGCACAGTGAAGGAAACCATAAACAAAAAAATAGGCACCCTACTGAGTGGGAGAAGATATTTGCAAATATCTTCTATCCAATTAGAAGTTAACATCTAAAACATATAAAGAACTTATTCAACTTAACACCTGCCTCAATTAATCTGATTAAAAATGGGCTGAGGACCTAAACAGACATTTTTCCAAAGAAGACATACAGATGGCCAACAGACACAAAAAGATGCTCAACATCACTCATCATCAGGGAAATGCAAATTAAAACCACATGAGATATCACCTTACACCTGTCAGAATGGCTAACATAAAAAACACAAGAAATAACAAGGATGTGGAGAAAAAGGAACCCTTGTGCCCTGTTGGTGGGAATGCAGATTGGTCCAGCCACTGTGGAAAACAGTATGGAGGTTCCTTGAAAAATTTAAAAAATGATTACCATATGGTCTAGTAATTCACTTTGGATATTTACCCAAAGAAAACAAAAACATAAATTCACAAAAATATAAGCATGCCTATATTTACTGCAGCATTATTTATAATAGCCAAGATATAGAAGCAACCGAAGTGCCCATTCATAGTTGAATGGGCAAAGAAGATGTGGTGCATACACACAACAGAATATTAGTCACAAAAAAGAATGAAATCTTGCCATTTGCAACAGTATGGATGGACCTAGAGGGTATAATCCTAAGTGAAATAAGCTGTCAGAGAAAGACAAATACTGTATGATTGCAGTCATATGGGAATTTAAGAAAGAAACAAAGAAAATAGAGACAGACTCAAATGCAGAGAATGAACTGGTGGTTGTCAGAGAGAGGTGAGTGGGGGGATGGGGAAAGTAGGTAAAAAGGATTAAGAGTACAGTTATCTTGATGAGCACCGAGTAATGTATAGAACTATTGAATCACTATATTGTAATCCTGAAATTAATATAACACTGTATGTTAATTAAAATGCAATTTTAAAAAAGCCTAATGCTCACTTCCCCAGTATAGGATATTGGTGGAGAATTCAGCAGATCTGTGAGGTTCCACCGGAAAGCACTTCACCTCATAGGTAGGTGTTATTAAAGAGAGCTCCCAAATGGCAGTGTGCTGCATGGTATTGCCGTGAACAGGAATAAGTGAGAGGAGAGCCCAACTCAGAGAAAGAAACCTTGAAGGTGAGATGAAAACACAGCCTATTCTAGGTGATGAACTTGAGAATTCAAAGTTTGTCAAGGTCTGAGACAACTGTTATAGCTTGAAGCATCCACACCAAGTGATTTTTTGCAGGAGAGGATCACATCTTCGTCCTCCTTCCTCTCCTCCCAGCTACACACACTTCTCACCTGATCACATTTTTGCAGAAACTGTTCCTCAGGGGTTCATTGAGGTAAATGGTGCGCGGACTTTGGACACATCTGATTCTTGCAGAGATTGTTGCCAGCCCATCTTTTCCTCCACCTTCTGTCAGCCCAAAGAGAAATTGACAGGTCCTGCAGCAAGAAGGCACAGGGATGTTACACAGAAATGCAAATGAAGTCAGGCTCCAGGGAAAGTAGGAAGTGCACTGTATGTTCCCGTCCGGTCCGGCACTTCAGTCTCTGTGAGTCTCTGGAGGCAGACTGCTTTCTTAGCCCCCAGCTCCTCATCTGCCCAATCCACTTCTTCAGGGTTCACACCCCCTAGACCTCCCCTGCCACCCTGCATTGCAGGGGCAGTTCTAGTTCCCTCACATCCCCATCCCCTCCCCAGCCTCAGAGGCTCTGGGCAGGCACTGACATTCAGCCCAAGGAGGAGACTAGGGACTACACAGTGATATAGGACCCAGTACTTGGGCTCAGAAAGAGGAGAGGGGAGGGGGGAAGGTGAAGAGGGCTGGGGGAGGGGGAGGGGAAAGTGTCTTGGCTGAAGAGTAATAGTTCCCTGACCAGAGAACAGCCCCTGGCCATGATGGCCTTAACATTGCCCACAGTTTGACTAAATTTTAAACAGATGTCTTATCCATAGACTCCTGAATGCCGTTTCCTTTTTGCTAACATAAAACATCTACTTTAGAAAACATAATTGTAAATTCTTACTCTACTCCCTTTGAAATGTAAATAAACATCCTTTAAAGCCCCTTGCCAGCTTTAAGATCCAGGGAATGCCTTTCTCAAGGACCTGGGATGTCTCTGAAATGTAATCATCACAGAAGATCTCCATGGTAAGGTAGTAGCCTAACTTCAGGGAGTGCCTTGCTCCAAGTGTAAAACTCCCTCCTGTCATGACGATAAGAGAGAATGTACTTATTCTTTGGGTAAAACCAACTAGCAGACACAAGTGGCCAATGACAATCTCCACCTTCCCCACCCCAACTCTTATAAACTCTCCCATCTTTTGTTTCAGCTGAGGTGAGTTCAATTTCTCTCCCCTATTGCAATAGTCTTGAATAAAGTCTTCCTTGCCTGGTTAACTTTGCCCAGACAATGTTTACTTTGATATCTCCTAAACCAAAGATAAATGAGATTTTTGATCAAGGGGCCAAGGAAAGTCCCATTTGTTTCTGATGAGAAGTAGAGGCTAGTATGCCCTCAACAGTAAGAAGCATCTTTGTGCCAGAGTCCATGTGCTCGGATTTCCTCAGACTAGTCAAAAGTCCTGTAGTGCAGGATTGATATGGATATGCAGATCCTGGAGCAAAGGAACTTTGCCACCATCACTCCATGTTTAGTTTAGCTATTTCTCTTCAAGCATTTCCCTAACAAGCCATCCATGTGTGAGGGTGAAGAAACAAAAGGGCAGTGATAGTTAACTAAGGAGCTGCTGATGCAAATAGATAAAGCTCAAATCACCTGACTAGAGACCTGTGATCTTCAAGGATACCTGACGACCTGCTACCTGAGAGAAGATGCTGGTGACCAAGTATCCTAGTTTTAAGACCTAAGCTCATGTCCCAGCTCACACACGAGGTGCCTCCCACTACACCAGCATGTCTGTTTGGCAAATAACTGGTCTGTTAGAGTGGCCCCCTTAAAGTGAATAATAGTAAAAATGAGCCAGCACAGAATCTATGAAAAAGTAATGCAGCCATTTGCCCCCAAAAATGACAAAGTATAAGGAACAAAAGACAAAGGAAATTCTTATTTGCACACCAAAAGAACAAAGTTACAAAACACACATAAAATGTATTTCCTGTAAAAGAAATTAAATACGGCCATTATGAAACAAGAGGTCACAAAAAGAAAAAAAAATTATTTTTTAAAGTGATAATGAAACAGCAGACGAATTTTTTAGGTGACCTGAAAGAGCTCAGAGAAGAAATGAAAGAGAAATATCTTAAGAAAAAGGAAAGCCATGTTAGAAGCAACTATGATAACAGACAGCTGAAAAGAGGGATGTCCTGCACGGACTACAGAAAACTAAGCAAAATGCAGGGCACCTGGGTGCCTCAGTCAGTTAAGCAGCTGTCTTCAGCTCAGGTCATGATCCCGGGGTCCTGGGATTGATACCCATGTTAGGCCCCCTGTTCAGTGGGGAGACTGCTTCTCCCTCTCCCTCTGCCCTTCCCCTGCTTGTGCGCACTCCCTCCCTCCCTCTCTCTCTCTCTCTCTCTCTCTCTCTCTCTCTCTCTCTCGCTTGCTCGCTCTCGCTCTGACAAAATCTAAGAAAGAGAAAAAGAAAAACTAAGCAAAATGAAATGAAAAAGAGCACAGAAGATAAAGAACTGGAGAAAAATTGTAAATGTGGGACAAAGGATACCCAATGCATGTATATTCGTTGTCCTTGAGGAAGAAATAAAAAATAAAACAAATAAAAATATTGGTAAAATAGACCTTTCTTTAATGAGAACATGACTAAGAAAGGCCTGACACAAAATAAATGCCAAGACACTTCTTGGCAAAGTTTATTGGGTTTTAAGAATAATGAAAAAAATCATTATTAGACAAATCAAATCACTTATGAAGGTTGGAGAGAGAGGGCATATTGGGACCACACTCAGACAGTTGAAACATTCAAGCTAGAAGCAGGAGATCCAGATATCCTATCAAGAAATTAATGAAAAGCTGATAAACAAGATGTCAAAAGCAGTGACTTAACTGGATATAAAAATAAGACTTTATATAATGGTAGGCCATCTTATTGTGACCAAAGTTTCTGTTGAAACAGCTTCAAATGCTGACTTTTAAGGGGAAGAAAAGGCTTTTTAAATTCATTCAGTAAGATAGTAGCTATTATCAAGTCAAATTTTAATCAAAAACAAAAATGAAGAGAAGTAGGCAAAAAATTCAAAAAGCACTTTTCTCCTGAAGAAATTTGCCAATTAATACTTAAGTTAGCTGTGGGGAAACAGGGGGTATATAAGCCAAGGCTCAGGATGTGCCCAAAATGGAGACCTGGAGAAAACCCCATAGTCACACAGGTTCATCTCAGGGTCAGAGTGAAGTAGAAAGAATATTACTCCATTATCCATTCAAACACTCCCACAGGGCTTTGGGGAAAGTTGTGTTGGTATCATTCTGAGGAAGGAGAGAAAGAGAGAAAAAGAGACAGAGACAGACAGAGAAAGGATGATGGGAAGGAGGGAGGTTTCTAGCAGAATAACCCAAAGTGGCATCATGAGAGTTGTCCAAGAAATCTCAAGCATTGTCAGTTTAAAGTGGCTCAGAATTAGTAGTGCTACAAGGTAAAAGCAAATATGAATCCTCTCCAAAGAAAAATATCTTCATCCTAGGCCTCAAAGAACCCCCAAAAATTATTTATCAAAGGAAAGAAATATTATACAAAAGAAGCAAAAACTATAAGAACCATTACAAACAAAAGACTACAGAAACTACCCACTATAGATTTCAGATGCTTGAATTAGAAGATACAGATTTCCTTTTTATTATTATTATATTTTTTATTATATTATGTTAGTCACCATACAGTACATCCCTGGTTTTTGATGTAAAGTTCGATGATTCATTAGTTGCGTATAACACCCAGTGCACCATGCAATACGTGCCCTCCTTACTACCCATCACCAGTCTATCCCCTTCCCCCACCCCCTCCCCTCTGAAGTCTTCAGTTTGTTTCTCATAGTCCACAGTCTCTCATGGTTCATTCCCCCTTCTAATTACCCCCCTTTTCTTTATCCCTTTCTTCTCCTACTGATCTTCCTAGTTCTTATGTTCCATAGATGAGAGAAACCATCAGATTTCTTTAAACGAAAATAAACATGCTTATTATGAAGAAAAATACTTTTTAAAATAATTATATGGAGAGAAACTATGGGAAATGACCCAGAAATTTTAAAAAGAACCAAATAAAATCTCTAAAATAGGAGAAGTCCTAATGAAACTTAAAAATTCAATGAACAAATTTGGCAGCAGATAGGATACTGCTGAGGGGAAAATAATAAAGCTGATATATAAATCAGAGCAATTACCCAAAATACAGTATGGGGAAGCAGGAAGACAGAATATACAGAAAAGAGCTTAGGAGATAGGTAAATGAAGTAAGAAAATCTAACAAAATTTCAATTGAGTCCTTATGGGGGAGGGAGTGAAAGGGGAAGAGGAGAGAGGGAGAAGAAGAAAGAGAGAGTGAGAGGGAGAGAGACAGAAAAAGAGGGAGGGGGAGAGAAAGAGAGAGAGGGAGGGAGAAATGGGACAAAAACAACATGTGGAGATGCCTGGGTGGCTCAGCTGGTTAAGCATCTGCCTTCGGCTCAGGTCATGATCCCAGGGTCCTGGGATCAAGTTCCACACCAGGCTCCTTGCTCAGCAGGGAGCCTGCTTCTCCCTCTACTTGCCACTCCCCCTGCTTGTGCTCTCTCATGCACTAGTAAATAAATAAAATCTTAAAAGAAAGAAAGAAAGAAAGAAAGAAAGAAAGAAAGAAAGAAAGAAAGAAAGAAAGAAAGAAAAGCAACAGGTGAAGGGACGATGGTTATGAATTTTTCACAAAGGCAAGAAAACCAATAAATCTCAAACAAGGTAAGTAAAAAATAAAGTCACACTTAGATTTATAGTGAATACGCAGGGGGAAAAAAGTGAAAATCTTAAAAGCAACCAGAAAAAAAAAATAAGAGGAAGGAACTCTGCCCAAAATATTTTATGAAGCCACATTATGACACCAAAACCAAAGTTATTACAAGACAAAAAAAATAGTACAAATTAAAATCCTTCATAAACATGAATACAAAAATCCTTAGCAAAATGCTAAAACTTAAAAACTCACATCTACCAATATTTAAAATGATTACATATCAAGGCTTTTATGGGTTGAAATGCATCTTCACACCAAAAGAAGATATGTTGATGTCCTAACCCCCAGTACCTCAGAATGTGACCTTATTTCAAAATAAGCTTAGTCTCTTCAGGCTGCTCTAATTAAATACCACAGACTAGGTAGCTCATAAACAAATTTATTTCTCACAGTTTTGAAGGCTGGGAAGTCCAAGATCAGGGCACCAGCATGGTGGTTTTGGTGAAGACCATGTTTCCTGGTTCCCAGCTGGTGCTTTCTCCCTGTCCCCTCACATAGTGGAAGGGGCTACAGAGCTCTCTGGGCCCTCTTTTATACAGCACTGATCCCATTTGCGAGGGCTCTACCTGCATGCTTAAGGACCTCCCAAAGGCTCTATCTGCTAATACCCTCATCATTGGTGGTTAGGATTTCAACACGTGGGTTGGGGGGAGAGGGACACAAACATTCAGACCATAGCTTAAGTTCCTTGCAGAGTTAACCAAATTAAGATAATGTCAAAGGGTGCGCCCTAATCCAATAGGACTGCTGTCCTTATGAAAGGGGGACTTTGGTCACAGAGACAGATACACATATAGAGGGAAGACAATGTGAAGAGACAGGAAAAATGCCATGTGAGGTAGAGAATGGAATCAAACTGCGACAAACCAAGGAACACCTGGAGCTCCCAGAAGCTGGAAGAGGCAAAGAATGATTCTTTGCCCAGAGGTTTCAAATAAAGAATGGTCCTGCTGACACCTTGATTTCAGACTTCTATCCTTGAGAGTTCTGAGACAGTAGATTTCTGTTGTTCTAAGTCACCCAGTTTGTGGTACTTTCCTATGATAACCCTAGGAAACTGATAATGATCTAGTGGGGTTTATTCCAAGAAAGGAAGTTTGATTCATCATTTGAAAATAAAATGATGTAATTTATCATCTCACAAGACTAAAGGAAAAGAGCTCTATGATAATCTCAATAGATACAGAAGAAGCATTTGACAAATTTCAACATCAATTGATAAAAACTCTTAGCAAGCCAAGAAAATAGGGTAAGTTTTTCCACCTGATGAAGGATATCTATGAAAAACCTGCAGCAAATATCAGACTTGATTGTGAAAGACCAAATGCTTTCTTCCTAAGACTGGCAACAATGAAGGCTGTCCGTACTCACCAAGTGTATACAATATTGTACTGGAGGTTTTTGTCAATGCAATAAGGCAAGACAAATAAAAAGCAAAGAGAAAAGAAAAAGAACTCTATTAGCAAACTACACCATGTCCTATGTAAAATACTCTCAAAGAATCTATTTTAAAAACTCTTCTGGTGTAACATGTAAAAATAATTGGAGATTAAGACTCCCATGCTCATAAAGAGAAAAAAAACTGATTAAACTGAAAATCAACAACTCTTCATAGATCCATCAGAGAATTCAGGTGACAGAGCAAGTTGTCACTCCAAAAACGGAAGAGTTGGGTGAATACAGAGAATCACAATTTATCTCTGGAGCAAGCAACTGGTAGAAAGATGTAGAGGGTAACTGACTAATTGCAGAAGACTGAACCATGCACTAGGTTTGAGATAAAATCTCCTGGGGACACAGCCTAAGAGGGGGACCTTAAGGAGCACCACCAGTTTCTCAGAGTGAAGATCAGAGAAAAGGCCCCTCATGCTTCCAGCAAGGGAAGGGGAAAAGGGACCATTATAAAATATGCCCAGCACATTCCATTCCCCTCAACAAAGGCCTGCTCTCAAGGAAAAGTATTTTACCAAATTCTCACCAACATGGAAAAAGGGAAATACCTAACTTTAGCTCATTCTAGTCTTAGTCTTCCTGTTTCACTTAATAGGGAAAAAGAAAACAAAACAAAACAAAAACAACCTAAAAGGTCCTTGTGAAGAACAAAACCAAATCATAGGATTATAGAACATTTGCCTGCTCCTGCACTTACCACAACATGAGCACTGTTCCTGTACAGTAAGAGGGAATTAATTGCAGCTGAAAGAACTGGCTAAGAGTCTATTTAAGAAGGAGTCTCTAGGGAAACCAAAAATATACCCTGAATCTACAGCTGCCTATGGAACAATTTCCAGGGGCAGGAAAGGGGAGGCTAAAAACCAGCTGAGCAACTCGTCCACATAAAGTGAATAAAAAGTCCCACATCAGAGTGGTAGGGGAGGCTGACACTCTCTCACTGTGAACCCTGCCAGAGGTGTGGCAACCCATAGTCAGGAGGCAACTCAAAACCCTGAGCTTCTCCCTGAGGAGTGAAGGGTTTGAACCCCCATTGGCACCCTGACTTTTACCTGCATCGTAGAAATGAGCCCCCAAAACATCTCATGGGGCTTGCACCCACAAGACTCACAAGACTACGGTGAGCTGAGAAGTTGTTCTTAAAGGTTTCACATATGCAAATGCACCTACCTCAGGACCAAGCAGAGGCAGCCAACTGAAAAGTGCCTACCTAGACTTTCTGTGAAAGAGACTTACTTTCTCATGTTAAAGCACAGGTCTGAGGAGCTGGCATCTACATTAACCACATCTAGGGGTCTGTAGAAATTCTCTCCAAACACAGAGGCCTGTGGGCGCCATCTTTGCACTACCCTTTGCCTCCCTCCAGCCCTCTGGTATCTCCTGGAGTGGAGCTTGTACCTCCATCTGGTGACCTGGTTTAGCAGCTGACAGGGCTTATGCTCCTGAGTCCCACTGGACTATAACCAACAGAGAAAGAGTTTTCACCTAGCTTCCCCCCCACCCCGCCCAGGGCAAAGCATAGAGGCAAGAGACGGAGGAGCCCAGTCTTTCTGTGAAGTGGGCTATTAACTTATCTTCACAAGTGTCACCTGAGGGGCAGGCTTCTAATCAAACACCTGAAGACCTGAAGTCATCCTCTCCAGAGACCTTGGTGGGTAGGCACTGTCTTGGTACTCAACCACCCTCCAGAGCACCAGTATCTCCCAGAGGGAAGTTTTACACTCAGCTGGTACCCCAGTTTCTGCATCTCACGCCCCAGTTTTTGTGGCTGCCACTCAGGGGACACTTCTTGATTGCCTGGCTCTGGGGGCCAGTGGGGTTTACATTCTTGAGTCTCATGGGATGGCACTGTAGCAGTCAGAGAGCTGGTTCCTGGCCAGCACCACCCCCAGGGCATGGCACAGACAGCAGACTGAAACACAGCCCCAGTCTTTCTGTGGAAGAGCCCTATTGGCTGGTCCTGGAGCTTCAGCCTGAGGGGCAGGCTACTGGTTTGGCACACTAAGGGCTGCTGAAATATTCTCTAGGGATGGATGCCAGTGGATGCGAGCTTGTGCTCTCCCTCTACCTCATTCCGGGTTGCCAGTATCTCCCAGAAAGGAGCTGGTACTCGTGTCTGGGCACCCCGATTTTTGTGACTGCTGCCCAGGGGACACCTCTAAGTTGCCTGGCTCTTAACCAGCAGGATTTATTCTCATGGGTCCCACAAGGCTGTAACCAACAGAGAAAGAATTCTTAACCAGCTACCACCCCCAGGGCACAGCAGAGTGGCAACTGTCTTTCCATGAAACAGGCCTATTAGCTTTTTAGCTGCAGCCTGAGGGACAGGCTTCTAATCAAGCACACGTCTAACGGCTATCTGGAATCCTCTCCAGAGACCTCAAGGGTGGTACCATCTTTGCAGCTGCAACCCAGGGGACACCTCTAGATTGCCTGGCTCTGGTAGCCTCTGGGGCTTACGCTCAGGGTCCTGCAGGACTACACCTATTTGTATACATTAAAAACTGACACCTGAGGGTCTATGTACCAATCAGGAAATGAAAACACTAACTTTAAAAGATATCTGCGCACCCATTTTCACTGCAGCATTATTTATAATAGTCAATATATGGAAACAACCTAAGTATCCACTGGTGAATGAATAATAAAGAAAACATGGTATATGTATATATATACACAATTAAATATTTTTCAGCAATAAAAAGAAGAAAATCTTGCCATCAGCAACATGGATGGACCATGAGGACACTATGGTAACTGAATTAATGCAGAGAAAGACAAATACCATATTATCACACTTACATGTGGTAATCAAAACAAAGAAAAAAACCAAGCTCATCGATCCAGAAAACAGATTGGTGATTGCCAGAGGTAGGGATGGGGAGTGGGCAAACTTTTAAAGGAAGTCAAAAGGTACAACTTTTGGTTACAAAATAAATCAATCCTGGGGATATAACATGTAGCATGGTGACTATAGTTAATAATACTATATTGCATATTTAAAAGTTGCTAAGAGTAAATCTTAAAAGTTTCCATCACAAGAGAAAAAATTTTTAACTATGTGTGACAACAGATGCTAACTAGACTTGTGGTGATTACTTCACAATATATACAAATATCTAATCATTACGTTGTACACCTGAAACTAATGTTGTATGTCAATTATATCTCAATTTAAGAAAAAAAAAAGTTGTACATAGAGTGGCAACTGGGTGACTCAGTTGATTAAGTGCAACTCTTGATCTCTGCTCAGGTCTTGATCTCAGGGCATCGAGCCTACTTTAAAAAAAAAGTTAAACATAGAATTTCTATATGATCTGGGAATTCCACTTCTAGATATATATATCCCAAAAAATTAAAAGCAGGGACTCAAACAGAAACTTGCACACCAGAGTTCACAGCAGTATTATTCACAGTGGCCAAAATGTAGCAACAACCCAAATGTCTGCTGACAAATAACCTGATAAACAAAATGTGGTATATACATATAATGAAATATTATTCAGCCTTAAAAAGGAATGAAATTCTGATACAGCCTATATGGATGAAACTTACAAACACTATGCTAAGTGAAATAAGGCAGACACAAAGGGACATATATTATGATTCCACTTACATGAGGTACCTAGAGTAGTCAAATTCACTGAGACAGTAAAAACAGAATGGAAGTTATCAGGGGCTGGCAGAAAGGAAAAAAGGGGAGTTATTGTTTAATGGGTATCGGGTTTCAGTCTGGGATAATGAAAAAGTTCCTGAAACACACAGTGGTGATACTTGCACAATTTTGTGAATGTACTTTATGCTACTGAATTATAAACTTAAAAATGATTTGAATGGTAGATTTCCTGTGTCTTTCACTGCAATAAAATAATAGGAAATAGATATTATAAAATTATCATAATTAAACAGTGACTAGGAACAGAATAAGCAAAGGAAAAGTGAGCATATATACATACACAGGCCTGGAGAGTAATGAGTGGCATTATAAGTGTTCAGGAAAAGAATAGACCGTTCTGCAAATTAAACTGGACTAACTGGTTAGTGATACGGTGGGGGAGGGGAATTATATCTCTAACTTACACTACTCACAAAAATACATTTCAAATAGGCTAAATGTCTAAGTAAGAAAGCAGAATTTCAAATATTTAAAAGAAAATACTAATTGAATCTGTATGATATCAGGGAATGGGAAAGATTACTTCAAAAAGTTCAAAAGCACAAACCATAAAGGAAAATACTAATTAATCCAACTTACTTCATGAAAAGAAAGAATTTTTGATACATTAAAAAGTGAAACAAAATTTAAAAACAAACCACATGCCTCTGGAGTATATTTTAATATATGTAACTGACACAGGTTTTCTACCCAGACGATTTAAAGAATTCCTACAAATCAATAAAAAATGTAAAAACATGAGCAAAATGTATGAATTGGTGATTAATTTGCCCCATAAATATATGAAAATATGCTCAAGTTCAATCAGGCTAAAGCTAAAAACTAAAGAGCATGACAACACCAAGTGCTGGTGAGGACATGGGGAATGAGAAGCCAATAGAGGACAGGTGGGAGTATAATTAATACAATCATTTTAGAGAATAAGTTTAGGTTGCAGGTGTCCCACAATCCAGTACAATAACAGTAATCGCCCCTCAGCCATGGGTGATACATTCCAGCGGATGCCTGAAACCACAGAGAGTACCGAGCTTTATAAATACTATGTTATTTCCTATACACACACACTTACGATAAGGCATGGTAAGAGATTAACAGCAATAGTAATAAAATAGACCAGTTATAACAATATACTGTATAACAATAAAATAGACCAGCTATAACAATATAACAATATACTATACCAGTTGTGTGAATGTAGCCACTCTCTCTCTCAAAATATCTCATAGTATTGTAACTCACCTTCTTCTTGTGATGATGTAAGATGGTAAAATGCCTGCGTGAGGAGACAAAGCAAGGTGAAGGACGTGGCACTAGTGTTAGACTACTATTGACCTTCTGACCATACACCATGAGGATCACCTGCTCCTGGACTGCGGGTGACCCCTGGGGTGATTGAAACTGTGGAGAGCAAAACTGTGGTTAAGAGAGGACTACTGTACTTCCGCTTCTAATTATAGCTTTAAAAAATCTCTTATGTGTATACAAGCAGATGTGAACAAGGATTTGCATTTCAGTACTGTTTGCAACAGTGGGGGGAAAAAGGAAAAACCTAAATACTCATCAATAGAGGGACAGTTAAATAAAACCCACCTTAATCATATGATGAAATATTGTGGAGACATTTAAAGAGTGACTATTGATAGATGATTGACATGGTAAATAGAGCTCAGAAATCTAAGAGTGATGTGAAAATGATAGATATGTGTACCTATACTAAATCATTTATGTAAAACTTCAGGAACATAAGTACAATATTGCATCTTACTTATGGATCTATATTTGTAAATGTAAATGTATTTGTAAATATAGGTATGTAAATGTATTTTTAAACGACTGAAATCATTCACAACACGCTCAGAATAGTAATTGCCTGCAGCAGGGGCCAGGGGAGGGGGACATGGGGATTGAACTTAGAGGTAATGTTGAAGGTGATTTTTGCTTTGCCTTATCTCCAATGATTTTTTTTAAATTAAATTTAAACAAAAATTTAAAAACATAAAAACAAAAAATAAAAAATATATATGTATATATGCATATATATATAAAGGTTTGTTATAAAGGTTGTAAGGTGAAAATGTGCACATTTGTTGAATTTTATACATGTGCACTAACACACATCACACAGAGTGACTGCATTGGTACCCACCAAACACTGACAGTCCAAACCACTAGAATGTTTTTAAGCAATAGGTAAATGACATGCGAATCTATCATCTGTTTATTATTTCTCTGACCATTTAGGGTACAGGACACTGATTCCAGCCTCTTGACACATGTTCCACAAAATTTCAAGGGTAAGACCCTGGAATGAAAGGGAAGGACAGGCTCCCTGGGTGAGCCTGGGACGTCTGAGAATGGACAGGAGTTCAGTTACTGGAACAGTTGCACAGCTGCTGCTTAAAGGGACCACATACTGAAACAGAGGGCTTCCTAGTTACTCACAGTCAGGCTGGGGACACCAACTTTGACTGGAAAACTGACCTGTTATGGTTAATATCCTGAACGTGTTCACCCAGCACCAACAACCCTAATCCCAGTGGTGGCCCGGAATGAGCAGGAACCTTCCCAGCTTGCCTCTGGAAGTTCTGACAGTTGAGGGCTCAGCACCACCCTCCCACTGTGCTCCTGGGACGGGGATGCTGAGCTTCCTGTCCTTTCACACTCACCAAGCCTGCTTTCTTTGCCCTCCAAAGTACCTCCCTCCTTTAAACTCAGGCTAGAAGGGTAAAAGAGACCTTCCACGCTTGGGAGCTAATTCACTTTTCCTGCAAATGGTGAAAAAAATAGGTAATGTGTAGATAGGTAATAGGTGAACACTTGAAGATAAGACAATACCCCTTTGGAAACATGGACTTAATGTAGATTCTATAACTGATGGTTTTTGCCAATACTGTGGTAGATTAAGTCACTGGCTTTTGAAATGTAGGGTCTCAGGAACCCTTCAGACTTAAAAAGTATCAAAGAAGCTAAGGAACTTTAGTTTATGTAGCTTATATCTACTGATATTTACCATATTAGGGGCACCTGGGTGGCTCAGTCGTTAAGCGTCTGCCTTCAGCTCAGGGCATGATCCCAGCGTTCTGGGATCGAGCCCCACATCAGGCTCCTCTGATGGGAGCCTGCTTCTTCCTCTCCCACTCCCCTTGCTTGTGTTCCCTCTCTCGCTGGCTGTCTCTATCTCTGTCACATGAATAAATAAAATCTTAAAAAAAAAAAAGAAATTATACTGGTACAACCATTCCCGAGAACAATCTAGCATTACTTACTTAAATGAAATACGCAAGCCCGAAACCTCTGGCATCTACTCTAGGACATATATATCAAGAAAATAACAACAACAAAAAACCCACATCAGGGCAGGTTCATAAGAAGCCACGTACAAGTTCATGGAAGCAGGAACCATTGGGAATAACCTAAGTAAGTATGAGTAGAGGAAAAGATGAGCTATGGTATGTGAATGCAATAGATTGATATGCCCCAGTCAGAAGCATGTCATATAAAGTAATATGAATAGGTCCTGAACACCTAACATTTTATGAAAGTTAGCAGAATGAGATTTATAGCACAATATCCTTTACATAAAATTTTAAAACTTATACAAAATAAATATTATTATATAGTTTTTCAAGGAAATATATTCAAAATAGGGAAGATGGCTTGCTGGGGGACACAAATATTAACTACATGACCAAGTGAGGAGTATGGAATTGCAGGCAGGGGATGAAGAAAAACTGTTCATGAGAGGAAGAAATCCAAGAATGGATTACTCCATAAGGCTGTCTGCCACAGATGGACAGGAAAATTTTATGGCCCTTCTTTAAAAAAAAAAGTGATTTATTTTTCATCCTTCTCTTCCCATGCCTTATCATTCCCAAGTAAATTAAATTCCACACATGTGCATATACACTTTTAATTTCTTCCTACCACCACATTCAAGTTATTAGAATATCAATTGGTGGGGCGCCTGGATGGCTCAGTTGGTTAAGCATCTGCCTTCAGCTCAGGTCATGATCTCAGGGTCCTGGGATCGAGTCCTGTATTGGGCTCCTTGCTCAGCAGGGAGCCTGCTTCTCCCTCTCCCTCTGCCTGCTGCTCTGCTTGCTTGTGGTCTCTCTCTCTCTCTCTGTCCAATAAATAAATAAATAGGAATATCAGTTGGTGAAGTGATTGATGTCCATGCTTCATGCACCATGAAACAGCTTGCTTCTGATCCACTATTATCATCTCAAATGTAGATGTTTTGCTTCCCTAGATGAATCTGAAAAGGGAACATCTCCTGAGTTCATTGCACTTGGAAATCAGCACTTGAAAGCGAGTTAGCCTCCCTCCCCAACCCTGTATTTTTAAAGTGGAACATCACTTGTAGCAAAGATGCTAACCAGATGAACTGTAACATAAGCCCAGGTGGCAGAAAGCAACTCTTTGAACACACTGGGCGAGAAGAGGTAAATCTGCTCAACCTTATAGGCTTCTCCCTACCACACCCGGCTTAGAGCCCCTCATCAGCTCTCCAGAGGATGCTTCAACCACATGATAGGTTATGGTAGTGGGGCAGGCCCCACTTCTAGACTATCTACCAAGAGACTTAATATTGCCCATTGTCACACTAGTGTAGACTAGTATGAACTGCCCTAATAAAATGCCACAAACTACATGACTACATGATAGAAATCTATTTTCTCACAGTTCTGGAAGCTAGAAGATCAAGGTGCCAGTAGGTTAGGTTTCTTCTGAGACCTCTCTCCTTGCCTTGCAGGTGCACCTTCTTGCTGTGTTCTCCCGTGGTCTTTTCTCTGTAGACACACATCCCTGGCGGCTCTCTGTGGATTCTAATCTCTTCTTATAAGGATACCAGTCATATTGGATTAAGGCCCACTCTAAAGGCTTCATTTTAACTTAATTACCTCTTTAAAGGCCCTAGTTCCAAATACAGTCACATTCTGAGGCTCTAGGGTTTACAACTTCAATATATGAATTTTTGAGGAGACATAATTCAATCCATTACAATTTCCAAAGGGTCTTGTTCACAGTTAGGTACCTCTCGATGCTTTAGCAGCCAAAGAGTTCAGTACCAACCAAGGTGCTCATTTTCTGAATCAGGCGTGTTCTAAGAGAATACCCTGACCCAAAGAATAAAGAGTTTCCTTCTCCAACCTCTGGGCCCCAGGCATACTCATCATCTCCTCTTCTCCAAGATAACGTAGTGGGTAACTGTGGGATATCATTAGGGCTTATCACATTGCTCTCCCTAAGATAAAACTTGGCTTATTCATCTTTGGTGCCCTGATTACCATCAAAGCTCTGGCATCCTAAGAAACTATGTACAGATGTACCTTGTTTCTAGACCATGAGCAACCTGAAAGTGAGGAACCCTGGGGAGGGTGCAAGAACCAGAAAAAGGTACCATGAGAGAGTCAGAGAGGGTGGGCCAGAAACTAATCTGCCACCCCTTCACTTTTGCAGTGACTTCCCTGTACAGAAGTGTGCACTTCCAAGTTATAGCAAGATGCAAGGCAATTTCCAATTTGAAACTGTGCATGCAAAACAACAAAAATGCTAGATTTCTTATGGTTCTCTCACACTTATTTAAAACTTATGATTCTCAAGGCATAGTGTCCATGTGTTTGACCAGGAAAAGGTAGGAACACAGTATTCTCATATTTCAGGGAAAGCCAGCAGTAGACTTGCTCTGGACAAACCTTAGTCAGTCTTAGGACAGTCTTAGGACACAAAGTTGTCCATCAACTGTTTAGAGGTGAACCTTAAAGATCTGACCAAGAGCGGGTGAAAGCACTGAAAGGCAATGGTGGTTGTCTGGCTAGGAGGCCTGATGTGAGACAGAAAGAAACACTGGCTGGTAAACTCTGAGCTGAAATGCCACCTTACTGGTCAAGACTGGCCATTGTTGAGGCCCCTGGGTGGCTCAGTCAGTAAAGCATCCGACTCTTGATTTAAGCTCAGGTCATGATCTCAGGGTCGTGAGAATGAGCCCCACATCGGGCTTTGCACTGGGCGTGGAGCCTGCTTGGGATTGTCTCTCCCTGTCCCTGTGCCTCCCACCCCTCTCTCTCTTCCTTCCTCAAAATAAAATTTAAAAAAAATTTTTTTAAAGACTGGCCATTGTTATGTAAGGAAATTTGTCTTTAGTTCATTTCCTAGTATTCTCTAGTCTATACTTTTCCTTTTACTTTAATTACACTCTTCCCAGCCTCCCCTTTAAAGACGGCAATAGATTGGACTGTGCCCCCCAAAAAGATATGTTGATGTCCTAACTCCCCGTATCTGAGAACATGCCCTTATTCAGAAATAAGTTCTTTGCAGATGTAACCAAGTTGAGAAGATGTCATTAGGTGGATCCTAATCCAACAGGACTGATGTCCTTATAAGAAGAAAATGCCATGTAAAGACAGAAACACACCAAGAGAATGCCATGTGATGATGGACAGAGAGATTGGAGTGATGTGTCTACCAGCAAGGGAACGCCAAGAATTGACAGCCACCACCAAAAACTAGGGGGAGGCAAGACAGGATTCTACCCAAAACCTCAGATGGAGCATGGTTCTGCAGATACCTTGATCTCAGACTTGCATCCTCCAGAACTGTGAGAATACATTTCCGTCATTTTTAAGCCACCTGGTTTGTTTTGCTCTAAGAAACTGACACAAAACTTCTGGATGGAGCAGCTCTAAGGAACTGATACAAAGACAAACCTCCTGGAAGCAATGTCTACAGCAGCGGACCCTACTTTATCAACTCCCTTTAACCATTCAACTTAATGAAATCTGGCTACTACCACTCCATGGAAACTGCTCGCAAAGATCACCCATGTCCTACTTGTCAACCACTCCAACAGATTTTTCTTAGACCCCTGTATCACTTCCTGGCAGCATTCATCCCCTAAACATCAGTGGCAGCAGAACTCTGTCCTGGTTCCCTTCTTTTTTTTGTTTGAAGTCCTCTTGGTGTGAGAGTCCATCCATTCTTCAACACCCGGGTGACAATCACAACCATGAAAGAGACACAAATTCAAATTCACCCCAAACCTATTCCACCTTACATTTTCTGTAAGTTGAGAAATAGTTTTACAATCTGTCTTGCTGCCAGAAACCAAACTAAGGCTCTTCAGCTTACTCTCTTACTCTCCACATCCAACTGACAATTTCCTCTTAAATACCTTCCCCATCCACCACCATTGCCAAAAGGCTACTGTGAGCCACTTGTTTCTCACCTCCACTGTTGCAAGATCCTCCTACTTCTAGTTATGCCCTACCCCACAATGCTTATTTCTTTCCAAAATACAAATATGATGATGTCTCTCTCTTCTTAAAAACACGACCGCCCTCAAAATGGAGCCCAAACTCCTTAACAAGAGTGTACTATTACTTGACTCCTGGTTACTTAGTCTTGCCCCTCACCACCTATGTTCCAATTAGATTGAATACTGAACAACTTTCGGGTCCCTACACACTCAAGTCACTTCCTTGCCGATAAACTCTGGCACATGATACCTCACTAGACTGTAATTCCAATTAGGACAAGAACCTAAGGTCTAATTCAACATTCTATCTCCAATGCCAGGCAATGTGCCTGAAAATTTGCAGGTATTCAACACTTGTTAAATACAGGAATGAGCATACCTTTGTCTGTAGGTGTCCTGCCTCAGAGCCTTCTCAGAAGCTGAAGCAGTGGAAAGTCACTGGTCTTTTGGAGCTCTGCCCAGAAATATGGGAGAATGAGTGCTGTTTCCTCTGCTCCCCACACCCCTTCTCCACACCCCAGCTCAGGGAAAACCTTTACCACTGGCAGAAAGCAGGTTTCCATCCTTCAAACAAGTAGTTCTAGAAAACATCTGGAACATTCCCAGTGGAATTGAGCTCCCACTGGCCACAGTAGTGATTTTCAGATCACACTGTTATGCTGGCTCTTCCTCATTTTGTCACGGTCACATCATCCCTGACCCTCACTCATGCTTTCGTAGGTGTTACCCAATGGTTTTAGCAGTTGGAGCTGTAATACGTTGGGGGGAGAAATCCACATTTAGAGCTCTGTTAAGATTTGCAGCTTAAAATAAATTCAAATGCTCAGAAACTTGAAAATGCATTCCTGGGTAATTCGCATTAATGAGAAATAAGAAATTATAATGTATTTAGGATAATCATAGTGAATGAAACTTTCTTGGTTTCCAAACCAGTAGGCTGCAGTTATAGCAATCTTCAGGTCATGGGAGTTCACCACGTTAAGTAGTGAGGAGAGAAACCTTCACAGATAGAGTGGGATTTGAGCTTGTTTTCCCAAAACAAATATACTATCAAAGCTCTGACACCCAGAAATCCTCCTCACTGGTTTACTGGGGCCACTCAGAGTAAGGACATCCAACACTGAGTCTAGGAGGAACAGAATCTAGAGTTTGTGTGGGCATTTGATGTTCTGAAATTAAAATCATAATGACATCAATAAAGACTTTATTTATAATGCATAATGATGCACCTTTCCACTGTCTTTACTCATATGAACTACTCGATGGGGATTAACAGTATGTACTGGGAAATAACACATCTCTGTGTCCGAATCCCAGCTCAGCCCCTGATTTTACAGCTTTGGGCAAGTTTTCTTAATTTTTTCTGAAACTCAATTTCTTCATCTATATAATGAAGATTAGTTATTGCTATGTGTTGTTACAAAGATGAAATATGATTGTATATGTACAGCATTTAGTCCAGTTTCTGACACGTGTTTATTAAATATATATATATTTCCTGTGGCTGCAGTAACAAATTAGCACAAACTTGGTGCCTTAACACAACAGAAATGTATTCTATCACAGCTCTCTAGGCAAGAAATCCAAAATTAGTGTTAATGAACCAAAATCAAGTGCCCATGGGGCGCCTGGGGGGCTCAGGTCATGATCCCAGGATCCCTGCTGCACCGTGGCCTTGCACTCAGCAGAAGTCTGCTTGAGACTCTCTCTCTCCCTCTGCCCCTTCCACTGCCCCCACTTGTGCACTCTCGTTCTCTCTCTAAAATAAATACATAAATCTCTTAAAAAGAAAAAAAAATCGAGGTGTCCACAAAGCACCTTGCTCCCTCTGGAGGCTCGAAGGAAGAATCCGGTCCTCATTCCATCCAGTTTCTGATGGCTGCCAACATTCCTTAGCTTGTGGCCATTAAACTCCAATCTCCACTTTCATCTTCCCATGACCTCCTTCTCTTTTTCCTATGTCCAATCTCCCTTTGCCTCTTTCTATTTAAGAACACCTGTGACTGCATTTAGGGCCCACTCAGCTAATCCAAGATAACCTCTCCATCTGGTGATCCTTATTTAATCACAGCTGCAAACACTCTTTTTCCAAATGAGGTAACATTCACAGGTTCCAGGCATTAGGATGTGGATATCTTGGGGGTGGGTGCGTTTTCCCCCTACCACAATGGGGCTCATACTTCCTAAAACATAATATCCAGGTATTCCATCGGTCTTGTTTCTAAGAGGTAAAATGGGCCTCTCTATTCACAGATATGTATTCTTTACCATGATTTAACAGGAAATGCCTGAAAACCCAACGATGATCCCTAAAAGAGTCTAATGTTTGCTTCCACGGCTCTGCATGCAACAATGCTGGCTGTCTGGTGAGTTGCCTTCTGTCCGACCATTTAACGCTTCCCTGAAGAGTCTTCTCATAGATACACCTTTGATTACCTTCCTTCGTCTAGCACAGCACTCAGTGAAAATAATACATGATAAGGAATATACAGCCTTAAGAAGAAATGTTTTTGAAATGTGTAGCTTAAAAGAACTGAGCAAATCTCGTAAATGGCCTCTGGGAAAGTAAAGCTGTCCCCAACACAGCCTTCCAGAAACTGACCCTACAAAGGAGTACAAGCACCAACAGCACGAGCTGCCACAAGAATGAAGGGGTTGCTTTTCTCCAGTTGCAGGTGGAAAGACATCCTCTTTGCTTCTCGCTCTTCATCCAGCCCTCGCCACACCCGCGTTAGGGAAGTGCTGTCACTAAGCCCCGCTAACAGATGAAATGCGTGCCAGAAGGCCGAGTCGTTGGGCGGTCACACGGCTTGTAGCGCTCCGGCCCGCTCAGCTCCATCCCGAGGGCGTAGCCACTAGCTCGCGCGTGCGCGTTTGTTTGCCGAGGGCCCGCAGTTGGCCCGGGTGCGCTAGTTCGCATGCAGAGCGGTAGACCCGCGCGCGCCGAGGGAGGTCGCGGGCTAGCCCGGCCCTGCAGCCTCGCTTCACACGGCACCGCAGGAGCCAGTATTGCGCCCGGCGCGCGCCCCCAGGGCCGGCTCGGGGCCGTGCCCGCGCACGCCACCGACGCACCGACAGCTCTGCTGCTTTTGATCCCCGACTACTCGGAGGCGCGCACGCTGTGCGGACCCTGATAGGCAGAAGCCTGGGACTTGGGCCTCCTCGGCCGCCATCGCCGGCTCTGCGGTCCCCGACTGTCCCTGGTGTCGTGGCGCCTTGCTTCCAAACGTGGGCCTCGCCCTGGGTGTGCTGACGGTCCATCCCAGGATCGCGGCTTGCCAGCCGCAGGGAGGGGGCAGAAGCGTCAGGTTTCTCTCCCCTGAGCCCTCCTTTTTTCGCCCTCCCACGGGCAGACCCGACGTTAGCTCAGGACTTCTCCAGAGCCTCGCTTGATGTGAAGTACGGGACGGCGCGGTCCCCGTGCCTTTTGTCTCTGCAGCCCGCGGAGCCAGAGCTTGTCCGGCCACCTGGCTCTGGAAAGCAGGCAGGAGACAATAGGACAGAAAAAAGGCCTGGAAACAAGCTGGCTCAAGAAGGGTGAATGCTTGATGGTCAGACGGGGCAAATAGCCTTGGGGATAGCGGAGCATGAGAATTCTTGGGATTTTCTGGTGTGGCTGGTAAGAATGTCAGCCCGCAAACTCTGGTGAGCAAGAAATGTCACGCCTCTTGATTATCTGGGTCTCAGTCAATTTCTGGCTTCTCTGAACAACATCCACCCACCCTTCCCTGCTCCCATCGGATGGGCTGGTTAAGAAATAAAAATTACCCAATCCTTCTTGGAGTCCTCTTACCAGGGATTGGGTCAAATTCTGACTTGCTGGGTAAAGTCATGGTTTAGTAACTTACCCAAGGTCACATTGCCAGTAAGTGGCAGGATTCACACCCAGATATCCTGGACTCCAGAGGCTGTACTCTCAACCAAGATGCTAGATCTCTTTATGAAATGTTTATCCTCAGCCTTATTTGAAACCAGTTTGGGTCACAGTGCTCTGAAGCATAAAGCACACTGGACTAGGAGTAAAAAAATAGGACTAGAAGTCAGAAAGTGACCTAAAACAAGACTCTATAGTTCTCTCATCTTCAGTTTCCTCTGGATGAAATGGCGTTAATGTCCAAGGTCTAGGAATTTTAGGGAGTGTAACTGGTCGTTTGAAGGCCACATGCATCCCATCATAATGATGTCTCCTGGCTGACAGATTTTCAAGCCCAGATGTAGGAGCTCCTAGGTGAAGTGGCCTCATCATCGCTGATGCAAAACTAGATTCTATATCACTAAACTGTTGGTGCACAAGGACAGATGAGAAATGCTGAGGGTGCAAAGGAGGCAATTTTGACACTAGCTGCCCCCTACATCCACTCCCTCTCCATCTCCCTTCAGACAGACACGGACATGAACCTAACTGTGCCATGTAGGGAAGGGAGGCTGACTCTTGAGACAGTGACACTGTAGTCAATGCCACTGATCCCTCACATCACATATGGCTGGAATTATCCTGGAATTATCAGCAGTCCAGCTCAATTTACATGTCACTTTCCAAAACAAGTGTAACCCTCCAAAAAAAAAGCCGGAACCTCCAGGTACTGCTTGAGGCACGCTTGCTGAACTTGAAGCCGGAGGCCAGCAACACACGAAAGCACAGACTGAGGGGAGTTTTAAGTGAAATCTGCGGCTAAATTCTCTCCCTCTCCGTGGGGACCTTAGTTGTCAAGTCAGAACAGATTCCTGGAGAGGATTCTGGTTGTGTGAAAATTGATTTGCAGGCTCAAGGGCTTGCACTCCCCTGAGGCAAAAGGGAGTTTTCTTAAATTTAATATATAATCAAAATGGTTCCTATTGTAACAGACCTTTGTATGGAAATAAGCAGCCTTGCTTAATCACTCAAAATCAAATAGCAGGCTCATTTGAACATAATATCAATGGCTGTGTTATTTATGTATATGTTCATGTGAAATTTTGTATCTCATTCCAAATAGGAAATAGAGATTTTAAATTGCTTCAGTTTGGACATTTTCACCTAAAACCCAAAGCATTCAGAAGGGAAATTCCATTTAAAGGCCATTTGAATGAATGAATGAGTGAATGAATGAATAAATGCAGATTGCCCCAATCCTAGAGAAACCCTACCTTTTCACTTCTGAGACCTTTTATAGACTCCAGGGAGTAGAAATTCATCTAGCTCATCCCCAGAACTCTTGGGTAATGGAACTTTAGACTGAGCTCTAGACAGATCACATTCACCCATTCTGATCTTTAATCTCGTGGAAGATAGGATTTCACAGTGTACTCGATAAACCACCTCCATGCTTAAAAACCCTGACCTTTGGAATTGTTTTCCTGGTTCTAATCCAGTCCTTCCTCCAACAGTTCAGCATTATGGAACCTTAGATCTGGAAAACAACCTTAAAGGTTGTTTTATGAGTTTTCCAACAAACTTGATGGATTAAAACACAAATTTATTATTTCACAATTCTGTACATTAGAGTTCCAACAGAAGTCAAAAAACTCAACAGAAGTCATAAAAATCAAAGTGATAGCAGGGCTGTGTTCCTTTTTGGAGGCCATATTTGGGGGCAGGGGACTTTTTTCTTGCCTTTTCTACCTTTTAGAGGCTAACCGTATTCTTTGGCTTGTGGCCCCCTTCCTCTTTCTTCAAAGCCAGCAATATTGCACCTCTCTGACTGCTGTTCACATCATCCTTTGACTGTGACATCAGCCAGGAAACGTTGCCTGATTTTAAGGACACATAAGTAGATTGTTCCCCCCATAATCCAGAATAATCCCCCCATTTTAAGGTCCTTACCTTCATCACATGTATAAAATGCCTTCTACCATGTAAAATAACACTCAAAGGCTCTAGGGATTAGGACGCAGACGTCCTTGGGGGTCATCATTCTACATATCACAGTCGTCTTTTCCAGCTCTTTTCTAGAAGAAGGAATTCTCTGATAGATGCTCCTCTAATCTGAGTACTTCCACTAATGGAGAGGTTATTACTTCACAAGGCTGCTAAAGGGTAATGTTGACTAACTCTAAATGTCACAGAATTCTTATCTTCAGTCCCAGTAGTTCCCATGCATAGGTCCTTGTCTTAAGCAGCACAGGAGAAAACCTAAACTGGTATCCCCACCTACACATCCCGCACGTGAAGTTCTTAACATATTTGAGGACAGCCAGATGATTTCCCTTTTATTCATTAGTTGAACAAACTGAACATTTATTGTATGTGGATGCTGTTCTAGGTTTCAGGGATATAGTGATGAATCAGCCAAAGTCCCCAACCTCATAATGCATTTCTTCTAGTGCAGGAAACGGGTGGATAATCCAAAAGACAGCCTTAGCATCACCTTGAATACCACCAAATCAGGAGGACCAAAATAAGTTTTGAAAGAATTTTATATATGTTTTAAAATCACCTGTTGGGGCACCTGGGTGGCTCAGTCAGTTAAGTGTCTGACTCTTGATTTCAGCTCAGGTCATGACCTCAGGGTCGTGAGACTGAGCCCCACATCAGCCTCTGTGCTGGGCATGGAGCCTGCTTAAGATTCTCTCTCTCTTCCTCTGCCCCTCCCCCCTAAAAAAATCTCCTGTCTAGCAATTACGGAGGGGGTGGGTAGAACTGGTTAGACCTTTGTACACATAGTTTATATTTTAGAATTGTTTACATTTTGAATAATGGAAGAATGCCAAAACCTTTTCAGAGCCATGGTCCTCTGAAGATCTTACTCTAGCCCTTGAGGGATAAACAGTTGTAAATGAGGCAGAAGCGTTTCTATTAGCGTAAGCAAAGATGGCTTCCTGGAAAAAGTAGAGCCTTCCAAGATGACCTTCCAAGATTTCAATAAGCAAAGACTAGCGGGGAGACATCCTATAGATTCGAACTGACGCCATGGCAGAGGGAGAATCTGGGCAGATAAGCCTTTTAGTTTGGGCATATGGATAAAGATAGGGCATAATCTGGATGTTTTCCTCTAGTTGCTGAATAGAAGTCTTCTCAAAGGCACAAAGAAGACCAGGGATTCAGTGGCAGTGGTATAGCACAGTTCTGGCATCTCCCCGTACAGATGTAAAGATCCTGTAAAGCAAGAAAGAACCAAAAGTCAGACATGGAGGATAAGCAAGGCACTTGGGAAGTTGGACTCCCCAGTCCAAGGATATTTTCTCACATAATCGGCAACACATCAGAACAGGGAAGTCTGACCCTGTAGTGTTCAAAAGGAAGGTAACTTGAGCCCACAGATGGGCTCTTCAGAAATAATGTAAAGGTGTTTGGAGCACAAGAGCCACTTCATGCAGTGTCCCTCTCTACAGGCTACAAAATCCAGACCTAAGCACCTTTAGCTTGCTGTGGTTGAGTTTACCCGACTCACTCAGAACTCCAGGCTGTGACAACCTGTAAAGCAAAAGCTAGAAGATGCTCCATTGGGTGAGGTCATCAAGGTATTTGTTCTTACTCATTTAACTTAAATTTTACCCTTTGCTCTTCATCTAAATTCAGCCTCTCCACATGCATTCTTAGAGCTGGTAATAGGAACGTGCCATTTCCACTCATATTCTGCACTGCTGTTTCTAGATGTAACTGAAATAATGTAAATAAACCTAACCAATTTTCATTCAAATTTCCTGACATAGAAAATGAAAAAAAATGTTTATTTTCAATTCAGCTTTCCCAGAGGCTCTGCTGTTGACACAATAATATTGAAAGTTCATTGGACTGAGTTATCTGATGACACAACTTCTCCATTGTTGGGAAACTGATGCATTTTGTAATTAACATTTGAGGTCTCTCCTTTGATTTAGCTTTCTTATTAGACTGCTTTGTTGCAAAATGACTGTTTAAGTTTGTGTATTTATTTTGGCATGTCTGCCTTTAAGACTCAGAAAAATTCTGACTTTTGTTTGGCTACAGATTGACGTCAGTCATAGTTCTGAAGACCTTCTTAATGATTGCTGGAAGTGTTTCTGGCATTGTTTTTGTTGGGACCAAATTTGTATCCTGCGATGATAATCTTGTTCTCAGTGTTTCTTATTTTTAAATTTTGTTGGGTCCCTAAGGGAATATGCTCACTTGGAACTAGAAATTCCATTATAAGTGTGCAGGGTCTAAAATAAGAATGAAAGGGTACTACAGTGCTGGCTACCTTATTCAGTGTCTGAGTAAACAGAGCTATGACACTGGCATCTTATCCTTTTTTGGTTCTCTTCAAGGTTCTGGAAAACTCTGATCACTACCTTCTCTTACTACCTGTATCACCCCAAGGAACTTGGGCAAAACTAGTAGCAAAGATAAGTGGTTCCCATTCCTGTGAGGCAAACTGTAATCTTGCTGGGGCAGCCAACTATGACTCAGTTTCTTTCCGTATTTGTACAGAGGTTTAGCTGTTTAAAAATATAACATGACTGAGACAATTTGAGTGAACCAAGCTCTTCTCACTTTTAATGTCTACAAATACCATGGACAATATTCCAAACCTCAAAGTCTAGTCTTCTACAGGAAGTTGTTTCTTGAGGTCAGGTCTGGGGTTGCTAGATCTAAGATATGACCTCTACAATATCAGATCCTTACTGACATTGTAGCCTTAGACAGTGGGTGGGAGCTGAGAGAACTTGTTTGTAAGCACATGTAGATACTCTGAGGAGTCTCACAGAAAGAAGTAGGAAGACTTTGAGAGGAGCTGGAGATCATGCACTAACTGTTGAAGGTAAGGGCTGTACAAAATAGTTTACTACTGTCAATTTTATCTGATTTGTCCTTGTTCACCACTTCTCTTACCCAAAAGATGTCATGGCTGGTACATTCATGGGTTTTCTTCATCATCACCATCACCATTATCACCAACGTTTTGATTCATTGTTCATTTAGCATGAAACACAAAAATCTAGAAATCCGAAGGGGGACTGAGTCATATGAAATGTAAGAGAACTGGAGTGAAAATCTACAAATTCTTTCTGAGAATACAGGATCATTATCCAGCTCCAGTGTTCATGAGGCCAAGCCTCATTAGAGGATGCCATAAAGCTAGAATATTAAAAAGCTGGTAGAGAAATAGATAATGCTCTATGGAACATTACACTCTATTTAGACTATTTCAAGTCAGGGGGAAGGGGTGGTGTGTGAGATAAATTATTAAATACAAGATGTTGGAATAATTGGCCCTGTTTGCGGGGGGAATGATTAAGGTACATTCTTATCTCCAACCATTCATAAAAATTAATTCCAGATGGATTAAATATGTAAATACGTTCACTCACTAAACAAATGTGTTTAAGATATTACCATGCTCACGTTGCCGTAGATACAGCAGTACACCAGACAAGAATCTCAGTTCTCAGGGCACCTGGGTGTCTCAGTCAGTTGAGCAACCAACTCTCAGTTTTGGCTGAGGTCATGATCTCAGAGTCATTGGATCAAACCCTGCGTGGGCTCTGCACTGGGCGTGGACCCTGCTTGAGATTCTCTCTCTTTCTCTCTCCCTCTGCTCCTCCCTCACTTGTGTGCACACATGTGCTCGCTCTCTCTCTCTAAAATAATTAAATCTTTTTAAAAAATGAATCTTGGTTCTCATGGAGGCTATATTCTAGTGCAGAGTGACAGTAAGCATATTAGTATAGGGATATGTGTTATTTAGGAAAACAAAGCAAGCAATGGGAATAGGGAATAGGAGTTCACAATTTCAAATAGGATGTTTAGGGAAGGCAACACTACAAAGATGACATTTGGGTAAAGACTTAAATAAGGTGGGAAGGTTGCCATGCAGTTATGGAGGGGGGACATTTCAGGCAGACATAGCATGTAATACAAAGCCCTAAAATAGAGGCATACTTATTTCAGAAATAGCAAGGAGTGGCTGATGTGCAGTGAGTGCAGGGGAGAATAATAGGAAATGAGGCCGGAGAGGTAGCCAGGGATAGAAGGTTGATGGCCATTATAAGAACCTTGACTTTTTCAAGTCAGATAGGAAGTAGCATGATCTAATTTTAATGGAATCTCCTCTAGTTTTTGTTTTGAAAATAGAGTCAATGAAGGCAAAGTCAGGAGCAGGGAGCCCTGTTAGGATGCTGTTGCAATACTCCAGCTGAAATATACAATGGAATATTACTCAGCTATCAAAAAGAACGATTTCTCAACATTTGCTGCAACATGGACGGCACTGGAGGAGATAATGCTAAGTGAAATAAGTCAAGCAGAGAAAGACAACTATCATATGATTTCTCTCATCTATGGAACATAAGAACTAGGAAGATCGGTAGGGGAAGAAAGGGATAAAGAAGGGGGGTAATCAGAAGGGGGAATGAAGCATGAGAGACTATGGACTCTGAGAAACAAACTGAGGGCTTCAGAGGGGAGGGGGTGGGGGAATGGGATAGGCTGGTGATGGGTAGTAAGGAGGGCACATATTGCATGGTGCACTGGGTGTTATACGCAACTAATGAATCATCGAACTTTACATCAAAAAACCAGAAATGTACTGTATGGTGACTAACATAACATAATAAAAAATTATTATAATTTTAAAAAAAAAGGAAGTGGGGACGCAGCAAGGGATCTAAAAAAAAAAAAATACTCCAGCTGAAAGAGCACAATGGCTCAGACCAGGGTGGTAGCAGTGAAGGCGGTGAGAAGTGATTGTTTCTGAATATATGGAAGGCAGAACCAATAGGATTTGCTGATGGGTTGGATATTCAGGCAAAAGAAAAAGAGGAGTACCCCTGCCTCCTGGTAATCATGCCCTTTTGTAATTCCCTTCTCTTGAGGGTGGGCTGGACCCAGTGGCCTGCTTCTAATCAATAGAAAATAACAAAGATGATGGGATATTACTTCCATGAGGAGAGTACATAATATTGTGACTTCTATATTATTAGCAGACTCTCTCTATTACCTTCTTAGCTTGCATGCTTTGATGAACTAAGCCACCATGTTGGAGAGGACCATGTGGCAAGGGACTGAGGGTGGCCTCTGGCCAATTGCCAGCTGGGAATGGAGGCCCTCAGTCCAACAGCTATAAAGAGAAATATTGTCACATTTTATTTTATAATAATTGTAAATTTCTTTAGAAAAAATTAATAAACAGTTTTTAAAACTTCAACTAGGAATAAGAATTTGTAACACATATAATCAACAAAATAGTAATATGAGCAATAATACATCCTAATATTTTAACTTCATAATATATCTAAAGTAATAAGAAAAAACTCATAACCCAATGAATATTAACTCCATGAATATATGTAAATGCACAACAATACAAGCAGGCAATTCACAGGGAAAAATATGACCTATAAATATATTAAAAGATGCTCAGCCTCACTAACTTAAAAATAAATGCTAATTCAAACAACAAAATACAATTTTCCTTCTTATAACGCCATAAATTAGGTACATGCATACCTCATTCTATTACACTTCACAGATATTGCAATTTTTATAAATTGAAGGTGTGTGGCAATCCTCCATCAAATAAGAATGTCAGTATCATTTTCCCAACAGCATTTGCTTATTTTGTGTCTCTGTCACGTTTTGGTAATTCTTGCAATATCTCAAACTTCCTCATTATTATATTTGTTGTGGTAATCTGTGATCGGCGATTTCGACTCACTAAAGATGATTGTTAGCATTTTTTAGCAATAAAGTATTTTTCTTAAAGATTTTATTTATCTATTCAACAGAGATAGAGACAGCCAGCGAGAGAGAGGGAACACAAGCAGGGGGAGTGGGAGAGGAAGAAGCAGGCTCATAGCAGAGGAGCCTGATGTGGGGCTCGATCCCATAACGCGGGGATAGTGCCCTGAGCCGAAGGCAGATGCCTAACCGCTGTGTCACCCAGGCACCCCAGCAATAAAGTATTTTTAATTAAGGTATGTACATTGTTTTTTTAGACATAATGCTATTACACACTAAATAGTCTACAACATAGTGTAAACATAATTTTTACATGCGCTGTGAAACCAAAGAATTCATTTGACTCATTGCAATATTACACTTATTGCAATATTAGCTTTATTGCAGTGGTCCAGAACTGAACCCACACTACCTCCCTCTGAGATATGCCTAAACTAATATTGTCCCCATTTTATAGATGAAGAAACTGAGGCTTCAAGAGGTCAGTTGCAAAACCAGAATTTGAAACCAGTGTGTCTGTCTCCAGATCTAATAGTTCTAACCACTGTGCCATTGTCGGGTGATATGTAAACCCCCATCATCTCCCCTCTTATACACACACACACACACACACACTCATATACAGGACCATCTTTTGTAATTTCTCTAAAGACGATCTATTTATTTGAACCTAATTTTCTTTGGACATGTTATATGAATTATTCTTTTCAGTCAAATCCTGATAAGATAAACCCAGGATCCTGTGGGGGAAAATACCAAACAGATTAAGATATATATAATAGGAGACCCAGAAAAGGAAGAGAATTAGAATGAGGCATAAAAATATTTAAAGATATAATGACCAAAATTTTCCAAAATTTGATTAAAGCTCATGGATCCAAAAAGTTCACAGAACACCAAATAAAATGAATTCAAATAAAACTATCTAGGTACATTGTAGTCACACTGCTGAGAACCAAAGATAAAGAAAATGTCTTGAAAGCAGCAAGAGAAAGAAGATATCAAAAACATACATTGTTTCTGGTGAGAAACAATATAGGGCCAGAGTCAAAGATACAAAATCTCCCAAGTGCTGAAAGGGAAACTTTATCAATCCAGAATGTTATGTCCAGAGAAAGGATCCTTCAGAAATAGGGGAGAAATAAAATATTTTCAGATAACTAAAAGTAATGGGTGTCCCAGACAGTGTTACAAGGCAAGAAAAAAAAAAACTTTATTTGCATAAGAAATGTTTGGTACACAGAATATAATTAAGAATCTTTAAAAAGCTACTAGAATAAGTGAGTGTAGCAAAATCAGAGAATATAAGCTCAAAATACAAAAACCAATTGCATTTCTATATGCTAGTAATGAAGAATTAGAAATTAAAACTGTACAAAAATAATATTTACAATAACTTCAAACAATCTGACATACTTAGGCATAAATTTAACAAAATATACAAATACACTAAAAAAATACAAATCATTGATGAAATTAAAGAAAACCTAAATAAATGGAGATATATACAATATCGATAGATTGAAAGATTCAATGTTTTTTAAGATGTCATTTCTCCCCAAATTGATGTATAGATTCAATGCGTTCCCAATCAAAATGCCAACATCCTTGGGGGAGAGGGACTTAAAAGGTTTTTATTTAAGGAATCTTTACACCCAACTTGGGGCTTGAACTCATGACCCCAAAATTAACAGTCAGAGGCTCTTCTGACTGAGCCGCTCCCCACTCCACAACATTCTTTTACATAGAAATTAACAAGCTGATTATAAAAGTTATATGACAACACAAAGGATCTAAAATAGCCAAAAGAGTGTAGAATGGCATAAGAAATGATATATAGAACAACAAAATAGAACAGAGAACCTAGCAGTAGACTCACACATACACATTCAACTGATTTTTACTGAAGAGTTCAATGGGAAGGATAGTATTTTCAGCATATTGTGTTGAAACAAAAGAGTACCCATATTCAAAAACAAACAAAAAAAATTAATCTGGATTCTTACCTTACACCACACTAAAAAATTACCTCAAAATGGATCATAGATTTAAATACAACAGCTAAAGAAGACAAAGAAAGAGAAAGGGGTGGGGGAAGGAAGACAAATTACAAGAGGAGGAGGAGGAGGAAAGAAATCTCTGTGATTTCAGATTAGGCAAGGATTCTTAGGTGAGACACAAAAAGCATAAACAATAAAAGATAAACACTGATAAATTGGACTTCATCAAAATTAAAAGCATTCTCCTTCAAAGATGCCATTAAGAAAATTAAAAGGCAAGTCAGACACCGGGAGGAAAAAACATCTATAATGTGTATATATCTATATATAGCATGTATGTTTATCGATACATATATAGTATAGATAACTGCATAGACATACATGTAGTATCTACGTATCTAGAATCTAGCATCACATACATAGATATGGATCACAAATAACTGATACCCATAATACATAAAGAACTCTTACAACTCAATAACAAGATAAACCAATGGGGGGATGGACAAACATACATAATTATATAAAGACAGAACTAAAAGAAGATGTATAAAGAGCCAACAAGTACAGAAAAGGATTGTCAACATCACTAATCATCATGGAAATTCAAATTAAAACTACAATGAGATACCATTTCACAACCATACAATGGCTAAAATCAAAGAGCCTGACAATAGTGATGTGAGGGAGAATTTGGAGCAACTGGAACTCTCATACAAGGCTGGTTTCCTGGGCACCATGCTCAGAAGGGCTCCACACTTGAATTAGGGCTCTGCTGTCACTGTCCTGAAATTCTTAATAACAATTTTACCTTTGAACTAGTGTTTTCTAAGTGAAGTCCAATGAAACAACGGAAAATGCATGTGAGCAGAGGAGATGCTCATAATATGCCGGTTTGTTTCTTGCCGCCTCATTGAGATATGGTGTTTGCAGAGTCCCATGAACACAGAATTCTGGTGAACACAATGCATGGCTGTTCAACAAGACTCAAAGCAAATAAAAACTAATCATATTGTTCCTCAGAAAATTAAAAATAGGATTAACACACAATCTAACAATTCCATTTCTGGGTATATAACCCAAAAGAAATGAAAGCAGAGACTTCATACACCCATGCTCATGGCGGCATTATTTGCAATACTTAAAATGTAGAAAAAATGCAAGTATCAATCAATAGATGACTGGATAAACAGAATGTGGCATTTATGTACAATGGAATATTATTCAGCCTTAAAGGGAAGGAAATTCAGACACACAGTACAACATAGATGAACCCTGAAGACATCAGGCTAAGTGAAATAGTGAGTTGCAAAAGGGTTTTAAAATGCTGTAAAAAAAATACTATACGATCCCACTCATTTGAAGTACTTAATGCAGCTAAATTCATAGAGACAGAAAGTAGAATGGTGGTTGCCATGGGGCTGGGGGCAAGGGGGAAATGAAGAGTTTGTGTTTAATGCTACAGAGTTTCCATTTTGCTAGATGAAAAGAATTCTGTGGGTGATGGTTGCACAATAATGTAAGTGTACTTAATGCCACTGAATGGACACTTAAAAATGCTTAATGGTTCCATGTATTTTACCACAGTTTTAAAAAACAAATTATGTTACTTGTATGACTGAAGAAGCAGGGGGCGCTGATAGCCCTAAGATACAGAGTTGCCAGGTAAAATACAGTATGCCCTATGCAGGATTTGGGATGTACTTGTACTACAGAAATGATGGGCGGTTTGTCTGAGACCTATATTTAATTGTTCATCTCAGATTTTTATTTGCTAACACTGGCAATCCTACTCAAGAGGCCACACATGCCATTTGAACCAGAACTTGCTTTGAATGAAGAAAGTGGAATAGCATTCCAAGGAGCATGAAACGCCAAAGAACGCTATCATTTCCTTTTTCACTTGTGTTATCTCCTGTATTAGCCAACTACTTAAAATGAAAATGAAGACCTAAGACACAAAAGGAACAAAAAAGATCAGGCAACCTAGAGTTCCTGTTCCTTTCAGCTCTTCCTTAGTCATCAGTAAGCCTAAGGTAGCCTTGCTACAAAGCGCATGTGTGGAGAAGAGAAATAGACACAGTTGAGTTAGTTTAGTGCAGTGTTTCTAATGTTTTCCTAAGAGCTAAATAAATATATGAGCTATGAACTCCAAACTGTGTAATTTCAGTGATTCCACATACAAGCTAAAAGCTCTTGTCTTTGCACCTGAAACTGGCTGTTTGGGATTCTTGTATAAGACCGTCAGCCAGGTACAGACACAAGAGGAGACAGAGGAGAGGCTCAAGACAAAACAAAGGTAATTATACTTACAGGTCCTAGAGACAGGAGGCACACAAGGCCATATGGGAAAGACACCAGAGTGGTCAAGAGGCAGAAAACAGGAGTGGGGGTGGTTATGTGTGCTGGTGGGGGTGGGGCCGGGAGCAGTGCACTTTGACCATGGTCTTTATTGGTGTTTCCTTGGAGAATTCAAGACAGGACAAGAAAACAATGTAGGATAGACTAATCTGAATGATTTCTATGGGCTTTAGACTACAGGTGTGGTCCCTAGTTAAGGAATACCTGGGATGATAAAGTCAAAGGAATGTAGCCTACTGGGGGAGCATGGGCCAGAAAGAGGAGTATGGCTCTGGACTGGACAGCTTGTGTATCAAAGACATGCTCAGGCTGAATTCCTTGCTATCTTTAAGAATTGGCTAGCCCAGGAGGGCACATTCTTCCCAATCAGAAGGGTTTTTAAGATGTCAAAACATGACAATGTACGGGGGAAGATACACACACACACACAACGCAATTGGTCCTCTGATGTTTTAACATCATATTAAGGAAAGTTTTGGATGATAGTAGTGTAGGTTTTTAGACTATGGCATAAGCTGCCCTAAACAGCATAGAAAACATTTTATTATGAAGAGTAGGGAGGAGGAACAGAAGTACAAAGAGTCTCCACAGGCTGGTCCACAACTACATTCCTCATTAACACGACATTAACCAAGAAAAATAGATCTGAAATTTTGAATGTTTTAAATACTATCTTGGTGGAGTTATAAAGTTTGTTAGAAATATGTTCAGGTCAAGGTGGCAGGTCTGGCAGTTATGTTGTTGAAGGGTATGAAATGATAAGTTAGTAGAGTATATATTAAGACTAGTAGTTCTGTGGTCTGAGATGCAAGGTGGGAGATCGTGGTGGGAAGCTGGAGGTGGAGAGTAGGAGAAGGCAGTGGGAGGGTCAAAGTCTTGACTAATAGGAGGCAAGTGCTTCCTGGGGAAAATGATAATCTCCATTAATTTTTAGAACGACACAGATAGTAGTAACTTCTACCAGATTCCTCATTAGGCATGGTAATGTAGGGATACACATTTGAAAAGAGAGCAAGGAATATATAGGATCAGGGGCTAAGCAGACAGTGAGATCAGAAACATAATAAAATCCCTACTATCAAAAGAAGAAAAGCAAACATGTCTTGCATCCAATTTGTGTGCAAGGAGAGGCAGTCCAGGGGCATTGTTTGGGTGGCGATCTTAATATCCAGGACGAAGTATCTCTCACACAGTGGCAGAAGTCATCTCCAATGGCGAGTCTTGGGTAGAGACCATGTCATCTGAGGTGACATCATCTCCAGCAGTGAATTCCTGGCCCAGGGATGTGGACTGGGGTATTCTTTTCAAGTGGGTACTTATTGGAGTTGATGTGGGGCTCAGCATTTGTCACATTTGGTTGAAACAAATGTTTACTGGAGTGTAAATGAGTGAAAGCACCCAGACCAGGAATAATAAGATCAAGACTTAACAGGGTTTTGTGTTTTGTTTTTGTTTTTGTGGAAGTTTAGGTTCAAATGAGTCCCATGTCAGATGGCAGGTGCCTGCCCAGGGCATAGTCTATGGTTAATGGGTCCTGGAAGAGTATAAATTGGCTAGCCTACGAGGGAGCAGTCTCTACCCAGCCAGAAAGGCTTTTGAGATGTCCAAACATCATAATACAAAGAAAATTTTCCATATATGTATTAAATCCCTTGATATTGCATAATATAAAGATGAAATGGCAGTAAACTTTATGACAGTAATTAATAACATGAGCAAAAAATCAAAATCACCATGACAAGTCAAGAGAGAGATCGCAGAAGAAAAGAGCTTTGTATTTCCTGCTTTTTGAACAGTGAACCACACATTTTAATTTGCACTGGATCCAGCAAATTATGTAGCTGGCTCTGGCTTATACATTTCTGGTAGAAATGTAGGTGGTATGACCATTTTGGAAAACAATTTGATGACTTTTTGTAAAGTCAGCCACACATTTACCACATGACCTGGAAAGAGAAGCTGACTGAGCTAAGTTGAAGACATTTGCACCCTTCTGAAGAAAGTGAATGAGATCTTATGATTGGCAGCCTTACCAGTAACACATACAATGGAGGAAGAGTAATACCCCTAGAAGAATGGAGAAAGGGATGCTGAGCAAGCAAAAATAATGGAGGCAGAAAATGAATAAAGAGAGAAGCGAGAATATTCTATTACAGATGGCGGGGCTCAAATTTCAGGTGCCTGCTTTGATTCAATCTGTTCTTTGATTCAAGCCTACATTAAGACACTATCTAGAAAAATGACTGGTTTCTGCAAATAATCACTTGTAAATTACACCTGAGGCAACCAAACCTGGATCAAACATATTCAAACACATATGGGCCACTGGTCCCTAAGAGTATAGAGTTATTAATGATTTTGCTTAAAAGTAGTGTAACTAAGAGGCAGGCTTGGGCTCAGATTCCTAAAATAGTATTCATAACTCATATGAGGCCCATTAAGTATCTGAGATTTTATGTTGCTACCCAGAAGTTTTGTTTCATTCCTTGAAAGCCAGTTGACCGATACCCAGTGACCCAGCTGTGGAACCTGTCGAGAAGCTTCGGGGACTGACTACTTATTCCCTATGGGGAGGACAAAAACACGCCTATGGAGGTGTGTGGTCTTAGACCTCAGCATGGTGAAAGGAGGGGTGCTCTTCTGTCCTTATTTTGAGGGTGTAGCTCTATCCTGCCATGCGTAGCAGTCTGGCCCAAACTGAAGAGCCTCCATTCTAAGTTTGGAGAACCAAGGTCTGTTTTTGGCACTGCCACTGGCCTTTTGGTTGACTTGGGCAAATTATTCACTTCTCTATACTTCAATTTCTTCCCAAATAAGCTTAAGTTATTCTTACCCAACCTACTCTCAAGTTGGTTTGTATATAAAATGAGATAGTAAGCATGAAATCTCTTTGGGAAAATGAAATTTCATAGAAAATTAAGATGATGTGCTAGTTATTATTAGTAGCACTAGACAGTGGGGCTGGCATCCTCCCCTTGATTATTGGCAATGGGAGAGGATCAAATAAGGATCATGTTTGGATTTGGAGAATGACCTTTCAATATATTGCTATTCATGAAACAAGGATCAAAGAGTTCTCTGGCTATGCCAACTTCCTGAAAACCCAGGAACTGCTATGAATCCAGAAGAGGCATTAGTTGTTAAAACTCAGAAATGGAATATTTTAACAATGATACAAGTCCACTTATCTCTTGCCTCACAGCATCACTAAAACAAAAAACAAAAACAGAAATGAAAACATTTCAGTGATTCCCAGAAGCACAGACTTTGCAGAAAAGCTGGAGGAGAGAGAGGGTCAGCGAGCAAGAATAAAAATAGTATGGTACATTTGGAAAGGAAAAATAGAGTCCTCATTATCACCTGGCAGATACTGAGAATAAATAATGAACAAAAGTACCTCAAGGCTTAGCCAAATGGATCACAAATTGGATATGAGTCAGCAACACAAGTCCTTTTATTAGTAAAGCTCAAGACTGAATACAATGCTAATATTTTATGCTGATGTTTATGAAGAACTTACTATGTGCCATGGACTCTAAGTGTACACATGCATTTAATCCCACCGGGTACGTGTGATCATTATTCAATCTCACGAATGAGGAAAATGATGACCAGAAAGTTAAAATACTTCCACAAGTTCTCCTAGCCCTTACGCGGCAAATCTGAGACTTGAGCTGATACCTGTTACCAAAGTCTGTGTTCCTAATCCCAATATCGTAAATCGACTCCCATGTGAGCTGTGCTCACATCGAACACAGCTACAGTTCTGGGCTTTGGCCAAGGGGCTTGTCAAAACTTACGAGGATGCAAAGGATAGCAGTGAAAGGAGTAAGAGTATGTCATCTGGAGAAAAGAAAGCTAAGATAAGATCCAGAGCAATGTGTACTTCTCTGATGGCACTTGGGATCAAGAAATAGAGAACCAGTATGGGTAGTTTGGGAGAGCAAAGAAGGAGTCAGAGTAAACCAGGATCAAATCGTGATTGTTTCTAGGAGCAAAGAGTGTTAAATATTTGTGGCAGTCATGCAATGCACCACCCACGAGAACCTGGTGTAGGGAGCATAAGTGACTGACAGCCTCCAAAAGTGTTACACTTTGGGGTCTGCCCTGGCACTCAAGCCCACGCCATGCTTCCCCCAGGCTGCCTCAGGCCAATGAGGGGAGCCCAAGGAGGTACAAGAGCTGGGCCACTCCTCCCCTATCAGCCTGGACTTCCCACCTGAGAGTTTCAGAACTCCACTGCTGTCTGAAGCTTCTCCTACCTAAGCCCCCTTCTACATCCCCCCCTTAGGTAGCATATCTCTAAGGAGAACCAGGTGGTTCTCTTCACCTACTCCTGCTCCCTCCCCTTTCTCCCTAACAGGTATTTCCTCAGTAAATCCCTTGCATACAATCCTGTATTGGTGTTCACTACTCAGAGACCACCACTCAAACTGATACAATACTGAGTGTGTAGTGAAAGGGAAATGATACCTTTGTCTTTAAGAGCAAGTGTGGCAACTAGTGATTGAGAAATTTTAAGTACAGGCTCTCAGGGCCCAAAGAGGATGTGCTTAGAAGATGGTCCACCTTCTCCTAGGCCTGAAATTCTATGAGTCTGTATTTGGAGCATAAATATAACAGGCTGAATGTTCTCAGCCTTATTTTTTTTTTTAAATTCACTGCATTATGAAAGTAAGAATTATGACCTTAAGGTATTAACTGAATGATAATGAGAAATGCCTGAAATGACATCTTCACTGCACCTGCCACCATCTGTGATCTGAAACCTGCACTGCTCTGACAGATACTATAAAAATTAATAAAATTAATCAAAAGTGAACAGTGACCATAGACAGCTGCAGATCTGAGGCTTGAGCCCTCACAAACCAGCTTTGGAACTCTACTGAATCCCTGGAGCAGCATGACTCAGCTCAAACTTCCCCAAAGACCTCGAGTCAGAGAGCCTATGGCTCAGCATTTGTCCTGACTGGGTTAGAAGAGGTCTTTCCCTGTATCGAGTCATCAGCCTTATAAGACCCATTGTTAGACATATTTTGGCTGTGAAGGTATGGGGTTAGAGCTTTGAATAATTCTTCATAATTAATAAAGTAAGACATTTAAAAAAATTACAAGGCTGTTACGTCTTGCTTCTAACCACATGTATGACCTTGGATAAATTATTTAAGATGTCTAGATATCTCTCTCTCTCACACACACACACAGATTCTGCATCTTGGGGGTCAACATTATAAAATCATTGAAGTTGTAATCCTCACCCCCTATTAAGAGGTTAACATTCTTTTTTGTTTCTTATGAGGACTGGCTATTTCAGAAAATGTCTTTTCATAGGGATATAGTACACTTCCCTTAGGAGGATGTGGTAATCATCCCTCACTGTATACTGAGCCAAGAAGGTTAAACCTCTGTTCTTACCTGAGCAAACTGTTTAAAGAGCTTCATGATAATGTTATATTGAATAAGAAGGTGTTTGCTATCATCAGCTCCCAAGATACAAACAACTCTACTATCAGACAATCACACAGAATAAACACTCTTTAAGATAAAACCTGAAACCTTTTTCTTTGCAAGGAAAAAAAAATCGGAGTATAGTTAATGGTGAGACACATTCAGAATTAAGCTGTAAAAGAGCCAACCTGTTCTGCTAAGGCACTGGCAACCACCAAGTCCCTTTCCCACTTTGCTATGTGCTTCTCCCCACAGTCAAAATGACCAGCCTGTCTGCCTGCTTGTTGGCTGGAGGGCCCTTTGCCCCCTCCTGGTTGTTGGGGATGGGAGTCAGAAGAGAGAGAAGATGGAAATAGTGAGAGACAAGAAAAGCAGAGCACATACAACCAAAGCCACCATTTACAGAGCAGGGTAAGAGGCAGAAATTGGGGCCTGGTTTAGCCACTGTGGTAAGTAAACAGAGTGTCTGCAACAGGCCCAATGAGGAAAGGGCAACTTGAAATTTGAGAATCCTGGAGGCACTTGGCTGGCCCAGGTCCGTAGAGCTTGTGACTCTTGATCTTGGGGTCATTGAGTTCAAGCCCCACGTGGATGTAGAGTTTACATTAAAAAAAAAAAAAAGAAAAAAAAAAAAAAAGAGAAAGCCATCCTTATAGAGTCTCAAGCACCACCATTCGAGATAAATTTTTAGAAATATTTCAATTTCATTCTTGTTCTCTTTGCTAACTTGCAGGAATATTAGGTTTTTCTGCTTTTGGCTGCACTTAAATCATATTTCAGAAACACTCTGGGTAATGTAGATTTTTGTGGGCTGGCCTGAGAGCCTTTCCCCTCTTGCCTCAAACCACAAATATATGATACTGTATCTATGGTAAATATGTTCTGAGTTTCAAAAAAAAATCTTAAAAACTTTTAATGTAAGAACTATTTGTAAGCCAGAGCCTACCTATATATGAAACTTTTATTCATTTACTTATTAAATATATACTGAATGACCTAATATATGTGCCAGGCATCATGCCAGGTACTGAGGATAACCTCAAGGAACTCACAGTTCTTTGCAGAAGACATAGTGTAGTTGAAGGGCATAGTGGGGAGATGAGCCGGGCCACATCATTACTTCCAGGCGCTCTCAGCATGTTTTCGTTGGTGGGCCCCTTTCTCCATAAAAAATATTAAAATTATATTCTGTTACTATGAAAGATAAATATAATACATTCGGATTATATTTTTTCTGATTTTAAAGGAAATTAAAACACACAAATGTGATCTTAGAATTCAGGAGAATGTTCTGAGCTATAGATGGGGATGTGGGTGTGTGCAGAAAAGGTAGCCTTAGGCTACCCTCAGAAAGGCCTGAATGCAAGGTTTGCTGGCATCTAGGAACTTGATTTGGGGAGTGTTTCCACCATTCCCTTACTGATAAAAGTGTCTCAGTATGCCTAAACTGTGTAAACAATGTTTTATGCTTAACATTTCCTTTCCTTCTGGTAGTCTGGAATTTTGGTACCCGCCAGGCAGAGGTGCCCACATGACCAACCCCCAATAAAAACCTTGGGCACTGAGTCTGTAATGAGCCTCCCTCTCAGACAACATTTTCCCATGTCCCACTTGGTGCTGGAGAAATGTGTGTCTTCTGTGATTGCATGGGGATAGGACTCTTGGAAGCTTCCCTGGTCTCCTCCAGACCTCATCCTATGTGCCTTTTCCCTTTGTCTCCTTCCCTTATAATAAATCTTAGCTGTGAGCACAAGTATATATGCAGAGTCCTGTGAGCCCTAGCCAACCACTAGCCTGGGGGTGGTATTGGGGTCTTCCCACACAGAGAGTTATCAGGAACATTGGGTACTTCAATGCTGGGACTCAAGATAGAATTAAAACCCTCCCAAGCTACATGCTTGCAGTGGACCGGCCATGTCATCTGACCCCAGCTGGTCAGAGTGGAGGAGTCACTCTGCCTCATCCTACAGACAAAAATGAATATGTCTCCTTCCTATTGTAAAGCACACTATCTGAAATGCAGCGAAGGGACAAGGGTGACACTCAAGGGAAGATTAAAGAAAAGCTCCCAACTACTCCAGAAGCAAGATCTATTTTGCTAAAAATTAGAGTGATAAGATTCCCTAAAAGTGTTGTAAGGGCCATGGCTATTCCCTCTAGCAAATCAAGAATGTAAGATTTCTGGCATGTGAAACAAGACCCCAAATGAAATTGTTAAGGAGCTCATTAAAGTTTTAAGGAAGTTGTCTAAAAAGCCCCTGTTATATCGAGACTTAGGACTGTTCAACATGATAGCAGTCTCTGAACCAAGTACATCAAAGTGCTAAGATCAGAGCTGGTCACTAGCATCTCCTCAAACCTTGGAGCCCCCACCACCCACACCCACCCCCAGCACCAATAGGGAAATTCTCTCTGGATGCCTTTCTGAAAGTGGCCCTAATTCAGGATTGGGGCCAGCCAAATTGGCTGACCAAACAACTTCATCTACATTTAGATAAGGGAGTCAACAAAGAGATGCTTACAAGACTCAGCATTTCTCTCATTCATCCTACTAAGTTTGTTCAGCAAGATGTGTGTACATTCTCTACCAGTAATCAACATAGTCAAGGACACTTCTTTCCAGCTTTTTAGTTTGATCTTTACCCCACTTCACTTTATCAGGTAGATAGAAGCTACATTTATCATTTTTCCCTAAGCTGGATGGTAAGGGGTCACAATTAAACTTGATCAAATCCAAGCTAATAGAAGAACGGACACCAACCAGCGAAGCTGAACATGTAAGAGTGGCTAAATTGTGTCACTTCACAATACAGAAGCTATATATGAATTTGAATTATTTCCCACCGGGGAGAATGTGAAAAGTGTTTTGCAATTGCATAGAAGACAGTTTAATTATGATCAAGTAGGGGCACTTTTTTCAGTTAAATGTGTGAGAAGGAAGGGCACATATATAGTGGGCAACCAAGAGCTTTCTCAGTCTTCAAATGAGACATTAATACAATTGAGGAAAAATAGACTTGAGTGTTTTTTATTTTGCAGAAGATATGTGATTATGATATTTTAAAAGAAAAAAAAAGAGAAAAGTATAGGGGCCAAGTCAGAGTCTTTAGAGTTCAAAATAAAACAAAAAACTTGCTGAGAATAATTATTGTAATTGATCCCTAATTATCATTAAGGGCAGTTATGTTCAGGGCCTAACACCTCCACAGTAACTGTAAAGAACTCACGACCCACCCGTAGAGATGCAGGAAATAGATGCAGGACTGACACTTGCAGTCCTGTCCTCTGGAACATCGAACATTTGGCCTTCTCGGTGATGGACGGCTCTGGCTTACTGGGAAATCATCTTCTGTATTAACAGATAAACCAGCTCTCTGACTTCCAATGTTACACAGGATTGAGGAAGAGACCCCAAATGAGCTTACTAGCACTGCAAAGGGAATAATTACCCCCTTCATGTGGAGCACTATTTCTACACAATTTCTTGCTTCTCTGGCCAGGCATTATTCAAATGGAGAGATGCAGGAAGATTAGAACTGCATTAGAAGTTCTTGTCTAGAAGTAATATTCATGAAAAAGCCTCAAACTCAGCTCATTAACTACGATCCTTAACACAGGCTCTTCAGAAGCCTCATTTATCTCTTTTCTGGATCCATCCTTACAACACAGATCCTGCTTTATAACTTTCAGGAGCAGTCCTCTCATCACTTGTGAGACAGAAAGGATGTATCTGCATATGCAAATTAGAGTAATCATAAAGACATGCTATCACAAAGTCACAAAATTAGAAAAATATCTTTAGGAAGGAGTAAATTAGACTGAAAACTTCCCAGAACAGTTCTGCTTTTCCAGAATGGAATTGAGTGGGAAAAGCACAAGCTTTGGAGGCAAATGGTCCTGTGATTGACTCTAACCTCTGCAAGGAGATCTTGGGAGGCTTAAATTATAAAATTCATTTTAAATACTGAAAGGAAAATAACCACAGAATGAATAAAGGATAGTCAAGTACAGGTCAATGCCAGTTGAAACGATACAAATCTGGGATACGAGAGGGAAAGCAGTTGGGAAACTGACAGTTTTGAAATAGAAGTTTGCAAGACAGCCACACTATAAAAAACAAGCTCTAAGGACATGACATGGAACATAATATTCAAATGAAGAGTTTCAAACTATTTGTTCCTTTCTATATTGGAACCATAAGGGGTACAATCATTGCTAAATAGAAGCTATAAATAAGAAGGCTTTGTATTTGTCATCAGCCTGGTTTACTGGGAAATGAATTAAAATATTAAAGAATACATTTCTTTGTTCCCAACTAGGATACCAATTTACAAAATATGTTAAGCTTTCCTGCTGCTTTCAGGGAATTTTCCATATAATATAGAATCTGGTTCTATTTCAAATGCCTATTTGGGATCTCTTTACACGCTGGTCTTGCAAAGGACTAAGTCAAAGAATTGATGTGTCTTTACTTTTGCTTCTTTATCCCTACTTTTTTTCATTTCCCCCTTTCTTTGTTCTCCTCTTGATTTTCCTAACTGATCAAACCAGGGGAGGTAGAATATCTATATTCAAGATAAATGTCTAAATTGGCATAGCTTGTAACACCTCTCCCTCTTCTATTTGGGTGATTTTCCATCTGTGAATATACCACTCTCCCACTTTTTCACACTGAACAAGAAACCAGATAATGTCCCTTTTCCTAATATTTTTACTCCCTTCTCTTTCTTTCCGGTTTCACTGCCAACACCCCAGGTTAGAGAACAGCCAAGGATGATGAGAACTGACAATAAAAATGATCACAATGATTCCTTTATTGGTTTTTTTTTTTGCTCCCCCTCCCCCATTTCACTGTGTTCTAAACACTACACCACACCAGTTTTCCTGAAACATGAAAGATGATCTTACCATTCCCCACTAAAATTCATCAAGAGACATCTAAAGTCTGTAAGGTAAAGTAAAATTCCTTAGTCTGGTATTTAAAGCCTTCAAACATCCCAGTCCCATGTCCCACAACTGAACTATATAAACCATTTACTCCAGACAAAGTCAGGGCTCTTACTAAAACCTTTCACTCCAGGTGTTAAATGCACTCCCTAAAAATTCCTGTGTATGCATCTTACACGAGGAATTGAATACAGTTACTAATCAGAAAGTAAAACTAAATCTTGAGATACATGTAAATCTCACAGAATCTGGTCTTGAGGTATTTGTTCTTGTGGTTTTGCCCAAGCAGTATCACCACAGGAAAACTGTGTCATATATTCATAAACAAACCCAGAAGTCGTGTAATTCAGTAATTCATTTTATCAACTAATTTTCAGCTTCTAAGAGCAAATATCCTCTAGCTTATGAAGATAGGGACTTTGTCCTCAGCTAAATCCTCAACACCTGTAACACTGCCTACACCTTATAGGTGCAATTTTTTTTGTTGAGTAAATAAACCACAGGGGACCAACAGAAAAGAATAGTTCACATACAGCTTTAGTTTTAATATTTATTGGTAGAAATAGATCTTCAATGCATACTTTGTGTTTATATAAATTCTACATTCTCTGTTTTGTTTTGTATTATTTGGAGTTTTTTGGCCTACAAGTGAACTTAACATATTATCTATGCATTTGATTCTTCATAGACTTTTTTTTTTTTATTTTAAAGTAAATTTAAGAAACCATGCATATTGTATACCTTACTTAATATAATCCAAAGAATTGTCTGCACGTTCAAAAAAGTCACAAAAAGGCTGAACTCAAGTTAAATAATCTACATGTACTAAAATGTCCATGTTCCATTTCTGAGTAAAGAAATACTTGCTCAGTATTATATATTGCTTGCTGTCTAATAAGTAAGATTGTCAGAGACGCTTCAGTAAATTATCTCTATTTTTAAATATCTTAATCTACTTCCTCCCAGAGATGATCCTGTAAATGTTAAACATTGTGCCATATGCAGTAATAGCCCAAAAGCTTAAATAAGAACCAAACTGTAGTTTTTAGACTGAATATTTTAACCTTAAAATTATATATCTATATATACATATATGGTATGCTGCATATTAAATTTAACATTTCAAGTAACTTAAATATATTTAGCAAACATTCAGCCAAACACACTTTCATGTAAAGATACTGTCCTTAGAACAAAAAGTGAATGAAAGGCTTATTTAGACACCAATGTCTGCACATGGTACTAAGCCTATGGAACATGAAAGTCCAAGTAACATCCGCTGTGCTATTAAGAAAAGGAAGATTGACTTTTAACCTACTGAATTGTGCAGATACAAAAGTGGTTAGCATGACAAAATTACCAAAATAAAAACATTTTAAAGATTATTTGGTTCTAGCAATATTAACTATTCTGTACTTGTGGATAATTTAACATTTGCCATTTTAAGTTTTATATAAATTTTCTTTTTAACAAGTTAAAAAAGCACACAAAAAATAGTTCAAACTATAATAATCTGTTCTTTTTCATCCTGGTTAGCTCATCACAAATGATTCAACAAAAGAGCGCTTAAATACTCAGCTCTACTAAAATGTACTATTTGAATAGACCCAACACTTCACCCATTGTTTGCTATGCTGGACCCTAAAACAGGCTGCCGACAGATGGGACAAGTGCAATTCTCTGAGAGCCATCGGTCAATACAATGAATGTGAAATTCGTGCATGCAAGGTAATTGCCTGAGCTTGTTTCCAGTTACATAGTCACTGATACAAACACTACAGATTTTACCTAGTTCACTATCGATATTGTTATGCTCATAGTTCCGGGTGGAAAGATTGTCAATCTGCTCTTTGGTTAAACCACGTATGTGATCATCATCATCACCTTCATTTAGTAAAAAGAAGTGAGCAAGGCGAAGGATAGGTAGCGTTCCGGTTTCGACTAAGTTATTTGAATTTCGCAACTGCCTGCCACCTCTATTATCACTGCTTCGGGCAGGAGGCTGGGCGGTCTCATTTTCACCACGCATTGCAGTGCGGTCTTCTTGGGCCCGCCTGTTTTGAGAGCCACCTTCACTGCGCTGGCTGATGTCATTAACTGCACCTACGTTACTCAGATCTGAGCGCCTCTCTGGTAAATGCTGACCATGTCTCTGCATCTCTGACTCAGATTCAGCTTCCATTAAAGAACTCAATTCTCCAAATCCAGTCATGATCTGCCTTAAAATGGACCGAAGAGCCACTGATGACGGTTCGACAAGCTCATTCTCAGAAATCCTACGAAGAGGAACTGTGATAGTACTAACATAGGTTTGAATACCTGACCGCTCTAAACGAGAGATAGTTCGGCGAAAGCCGCCACTGTTGCTTTCAATAGTGACTGTATTTTCTGCCAGCCCTACCCTAGATCGAGTCCTACTTGCAATACTATCCCGATCTCTGTTTTCTCCGGGACGAATCCTTCTCACTTGGAGGTCCAGCGTGATTGTTGGATGTCGTCGTGCAGCAGTTGAGGATCTGCTGGATTCTTCCCCTTCTTCTACTGTTATTCTTGACACGAGTCTTGAGTTAGAGAATGGAGCATAGGCAGTACCTCTACGTTCCCTATCTTGCTCTAAAAAGACACGCGTTATACCTCTCCTCCTAACAGACCTTCTAATGTTTTGCTGTAAAGGTCTACTTTCCCTCTGTGAATTACGATAGACAGTGCCACTTTGTCTCTGAATTGGTGAACGGCTTCGACTACTGAAAGTGGACCGTAATCTTATTGGCTCTAATCTTTGGTTTGTATTCCTCACTGTAACATTTGTTCTAGCCCCATTTTCCCAAACATGTGCTGCTCCAAACCGCTGCCCCTCCCTCTGCCTGAGTTCACTACCCCCCGACTGGTTTGTGTGACCACTGAAATTAGCACGTGGAGCACTAGTTCTAGGAATGCCAACTGCTCCCCCAATTCCATTTCTTAATCTTCCCAATGTTGAGAAAGATCCTTCTACTGAATTCTGCCCCCTTGAACCAAGCCTAGTCCTTGAGATGTTGGAACTACTACCACTGAAATTCATGGAGGTCTGGCTTCTTGTTCGCCTTGCCACAGGACTAGCTGATCTTTGTTGCCTACTTGTAGTATGATCTCTGCTAACGTCTGAAAGTGGAATGCCTGTATGATCTTCACCATGAATTTCAATTCCTCTATTCTCATGATTTATATGTATTTCCAGACTAAACCGAAACTCTCCACTGTTTGGATTTGTTCGACTCACAGCTCTCCAAGTTTGGTTCCCATTTTGTCCACTTCGAGTTGCATTTCCTGTGCGTCGAAAGGTGTTCAACCATTCTAGCAGAGAATCTTCATTTGAATTTTCTCTAGGGACTTCTGAGTCTGGAAAGCAAACCAAAGCAACTTAAGATCAATTCCTAAAATCTATGCTTCGACTTTTATTGAAAGCTTACAAGATAAGGTTTCTATTAAATTGAGTTATATTTAAGAGCATCTGTGCATTTTAATGAATGAAAAATGGCAAAACACTGAACTTCCTCAAAGAAAGGTGTACACTATAAGCATATTACAATACATTCTTATATATTATAAAAATATAAACACTGTTTATGCAAAGCCCTGAAGAAATCCTCACTCTTCCTTTCTATATGCCTGTTACTGGCAAAATATTAAGGCAAATGAGAAATAGATCCAATACTAAAATTAAACATTTAAATTGCTTTATTCATATGGAAAATCAATAAAATATAGCAGCAAAACTTATATATAATTCATCTTGAATTTGTGGAATCCTTCTGGTAAAGGTAACTCAGCATTTTTGCAATTACATATTTTTGTGACCCGGGAATTTTATCCTATTTCTCAGGAACTGCCAAAAATGTGTACCTCAAGAAATATGGCCTTCTGAATACCATATTAGAACTACATATGTCTTTATGTGAAGCTGGGAAACTTAAGGCACGTTACTTAATGACTGTATCCTTATCTGTAAACTGGAGATAATAAAAGTATAAATGTCATAGGATTTTCATGAGAATAAAATAAGATACTGCATATAAAATGGTAAGTACAATACCGGGCACATAGGAAGCGTTCGGTAATTGTTAGTCATTACGCATAACATATTTTCTGTTCATTTAGAATGTAAGCTCCATGAAGATGAAGGGTTTTGTCTCGCTTTATTTATTGTTAAAGCCCCAACCTCTACAACAGTATCGGGTACAAATCAGACTCCCCAAACTGTTGAATGAATCAATTTAGAAATAAATGTGCCCGTGATAAACTTTTTTGACTACAATTCTGCTACCATGGAAAACTTGTTTTCCATTTTTTTTTTTTTTTTAAAGATTTTTATTTACTTTTTCGACAGAGACAGAGACAGCCAGCGAGAGAGGGAACACAAGCAGGAGGAGTGGGAGAGGAAGAAGCAGGCTCATAGCAGAAGAGCCTGATGTGGGGCTCGATCCCATAACGCCGGGATCACGCCCTGAGCCGAAGGCAGACGCTCAACCGCTGTGCCACCCAGGCGCCCCTTGTTTTCCATTTTTAACCAGTGGATTATATAAAGACCAAAACTCAATGAAAAGCATTCTAATGCACGTGAACTATATAGACTTTAAGCTTAACATTTATTCTACACAAAAACGACTGTTAAATGAGATTGCTTTGATTTCATTTATTACTGCAATCTCTTATAAAAACTTTTTTTATATGTTAAAGCTATTAATCAGTTTCTGGTGTCAATAAAATAAACAGCAACTTTAGCCATATCTAAAGATACAAGCTATTTTACATGTGGTAAGTACATTTTCCATTAAAACATAGTAAAAGGATAAGTATTACCAGCTGTAACAATATAGTATAACTCTCATATCTACATATACGAAGAAAAAGGGTTAATATCCAATTTCCATTTTAATTTGGAAAGAGACAGGAGTAAAAGGTAGGTAAAAAGCATTCTAAAGGCTACTTCCTTGATTACTACAATATAGGGATGATGTGTACATGTAAAAGAGTTCACTCATTATCTAACAAAACCTGTCCTGCCCTTCTCCCATTGTAAATGCATTGTAAGGGTCACAAGAACAGCCTGGCAGTTGGGTGTGGCCATGTGACTAAGCTCTCATTAATGGAATGGGAGTGGAAGCGATATACCTCATTCCGGGCTGGAGCCTGAACCTCCTTCGGGAAGCTAGACTGCCAGGTAGAACCCAGATGTGGTTGACTTAGCTTGACCATGCAAACAATACTCTGGAGCAGCAGTGTCCCTGAAACTTTCTGCAGTAGTGGAGATGTTCTAACATCTGTGCTAATAAAGAAGTCACTAACCACATGGAATGACTACTGAGCACTTGAATGTGGCTAAGATGAGTGAGGAAGTGAATTTTAAATGTTATTTAATTTACGTTTAAATGGTCACATGTGGCCAGTAGCTCCCGCACTGGATGGCACAGTTGCAGAACTACTCTGCTGGCTGGCTGGGTTCTAGGAGGATTATGGAGTAAAGTTTGCCAACCTACCCTGGACTGTTAACATGAAAGAAAAATAAATTTCTATCTTATTAAACCACTGCATTTTTGAGTTTTTAATAGTCTTTGCCCTAACTAATACAATAATCTTAATATGTGAAACTACAAAAAAAAAAAAAAAGTGAAACTACCAATAATAAATACCTCTGGGGAAGGAAATGTAACAATAAAGCAGGTTTCTTCACTCAGACTTTCTGTATCACTCTGTACAAATTTTAAGAAGCTAAGCTTAGTTCCATTAATTAAAAAAAAAGTTGTGTGTACATTCTGAGATTAAAAAGAACTATGCTGGGGCCGCCTGGGTGGCTCAGCCTGGGTGGCTCAGTCATTAAGCGTCTGCCTTCGGCACAGGGTGTGATCCCAGAGTCCTGGGATCAAGTCCCACATCAGGCTCCTCCACTGGAAGCCTGCTGCTTCCTCTCCCACTCCCCCTGCTTCTGTTCCCTCTCTCGCTGGCTCTCTCTGTCAAATAAATAAATAAAGTCTTTAAAAATAAAGAAAGAGAAGAGAAGAGAAGAGAAGAGAAGAGAAGAGAAGAGAAGAGAAGAGAAGAGAAGAGAAGAGAGAGAAGAGAAAAGAAGAGAAGAGAAAGAAGAGAAGAGAAGAGAGAACAAACGAACTATGCTGGTAATTAGCTTAACTGTATACTATAAGCTCCCTGAAGGCAATCTGTGTGTAGGATGTCTTTGTATTCAACCCGTCCTACATTGCCTAACTACGCTGCTTTGCATATAATGGGTAAATGCTATCTGAATATCACATTAAAACTGGAAAACATTAAAAACATTATACAAGATCCAGTAAGTTCATATTCACAACTGCTCCAATCAAACCTGCTCCTAATGAAAAGGAGTCCACAGTACCTCTGATATTTGTCCCATTTCTCAGGTCAGGCTGAGATGCTAGTTGTTCCTTGACTCCATCTAACCGCTGTTGCAGTTCTTCTGACGTTATTTCTCCTAAAACAATAAAAAATTGCTCACTGAAAGTAAATATTTTAAACTATTGCTTTATGAGAACTCATGAAGGGTAAAACTAGTCTTCAGCAATCTGTAGAAGACATTCTATTCTTTTCATGTTCTGTTAAATTGCAGACAGTTAAAAATATTTCATTGATACAAGCATATATCATTGTGGTTGTATTTCATTTATGTTTTATTAAAATTAAAAAAAAGATTTGAGTAATTAAAAAGGTCCTCTCAGTTGATACACTTAAGAATCTACAAGCTCTAATTCGTACATTTTTGTCAGAGATAAAAAGAAATTTAAAAGGTTGTATTTCTAGAGAGAACTTTGAATCTTTGTTTGAATTTTACCTCAAGAGTTCACTATATGGGTTATCAATATACAATGTGCAAATACGCAATATACAAATATACATTGTACAAACATGCAAGTTTTAATTAGTTCATTTGTGAAATGAATTTGTAAAAAATTCATGAAGCACACTGGACATTTGGAGTATTATTAATTCAGCTAAATAAATAAATTATAATACCTCAAATGAGTTAGAATTGGATTCTAAATAATATTTTATTTGTACAAATATTATTTAAAAGAGAAATAGGACCATATATGTAAATATTTGACAATATTATGTACATTAAGCTATTTGTTAGCTTGGCATTTGTATAATAGTGCTCCATGTCCAAGATTCATACTTACTTACCAAATACAGAAGTAAGCCAGTGATTTTCTATTTTGTTATATTAAAAGGTTCTTAAATTTAAAAAATAGCGCACTATGTTTCAGGAGAGGGAAGAAGGGGAAAAAACCCTCCTTATTTTGAAACTCCTCTTATAATGATAAAAAAGGTGTCTCCTCTTTCACCCATCTCTTACCGGGGGTGCCTAAAAGATTGTGGTCTCTCATTAACCTATAATCTTCATCATTGAGTTCATTAATAAATTGATAATAGGCTTCTTCTCTGTGGAGACGTTCTTGCTGCCATCTTCTCTCACTTTCACGATGATTATGGTCCTGAGAGGAGGCTTCTTCACTACCATCATGCGATCTAGCTCTAGAGGGATTCATACTGAGATTCCTGGCTTTCTGTTCAAACAATATATATTAGATTCAAGCTGTTAGTCACGGACTACACATGGCTTCATGTTTTTAACTTGCCTCTTTATTTTCATTTCTAAATTTCGTCCTCTACTCATATGTTTCATATGCCACACTTGCAGAGAAGAACTCACATATAAAATGAAAAAGAGCTTCTAGGAGACAGAATACAACTGGACCTACTGCTTTGCTCAAAGCCATTGTTTAAGTCAGACTGGATCGGGTTTCATCACTCATTTCTAATTCCTGGATACCAAAGTGATTATCTCACTTTTTTTTTTTTTTTAACCTCTTTCACTCTCTGGTAAAGTTGAACTAAAAGCCGTCCCTGAGGTTTCAATTTAGCATACAAATTTTAGCATACAAATTTTAAGCTGAATTATGCACTTTAAGCATAATTTTAAATTATGTTCTTTACTTAATAAGCAAAGAGCTACTGGAAGGCTATGATTTACATTTATTTCCAGCAAAGGTATTCTTCCCCAAATAAAACTCGTATTTGTAATATTACCCTCCACTGCACTTTGTTGAGGTAAACATAATTTAGCCTACTATACCTACTGAACAGACTTGGAGCTGGTCTCTTCTTAAACCTAACAGGAAACAGTACTCAATGCATGGCTCTGAGGACTGTGAATGTAGAGCAGAGCACTCTGCGTCTCCCCATAGCAAGCCTCATCCCTAGGACTGGAATGGTTAGTCCCAGAGATTTCTGAGTGCCAGTGAAACTTCCTGACCTTGTCTAGGCAAACCTTATTTTTGGATTATACTTAAACATCATTCCTTAGAGGCTTATTTTTAAACTATAAAGAAATCAATGGATAAAATTTGTTTCATATTTTAGAATTTCTGAAACACAAGTATTTAGTGAGTCAACAGTTCTCACCTGGGAATGCACATCAAACTTACTTGAGGAAATTTTTTTTTGTTTTTTAATTTAAACTCAATTAATTAACATATAACATATTATTAGTTTCAGAGGTAGAGTTCAGTGATTCATCAGTGTTATATAACACCCAGTGCTCATCACCACATGTGCCCTCCTTAATGCCCATCACCCAGTTACCCCATCTCCCCCACTGACCTCCCCTCTAGCCCTCAGTTAGTTCCTATGATCAAGAGTCTCTTATGGTTTGTCTCCCTCTCTGATTTGTCCTGTTTTATTTTTTACTCTCTTCCCCTATGATCCTGTTTTGTTTCTTAAATTTCATGTATGAGTAAGATCATATAATTGTCTTTCTCTGATTGACTTATTTTGCTTAGCATAATACCCTCTAGTTCCACTTGAGGAAATTTTTTAAAATACAGATGCCCAGATCTCATCTCTAATCCCAAATCAGAATTTTCCAAGGTAGGGCCCAGGTCTATCTTTAAGAGGTAATTCGGGTGTTCTGTGGATGAAATAAACTATTGCTTGACAATTTCTGGATGTTAATAAAGGGTCTGTGTAATATAGCACATGACTTAATGGAGGCTGGAGGATCAAATAGCTAGGTGACCAGTGAAACAATTGTTGCAACTCTGACTCAGTGTTTAAAAAAACTACTTTAAATACAATGTAAATTAGTCTACAAGTCTAAACTATGTATGAGTAAGCAACTATCCAATTTCACTTACATTCTAACATTAGGTTACACATTCAAGGATTTTATTACAGTGATTATTACATAGTTTTTCAAAGGAAAGATCTAGTAGCACTACCCAAACACAAATTAACATTATTAAAAACTCAAGGTTTCTTTCCATTTTCAGAATAAACAGGACTAGACCATCATTAGCAAAGAGCACATTTGGTAGGTACAGCAGCAATATGATTTTTGTATTAAACTATCAAAAAAAATGAAAGCTATTATAAAATCAAGCTACCCTATTATTCAAAACTTTAAGAGCTTCTTCTCAAAGGTAATTCTTATACAATTAACCACAATTAAACAAAGTGAGTACCTTAGTTTCCTTTCAACATGCTTTTAATATACGCAATGGTATCCATCCTTCAATTGTTTGTGCTTTTTTTGAGAGCTGCTCATCTGAAGCAATAAAAGAGAATGGAATTATTCAATAAATTGTCTCTTTGAAGGACAAGAATGGCTAGCAAAGTCAAAGCTCTGCTGCAAAGTCAAAGCAAAATCTTCAGTGGATTCTGTTAGACGCTCACCTAGAAAATTAGATCCCCAAACAATTAGGTCATTAAAACCTCCCGCAAGGCCCTTTCTCCCACAACAGAAACTAGGCCTTCCCTCCTACACTGTCACAGCTCTTGGGATTACAACTCCCCTCTCAAAGGCCTTCCTTCCTACCCTGCTCCCATTCAGATGTTACCAGGGTTAGGTGTCTCCAGTTTACTTCTGAACCTTCACTTTCTTGCCACCCCCGCCCTCCGTCCCGCTACTGGTTCCTTTCCTGGCCGTTGCGACCAAAGCTCATGCCGGGGTACGGTTCGCACTACAATAAACAAACTGGGCTCAAGGGCCCAACCAACCTCTTCCCAACCGAGCCTCAAGTAACGCTTCCCTTAGCGACCTGGATTCCCACAGGGAGGCAGGTGACAGACGGCGCGTCTGAGCCAATCACCAGTTAGGGGGGCGCATTAAGAGAGCAGTTAACCAATCGGAAAAGAGGTGGGGGCCAAGGTGGGCTGGCTTTCGTCAGCGTCTCCCGGAAGTAGTGGCCGGGCTCGGAGTCTCTACCCCCAGCTCACCCCGTCTGGAGCGGGGCCGTCCTCCTACAGCCCGAAGGAGAGTCTGCGGCGGGTGGCGCTCCTCTGGGAGTCCTGGGAGGCTGTGACCCACGACGAGAGGGGTTAGCCTCCGGGGCCGTTGCGCCCTCTAATCGTTTCCTGAAGGGAGAAGCCGGGAGCCCGTGCTGCAGTTTAGGGTCGTCCAGCTGGCGGGGCGGCTCCAGAGGAGGGACGAAGGCCCCAGCCCTTCTTTCCCCACTGTCAGGTCCCCCCTCAGACGTGCGGAGACGCAGCACCGCCGGCTGGGCGCTCGCCGGTGCGACTGAAAATTGCGTCCGGCAGGATCCAGGATGCTGGTGTTCCGCGTTCCGTCGCGTCAGTGCTCGCGGCCAGAGCTGGTAGTCCCAGGGCCGCCTCCTGGCGTGCCAAGTACCGGGCGGCTCAGCGCTCCTGCAGCTGCATAGTTTCAGGGACACAGCCTGCTTTCCACCCGTGGGAAGTAGTAGCACCTACTCTGGGCTTTGTTGTGGCCTGTTTGACGAGCCTGGCTACGGAGTGCAACCTGTTCCTACCTCTTTACTGCCCGGGTACCACGTAACTAATGAGCCAGGCTCTTCCCTTTATTGCTACGAGCACCTGGAAACTACAAATCCCAATCATTCTAAAGTGTTTTTATTTGTGTTTCTTCACTTTCCTGCTAGGAATGCACTTGGAAACTCCCCGCTTTCTTGTCTCTAGTTTTATTGCTGAGATGTGACACTTAAGCAAACTCATTTCACCATTAATTAAGCCCTTGCGTAGGACCCTACCCAACCTGGTGTAGGCTCCTTTCCTAACAGCCCTACCATCCAGAAGACTTAATCATTGCACAGTGCTCATGCGGCTATTATTCGTCATTCGTTCGTTCCCTTGTTCGTTCGTTCCCCGTTCGTTCGTTCGTTCGTTCATTCATTCATTCAGTCAGTCAGTCAGTCAGTCAGTCAGTCAGTCATTCCTGCCTTAACTTTTGAGGAGCTAGTCTATCTCCACCATTACGCTGAGCGCCTGGGTAGAAGATGCAGTCTTAAGCACGGACAAGCTATGGCTTTAGTAGGGCTAGATGGACAAGTTTAAAAAATCATATTGTTGCAGATACTAAAATGGAAATATAGAAGTAATGCAGTCTACAAGTTTCTTTGGGATATCTCTGCTGCATACCTCTATAAACTGATCTCTTCTTAAACTACTTGAAGTGTTCCTCAACAATCATATGGGAACTCCTAAGCAACCCCCAAGCCCACTTTTACCTAAATTCTTTTATCTTCCAAGACCCAGCTCATTCCTCATCTTCAAAGAACTTTTTTTTGATACCTCAGAAGGGACACCCTCGCTCCACCCTCCAGCCCAATATTCACACATAAAACTAGGCAGATGTCCCTTTGGGGGCTCCCATAGCTCCCTCTGTATGACTCTACTTTAGCATATATTCATTTACTTGACAAATATGGGGTGCCATATGTATTAGGTGCTAGTGATAACACCAGAGGATAAGATAAACAAGGTCCTTGCCCTCCTTTTCAATGGAAAAAGACAGTTACTAAGCAAGTAACTCACAATGATTTTCTGTTAATTTATAGATCTCCTCCACCTAAGAGTCTAAAATCCATAAATTTGAACAAATGACTTTATTCATTTTTATAGTCCCAGAATTTAGCACAGCGCCTGGCACACTGTCCTCAGCTTACTGCATGGGTGAGCAGAGAAAAATGCAAACTTTCTGCAAACAGGATTAATGCATGTTAGTACAATGACCTCGGAAATTGTAAATCAGAGAAAGCCGCAGATGAGATATCCAAAATCCAAGCAGAAATCCTTTGAAATATCTACATGAGTTTTTTAAAGAGTGTACTAGTCCATCAAGTGTAAATACCTTTAAATGCTAAACTGAAAGACATGGATATATCCTAAGAGTCAAAAAATGTAAAATCTAATCAAGTGGTTTAGCTGGTGGGAAGCTGCAGAAGCTGCAGATTTTTGTGAGTAAATGGATAATGTATGTAACTTGAATCCAACAGCTTGCTTCAGTTTTTATAGCCCAAGACAAAGTGACTATAAAGGGAGATGACATATGGTAATTGGGACAGAGACACACATCTTTCTGGACATCTGTATTCCAGAGCTCATAACCTACCAAAATCACTGTTCAAATGAATCTGGGTTTACTGGAATGTATACATCTTTTAACTCCAGGACTTTTTACAATTAAGAATAAAAAGGTGTAGGGATGCTTGGGTGTCTCAGTTGGTTAAGCCTCTGCCTTTACCTCAGGTCATGATCCCAGGGTACTGGGTTAGAGTCCCACGGGGTTCCTTGCTCAGCAGGGAGGCTGCTTCTCCTTCTGCCTGCTGCTCTCCCTGCTTGTGCTCTCTCTCTCTCTGACAAATAAATAAATAAAATCTTAAAAAGAATAAAAAGGTGTTAAGAGAATTTAAACTATGACATTAAAAAGATCCTCTATACATTCGGTGTTTTGTGTTCTTAAAATGTTTAAATGTTTTGGCTTCTTACAATAGCAGCCTTAATTAAAATTTAAAACGCAAAAGTGAATAGTTGATTTAGACATCTAAATTTCAGTTGAAATTTTGCTGAGTTTCTAGACAGTGTGGGAACAGCCAAGAGATACTCGGGTTCATCATACGATTTTTTACGATCAATTTTAACCTTATTATTTAAGGATTCAGGAAGGCAGTAAATCCAACACTTGAAGTACTTATGGAAGGAGCATCTCTTACAGAACCGACCAAAGAGAGCTACCACCTCTCAGGTTGCCCCTGGAAGTCCTGAGTCAAGAAGGTACAGCATCAGCTGCTGCAGTACAGTGATCTGGAAGCCAACATCCAAAACCTCTGCCACCACAGCCATCAGTTGTCTCTTAACACCATCAAAGCTGGTAACTGGTTGCTGAATCCTACTGCAGAAAATCCTCTCCTCTCTATAACCTCACGTACAGAGAAATAGCCCCAAGTGGATAGAAATACATATGGCTTCTGCTTTGGCTCCATTTCCCACATCTTGGTGAATATATTTTAACTGGCAGAATCTAATTTGCATTAGAACTGTCGTTGTAGAAAAGTCTGGGTGAGGTCACTTTTAGTGTTCCAGCCTTTGTACAAGATGGCAGACTAGAAGGAAAGAATGGAGGTTGAGCAAGGAAATCCAAAGTATACAAAACTAGTCTCATCAATTTCACCTATCCAATTAGGCCAGAGATTGTGTCAGATTCTCTAGAAACAGAGCCCAAGACAAGGACTCTTGTTCAAGTGATTTATTAGGGAAGTGCTCTCTGGAGAAGGCAAGTGAAGGAAGCAGGACTGGCCAAGAAGACAAAGAAATAAGAATGAACCTCAGCTGACCCCACAAAATTCACCAGCAAGTGCTATCCAAGAAGACCATTTTTTTTTTTTTGGTGTCCCTTTGCCATTGGATGAGATTTGCAGGGGCAGAAGGACAATTCTCTAGGGAAGGTGGCAACCTGAATTGTTATCCAGCATTCAGAGCAGCTGAAATACAGATGAAATAGCTTATAAAGTGGAGTTGGGCAGAGCACACAGAATTCACTCTAGTCCGCCCTTCGTAATTCATAGATCACTTGCTTTTCACATTAAGTTACTCCATCCAAGCACAGTTTTTCCAGAATTTTTATTGGTCACAATTTCTGGAGAATTTTGTAAGAGAAGGGTAATGGGACAAACTACAGTCCCTACTGCTGCAGTTGATGTCAAGGCCACAAATGATAGTCATTATCTCCCTCCTCCACCACCCTTTCTAGAATCGCCTCCACTTTGGCTATCACTTCTGTCAGTATAGGTGGTTTGACTGATGGATTAACCCATGCACTGCTCCCTAAGGGGTTTCATACCCTGGTTATCATGTTCTTATCAGGCTGCGGTTGCTGTACTTATCTGTTTATAGTTACAACCAGACATGGGAATACCGAGAAATGTCCCCAGTGGACCTCCTGAGTGCCTTAAGCACATTCCTCTCTGTCTCCATTATGTAGCAGTAGGCCCAACTCCTGATGATTTGTCAGTCTTCTGGCATTAGAAGCTCCAAGTGACCAGAGAGCAACCATAGCTTTAAGTTTTGTGGAACTTTTGCAGGAGGAAGCATCCCACGTCTGATCTCCAGGCTAGCAGGGCCTGAAGTTGCAGACAGGAAACCCAAAGTCTCCAAATGGATCACTGGGAGTGATGGCAAGCAGGCCGCTCTTACTTTTACCCCTTGATCTCTGGACCCATATATTTTACCTACTAGGGACACCAACCCGTATTACAGCCATTGCTTTAGGAAGTATACTGCATCCTGAAGGATAATGCTCCAACCTCACAAAGGCTCATTTCAAACCTGGAGCCTCAGCTGTGCCTTCGCCAGCCACAGCTCCACTCCATCAGCCTGACAGCCCTCGCAGTGTGGTGTGTGGTGTTATAACCAGTGGAGCCTCTGGTCGAGTGCCCGCCACCACACCCTCTTGCTGTAAAGTGAGCCCCTGGGCCATAGGCAGCGTTATGTGAGATCCCACACCAGAGTATCAGACTTTGATTTGAGGCTGTATATGTGAGATTCCATGTCAGAGTCCTTGGATAGTGGTGCTGGATGAAGTGCTGTGGGCAGAAGAAGCAGACCCATACTTGGACTACATGTCAAACCCAGTCAGGATGAAATAGTACTCTACATCAGGAGGGCCTGATGTAATCAACTTGCCACCCAGCAGCTGTTTGGCCTCCTTAAAAGCTCAGCATTGGTCTCTGCTGCTGACAGGTCATACGCTCAGTAGCAGCAGTAGTTATGCTGGCTTTGGAGAGAGAGTACAAGTTGTTGGGTCCATGCATCCCTCCATCTCCGCCACCATGGCTGTTCCATCCATAAGCCTGCTGTGTGAGAACGTGGGTGGCCACTGACGTAGGCTGACCGACATCTGCTGGCCTACTCATCCTATCTGCATGGTTGGTTAGTGCCTCTTCTGCAGTGGACACTCTCTAGTGGGCATAATGTGCTGTAAAAATCTTCACATCCTGTGCCCTCCCATAGATCTAACCATCTGTCTCTTCTCCAACCTTCCGCAATCTTTCTTCTTCCAACTCCTGACCAATAAGCTGAGCTAACATTTGTCACTGTAGAGTTCACCCTTACCCTGGCCACTTCTGTCTCCAAACAAAGTTGATGACTAAATGCACTGCCTGAAGTTCTGCCAACTGGGGAGATTTCCCTTCACCACTCTCTTTCAGAACCACCCCTGAGTGGGGCTAAATCACAGCACATATTTTCAGCTTGTAGAAATACAAAAGTGACCCAACCATGAACCAAGCTTAGGTTTTCCTTCTGTGTCAGCTGGTCACAGGGACACCCCCCCCTTCCAGCCCTGAGGGCACGGTTATGGATTGAGGGAGAAGCATTGGTAAACAGTGGTAGGTGACATGGGGGTCTCAGCCACCTGTTACGCAGCTCACTTGTGCTCTCGACTTGCTTGAGCCTAATCCCAGATTTATGAAATGGCTTTATAGCACACTGCTCCTGCAACCATCCAACCACCCTCTGACCCAGTAAGAACCCAACTTAGGATCACTTGGTGTCTCATGGTCACTTGGTGTCCCATGTTAGATGCTTAGTCTCTGCCAGGGCCCAGTAGCATGACAGGAGTTGCTTTTCAAATGCTGAAGAGTTCTATGCTGCAGATGGCATGGCCCAGGTCCAGAACCCCCGGGCTTGTGCTGTGACTCGCCTATTTGGGCTTGCCAGAAGCACCAAACAGCATTTTTCTCAACAACAGATATCTCTAGCATCATGCGATCTGCTGGCTCAAATGGCCCCAGGGGGAGGGCTGCTTGTGCCACAGAATGTACCTACTATAGAACCCTTTATTGTCCTAGGCCTTACTAAAAGATAGCAACCTTTTAAGTCACTTGAAAAATATATTCCCAAGTGCAATGAATATGCTGCCTCCCAAACCCAAAGAGACCTCTGAGCATTCTGCTGTTTTCCTAGCAGTAAGAATGCACACCCAATAACTTGCCCTATATTTTAGAGATGTTCAGGCATGCCCAGACCACCGGACCCCTAAACCCTTCACTAATGTGGCAAGCCCCTGACTCTTTGTCGGCTTTATCTCCCACCTTCTGTTGCAAATATATATTACCAAGGCATGCAGACTACTTCCGTTTCTTGCTTCTAAGTTCTAATTAACATGGTATCATCAACGGAGCAGATCAATGTAATGTTCTTCTGGATGTCCCGGTTGTCTGGGTCCTTTTGAACTTTATTATGACAGAAAGCAGGATAATTAACATTGCCCTGGGGTGAGGGTCTACTGTGTTCATGCCATGTGGGTGCCAACTGCCTCTGATCCTTCTTCCTGGTGAATACAGAAAAGAACACATCTACAGATTAATAGTTGAATACGTGCACTAAGGTTGTATTAATAGACTCTAGTAAAGATATAGTTTCAAAAAAACAGCAGCAGTGGGGCCAATACTTGGTTAAGTTTGTGGTACTCCACTGTCCTGTGTCATGATCCATTAAGTTTTTGCAGAGGTCAGTTCACAAATTAAATAAGGCTATGACAAGGAGCAACATATCTTCATTTTTAAAGTCTTTGTGGATGGTACTAATCTCTGCCATCAACCCTGGCCTGCAGTACAGTTTTTTATTTACCATCTTGGTGGAAAAGGGGTGGTTTTAGGGACTATTCCTTGGAGTTTCCTCCCATAGTAGCTCAAGGAACCAATGTGAGAATTCTGCCAACAGCTAAGCATTCTAATTCTGATGATACATTTGGGAACCAGGGAAATAACGGAGGCCATGGACTCAGTGGACCCGCTTTAGATGGACCATGGCCAGAACTCCAGTTATTAACCTGACTCCCTGTTGGTCCTTCCTTATAAGAATGCAACTTCCCTTTCAGCTGGTTCGTTCTCAGTCTAAGAAAAGACTCCAGTTTGGAAATTGCACGAGATCATGACTTTCCATTGAGGTGCCTGACCTCAACCTTCTGCCAGCCCATTATTAATTAAGGGTCATATTCTATTTACAAACTTTTAGTGCTATTCCTCCTGACTGCCCATCTCTCTTGCTCCTACAAGCACTTTGTGGAGTTCTCTTCATGGATCCTCAAATGTCAGGCCCCTTGCTGACATTCTGACTTGGCTACCCATTGTAGTCATTAAGTGGTTCTAATGTTTACGTGCTTCTGATGACTAAGTGCTGTCACCTGGCCTCTGCTGTTCTGGAATTTTCTAATCCCTTTTGCTACCAGGAAGCCCAGTTCTGTAACACCATATCTTATTATCAGCCTCAGCCTACAGAGAACGGTCTCTCGATGATGCTGGTAGCCCTTTTACCTGTGAATTTCTTTTTTTTTTTTTTAAAGATTTTATTTATTTATTCAACAGAGATAGAGACAGCCAGCGAGAGAGGGAACACAAGCAGGGGGAGTGGGAGAAGAAGAAGCAGGCTCATAGTGGAGGAGCTTGATGTGGGGCTCGATCCCACAACGCCGGGATCACGCCCTGAGCCGAAGGCAGACGCCTAACCGCTGTGCCACCCAGGCGCCCCTACCTGTGAATTTCTTATTGCCTTAGTTTTCCCTGGAGCCTCTTGAGAAAAATAATCAGCTTGTGGGCTTTCTGATCTTCTATCGTATGTCCATTCTATCATGGTGTTATGGACTATTCATGTTCCCCCAAAATTCATATGTTGAAATCAACCCCGCTCCTTGTGAGAGTATTAGGACATGGGGCCTTTGGAAGATGGTTAGGTCACGAGGTAGAGCCCTCACGAATGGGATTAGTGCCCTGATAAGAAAAGGGTAGAGAGCTAGTTTTTCATCTTTCTGCCGTATGTAGATATAAGAAGTCAGCGTTCTGCAACCCACAAGAGGATCCTCGGGAGAACCTGACTATGCTGGCACCCTGATCTCAGACTTCCAGCCTCCAGAACTGTAAGAAGTAAATATCTCTTGTTTATAAGCCACCCAGTCTATGGTATTTTGCTATAGCAGCCTGAGCTGACTGAGACACATGCCCACATCTCTGAGCCTTTTGATCTCTTCCTCTACAGCCTGTCATGGCAATTCTGGCATTTCTACTGCATTTAACGTTAAGCCACTGTTTCTTCCAAGCTTCTAAGAGCCATTCAATAGCATAACAGAAACAAGGTGCTTTCCAAGGAATTAAATCCTATTTCATGGGGAAATGCCCCCGTACTGACAAATTCTCTTTTGTCCAGCTTTTTGGTCTACCTGCCTTGCTCCAGTACAATTGTGGTCCCCTCCTAGGTATTTTCTCCCTGTTGTTGTTGATGAAAAGTTGTTTAGGTCCAATTATTCCTTGGCTTATAACTCCTCTCTGCTTATAGCACGAAAAACACATCCCTAATTGAATCATGGTAAAATACGACCCCAAGTTTTTGGTCTGATATCCAGAAGTGGGCAGTGGAAAATCCTTGCCCTCACCTGAGATTCCTGCACACCAAGGGAAGGAAGGTAGGAGATAGGACCTTCCTAGCAAGGCGCAAGGACCACTTCTGCGCCCATTAGTTCAGGATGGTGGGGGTTCACATGCTGTGTCTACCCAGCAATGAGATCTGTATACCTCAGGGTCCCACTCCCTCCCTCTCAGAGCAGATCTGCCTTGACTGAGCATTGAGCCTTCCCTGCAGGTCTGCTGCTCCTGCAAGTTAGACCTGGACTTGTTGTCAGGAATGCCCTCTGACTCTCACATTTCACTTTCCATTCATGATTAAATGACTTGAGTGTGCCATTTTCTTTCCTCAGTACATCAGTGGTGCCCAGCAGTAGCCATCTAATTCCACAGCCTTTATAATAACTACTTCCTCCATACCTCTCAAATGCCAGACAACCAGCCAGGGCATTCTCTTCCACCTGCAATACACACCAACTCCCCACAGGGGACAACCTTAGCCGCTGCACTGTTTCATGTGCCAGGACTGTCAAAATTCCACTAAGGGCTTTGTGGACAGTCCCTTAGCAGATGATGAAGCTCCAAAAGGTCATCCTTGCTTCCTGGGATTCCTCCAGCTATCGACTATCTTAGGTTGGATTCCCTAGAAACAGAGCAGGAGCCAGTGACTTATTGATGGAGTATTCTTCCGGAAAAACCTTTCACTAGTGAGGGAAGAAAGAAGGGAAAGTGAGAAAAGTTGAGCAAAGATGGGCTAATGTCTAGCCTAGCTTTGTTCTTTTATTGGGGAAAATCAATCCTACCTCTCTCTGCCAGGCTGACTCTCTTAGACCTCATAAGCTCTGACATCCCCACTTCTGAAGAAGATTCACTGACTCTTTGACCTTGATTATATTTTCCTTCTATGTGATCTTATAGTAACCCAAGTAACTGGTGTCTTTCACTTATCACATAATTGTCTTCCTACTTGTTTGAGAAGGGAAAAGAGAAGCATTTTCCAAAACACCTATGGTACTCCTCTCTCTGAGGGTCTTAATATGCCTTAGGGTGAGGGGAGGGGTAGGTAAGGATAGATATAGGTATATAACATATACCTACACATATATAACATACATACATACATAACATATATATATATATACATATATACATACATATATAACATACATTTCTCATATCATACATACATACATTTAACTTTCCAGGTGATTAAGGTATATTTATAGCTCTACCCTAAATCCCCTAATATCCACTAGCCCAGTGGTTCTCAATTCTGGTTAAAATAAGAATCCTCTAAAGAGCTATTAAAAATTTCGGTATGTGGGTCTGATTGCCAAAACATTCAGATTTAATTAGTCTAGGATTGGATCTGGGCATCAGTGATTTTTTTAAAAGTTCTCGGATTATTCTAATGTGCAATAAGGATTGAGAAGCACTGAACTAGACTATGATGTGCATGGGGCAGGCTTCTGGTCCTACTCCTCTTGATATTTCCAGGGTCTACCTCAGTATCTGTGGAAGCCATACAATAATACTGAATAAATGAATGAATGATTGAAAAAAGTAGAGAGATAAGTGCAATTTCTTCCCTATTTACGACGCAAACTGACATTTAACAATATTAAATCACATTTATAAAAAAAGTTGACCTAAGCAAACTTTCCATTCCTGTGGTCACAAATATCCCCAGAAGAGGTTAAAAGTTACCAAATCCTACTCAGACTTATGAAAAGACAGCTTCAGCAAAAGAGTGGAAGGTTAAAGCATATCTATTTTACTGGAAGAGGCAAGAGAACAGGGATGAACAAGTTCATAAGAAGGTCAATGTCAGCGGGAAAGGAAATAAACATTTATGAGTACCCACCAGGTTCCAGACACCATACCAGCTGTTTTCATAGCAGCCAGAAGGGCACAGCATACAATAGGAGCTCAGTAAATATTGTCAGAGGAATAATGGAGTGAGGATGGAGCAGAGGGTGGATGGGAGGGGCAATGACTCCTGTGTAAGAAATAGTCCACACATGCCCTGTTTAGAACTGTCTTTTTAAAACATGAAGGGAGCATCTAGGTGGCTCAGTCGGTTGAGCATTGGACTCTTGATTCTGGCGCAGGTCATGTTCTCAGGGCTGTGAGATCGAGCCCTGTGTCAGGCTCTGAGCTCAGCAGGCTTTCTGCTCAAAATTCTCTTGCTCCCTCTGCACCTCCCCCTCTCTCTAAAATAAATGAATCTTTAAAATATGAAGGACGTCATATCTGGAAAGAACTACAATGAATTGGGCTGGGAATGAGGAGAATAGGAGACAAGAACTTAAATCTGGAAGTTCTGGAAATTCATTTCAATACGCATTGTTTATGATTCAGAATGCATATTCTTGAGAAAGCATGCATGGTAATTCCCAGCCTAGTCCAAAAATACACATCTATTCTGTAGTGGATCTAAATTATTAATTGTCCAAATATGGGTTTTACTTTCTGTGATCAGATGTGCATACTATAAAGTATTGTAGGGAGAGAAGTGGGGAGAAGAAGGGGATATTCTGACAGTCACTTAGAAATTAAGTTTCTACCAGGGATGTACTGTATGGTGACTAAGATAATATAATAAAAAAAGAAATTAAGTTTCTTTTTTAAAAGATTTTATTTATTTATTTGAGAGAGAGCAAGAGAGACAGCATGAGTGGGGTGGAGGGGCAGGGGGACCGACTCCCCACTGAACAGGGAGGCTGACGCAGGGCTCGATCCCAGGACCCTGGGATCATGACCTGAGCCAAAGGCAGACATTTAACTGAGTCACCCAGATGTCTCAGAAATGAAGGTTCCAATCTAAAAACTGATTGCATTTGGAAATTTGTAAATTGTTTATTAGAACTCAGAACTCATTTCATTAAAAAAAAAAAAAGTATACCCAGTGGTTTAGTTTCTAACTAGCCCACAAAGCTTAACTGGTAAATTGGTTGAAATTAAATTTTTTAAAATTTGATTTGAATCCCTTACTGTCTTTGCCCTGTAAGTTTATTCATCTCTTTTTTTTCAGTTCCTTCTTTTACATCTGCAACCTTGGGCCAATTACTTAATCTCTATATGACTCTATGTCCCAAACTGTAAAATAACCATAGGACCTACTTAATTCTGTGGATTAAGTGACTTGATGCCTTGCACATAGAAAATATTCAATAAATAATAGCTGCTATTTCTATTATCATATAATTGTCTGTCTATGGTGAGCTATCCCTCCTCCCCACAGAAAGGCAAAAACTTAGACAAGGATTCAAGTAAAAATACTTTATTTAGGAAGTGTTCGCTGGAAAAACCAGTAAGAGAATAGGGGAGTGGAACTGGGAACGAAAGGAGCTTAAGTAAGGGATGCTATGTCAACTTTGATCTAAATTCATAGAAGACACTGGAGATAATGTAGATCACCCCAGCATTGTCCCAGTCAGAGACTATGAGAGCTAGAGTATTTACACTTGTACCTGTAGTTATTAAATTAAGGTGGGGGTGGCTTAATTCCCAGGTACTTCAGCTTTGCATGTGAAAAGTAAAGTGAGTTCCAGTAGCCTAAGGGTAGCCCCATGATGTAGTGCTGAGTCAGTGCTCTGAAAGGATAGGGTCATCTGCTTGACTTGGCATCTGCTACAACACCATCATCGTCATTATCATCATCAATACCTCCCATCAGACACACGTGGTATATAGCCTTAAAGGCATTGTGTCACATTATGGGGATAAAAAACAGTCCCTGTCCCTCTACACATTAAAATTCTTCTGAAGACACAGGATAAATACACAAAGGTATAAGAAGTATGCGCTAAATGCCAAATAAGTGTAAACAAGATACTGGCTATGAGGATATTGGCTTTGGGTGACAAGGAAAGATGCTAGTAGTACCTGAGTTGAATTTCAAAGAGTGGGTGGGGTGTAGACAAATGGAAAAAAAAAAAGTGGGGGTGTTGATGAGGAAAGGAGTGGAATGATGAATGTTTTAGGGAGAATCAATAAACTTGTTCTAATGTGGTGGTTTTCAACACTGAATGTTCATTAGAATCACCAGGGAGCTTTAAAAGTCCCAATGCCCAGCTGTAGTCCAGATCAATTATGTCAGAATTGCCTGGGTGATTCCCCGGGTATTTCCAATGGACACCCAAGGCTGAGGACCACTGTTCTAAACTGGCTAGGAAACAGCTTATGAGAAACTGGCTAGGAGCTACATTAGAGATACAGAAGCTCAGATTGTGGAAATTTTGGCTATGCGGGGCTAATTATTTTAATCTCACTCTAACATTTCTATTGCAAGCTGCCTTAAAGCATTTTCCTAAGTCAGGCAAAAGTAAATACAGAGCCTGGAACATTAGATGAAGGAGTCTGAACTTCATGCTGTCGGCAATGAAAGGTCACACAGGGTCCTTGAAGATTTTTGAGCACAAGAATGATGTAAATAAAACAACATTTTAAAATTTAAACAGGATGTAGAGTTTTAGAGCGAGAAGGACAATATCTGATGGAATTTGACCTTGGCTGGTAGGGGGAAGGGCTACTAAAGGAGAAAAAGTTCCAGAGGTTCTGAGCATGAAGTTGCATGGAAACAAATAGCCTCGGGTATCAAGTATCAGGTGTTTGGAGAGGTGACCTAACCATGTTTATGTGTGAGAAAGGGAGCTATGTGGCTCACAGGAGAGCCATGTTTATACAGGAAACAGCCAGAAAAAACTTGGCTTTTCTGGCGAGTGGGCCCGAGTAGCAGTCCAGCCGGCTAGGGAGTGAAGCATATTGGAATAAGAAGTCAGAATAATATTTTAAGCCTTGAAAAACTGAACACAAAACTCATCTGTGTTCCTATAGATTACTTGCTACCCTGTTGTGTAGCAAAATATATTCTGAACTTAAAAGCAGAAAGTACTATGCTAATTCCAAGAAAAAAGCATCCAATAGAAGAAAAAAGGGCAAGGTTGTAATATTGTTGATCAATTTAAAGAGGTAAATTTTCCTTAAGACTTATAGAACACAAGAGTAAAATTCATCATCCACAAATATGAGACATTTTCAGTTTGGGATGCCTGTATCAGTCTCTGTAATGGGAATCTATTAGCTAAGAAAAGAAGAAATAATTTTTAACCTGTTATTTATATTATTTCTTCAGCTGTCTGTTTTACTTAGTATGTGTTTGATGGGATCTTCCTACCATATATAGATATTCAAGAAGCCAGGAATGAGGGTAATTATTTTTTAATTATCCTACAAAAAATGAAGTTAAAAAATTTCAAGCTACCGTTATGTTATAAAAGGGATCCTGTTCTCATTTTCCTCCTACCCCAGCTTAAATGTCATGGTCTGTCATTTTAACTACTCTATTGCCAATAATTCTGACCTCTGTCGCCTCATCTTCTTTTCATTAAACCCAGCTGGCAAGGCTCTAACCCTGGATGAATCTAACATCTGTCTTTGCCAGGCCTCCACCTGGGCTGCTGAGTGCCGGTGATGAAAATCTCACAACAGGGCAGATGGATATTGATAGAAAAGCATGGCTGCACCTGCAAATGGACCTGCGACACTGGCTAGAAGTCCCGTGATGATATCCTGCCAGCTACCTCTTTCATTCTGCCCAAAGCGTGTTTTAAACCTGTAGTCTTTTCAGACATGAAAAGAGCTCACTGCTTTCTCCTTCCACTCCTGCCTCTTCACACACAGAGGCCAACTTTTCTTGTGCCTTCTAAAGAAAACCAAAGCCATTTGAAAAGGAACTAGTTCAACTTTCACCAGATCCACAGATTCATATGTATTCATGAAAGAACTGAAAAACATGGCCACAGTATTTTACACTTCCTATTACCTGGAAGTGGAGTATACTTGCCCCTCTTTGAATCTGGGCTGGTCTTGTATCTTGCTTTGACCTAAACTTGTTTCTCTCAAAGTTGTTCCCATCTCATTAAGTGACACCACCTTCCTTTTCTTCCCATCTAACCGAGCAGCAAGTCCCATGCCTACTTGTCCGTCTGTCTGTCAATCTCTCTTTCAATTTTGTCTCCTGCCATCCATTGTTAACATTGCAGCCAGGATATTCTTTTTAAAGTATAGATCACATCTGGAGGCCCCCTTGCTTACAATCTTCCAATGACTTCCTATTGCCCTAAAAATAAAATCCAGGCCCCTTACTATGGTCCAAAAGGCCCTATATAATCTGGTTCCTGCCTACCTCTTTGTATTCATCTCACACAACCTCCCCCTTTACTCATGACACTCCTATCACACAAGACTCCTTTGACAGCTTAAAGCCTTTGCACTTGCTGTACACCATCCATCTACGTGGATTACCCTGATCTCTCACCTTAGTAGGTTTTTCTCCTCGTCATTCAGGTCTCACTTAAGCATTACCTCCTCAGAGAACCCTTGACCATCCATCAAGTCTGAAGTAATCTCCTCTGGGCTCATTTTCCATCACATTGCTTTGTTTCATAGCCTTCATGGTACTTAGAGCTTTCTTCCTTCTATGAGCTCCCTACCCTGTCTTCCTCATCCCTCTGAATGAAGGCGCTCTCATATTCTAATATGACCCTGCCCCCGTGGGCACACTTCGTGGGTCCAGGAATGGGTCCCTGACCTAGCTGGATCAGAGCCCTTCCTGTGAGTTTTAGAACTGGAGTTGAGAAACAGAGTCAACTCTTTAACGATGGGTGTCTGATGCCAAATTCAGCAACCTTTAGTGGTCATCTTTCCAGTCATGTGAAAATGAGTCTGTAAGAACAAATGACATTCACACAATGAAGGGGAGAAAGAAAGTTATTCTTGAAAGTGTTTTTTGGTTCTGGTTGTTTCCAAGTTTTAAATTATATTCTGGATGCATATAGAGTTAATTGAGAAATTTTGCATTAGTATTTTCTTGAAAAAATTTAAAAGGCTAGAGTGTTGAGTGGCCTAACTCGTTCTTTCTTGTGTATAACACTACTCAAATGGAGATGTTTAATATGTGCTTTTTGATGATGAAGATGATGAACATTCCACCTGCACAATGGAAGGTTAGATACTTTCTGCTTAAAGCACAATGTAATATCGAGCAAGAAAACAAAAGTTATAGAGATGAGAAGTGATCAACACTGAGAAGACCCACTTGGACTTTTACATCAATACATCATGTTATATATAGCACCAAATTCTTTCGCACGCTGCAAAAATACACATTCAGAGGCAAGACAGAGGTAAGACGTTAAATGTTTTAAAATGACTGTTCCCCTCCCCCGCTTAAGGTCCATTTCAACTTTTATAGAAATCAATCCAATTCAACACATTCTAATCAAATATAATTATGCAAACTATGTTCTGGGCACTTTAAGAGCTACAGAGATGACTAAGTCAGAGACTCAGTCATTAAGGTGTTCATTAAAGGACATATTTTTTAAAGTACATAAAAGAAATGACTAAAATACAAAGCAGCTGTGATGTTTCTACATGAGTTACAAATAAAGTATAATGGTGCCAGGGCTGAAGTAGGAGCTCCTGGTTAAAAAAAAAAAAAAAAGAGGGGGGTCATAGTCAGTTGTAAGAACCAGGAGAAGCTTCATGACTAAGTTAGGCACTTGAGCTGTACTTTGGAGGATGGGTAGGACTGCAAAGGTCAGAGATGGTATGAGGAAGCATCTTTGAGAACAGGCCAGACAAAGGCATATTTGGCATGAGTATGAAGGACCAAGCGCGGCTAATGAAGGCCTGAACTCCTAGGATTGGCAGTAAAACAACAGAATGTCTGTCTCTTGCCATTGCTATTCACTGGATTTGGGAGGTTTGGAGCACAGTATGGTCATTTTCAGAAATTTTCAGTTTGAGATGACAGCAGAATCTACCCTTACACTGAACAGGAGGCAGTTGAAATGTGGGGCTGGTGTTTGGGAGGCATGTTAAGACTGGAGATGTTGGGGCACCTGGGTGGCTCAGTCGTTAAGCATCTGCCTTCGGCTCAGGGCATGATCCCAGAGTCCTGGGATCGAGCCCCACATCAGGCTCCTCCGCTGGGAGCCTGCTTCTTCCTCTCCCACTCCCCCTGTTTATGTTCCCTCTCTCGCTGGCTGTCTCTCTCTGTCGAATAAAATCTTAAAAAAATAAAAGTTAAAAAAAAAGAAGTCTTTAAAAAAAGACTGGAGATGTTAAATTTAGGATGTAAATAAAGCCACATTTATGAAAAGCATGAACATTATATGCACATTGTTTGGAACATGAACCAATGAGGGTCATAGACTCTGCACCATCATGGCCTCCAGTGACGGTGTAAAGAGACACGTGCTATCAGTATAACCTGAAATTGAAAATCACATTGAAATGACAGCTCTGTGTTCCTGATATGTTCAATTCATTTAAGTAACAATTAAGTATGAACCCTCATCTTTTGATCTATCGGAAATCCATTCTAAAAATAGATTCCATTCCTCAAGTTTTTGGAAATCTAACATGTGCCCAGTCCTTCCTAGCTCATGACTTTGGCTCTACAGACCACCTCTTATCTTTCATAATTGAGTGTCTGGCTGCTGCCCTCTGCTTTCCTCCAAGCATGGACACAGGTAAGACCAGGCTGATAGCCTGGGGATAACAGAAGGGCATTACCATATAGAAAAGATAAACCTAAAACTGGATATTAGATATTACTGCTTCTAACACGTTAGCCAAGCTCCCCCAAAAGGCCCTAATGTCTATTTCTTCCTTAGCTCCCCAACCCTTTGTTTTTTGTGTTTGTGTGTGTGTGTGTGTGTGTGTGTGTTTTTGGTGTGCAAAGCCAGGATAGAATTAGCTCCCCATCCTGATGCTGTGTTCAGGGGTCTGCTTACCTCAAACCACCATGTTCTCCCAACCTGGAGTTCAGATCCCAAACTTTTACCCTAGCTTGGGAGAGGGAAGCAGGCCTTTCTCTGCCCTAGTCCAAGGCTGACTTCCTTTCCTGCCCCAGGATTACTGATAGTAAGAATACTGTTAATTAGCTTGACTAATTAAGTCAAGCTGTATACAGACATACACACACACATACACACACATCACGTTGTACATCTTAAAACTATAAATTTTTAAGAGGGCGGAGGGGAGAGGGAGAGAGAATCTTAAACAGGCTCCACACCCAGTGCAGAGCCCAACCTGGAGCTCGATCTCATGACCCTGAGGATCATGACCTGAGCTGAAATCCAGAGTCTTACTTTCACTCATGTTTGTAATATGTGTCAATATGTTGGTGTCATTGTGCAGCCCTTATCAGATAGTAAACGACAAGAATACACGAAGTATAGTCTGTGAAGTGTTAACAAATATATAGACCTTTTTCGGTAACATCTGGAGTTCGGAAGTGTCACAAAATGTGATTCTAATGCAAACTAGCCTCCCTCCCGCGTAAATATCTCTGGTTAAGTTTATGGCCTAAATCACACTCTAGCGATAGTGCAGAATAAAAATTTTTTTTTCCTCCAAGCTATTGAAACTAATCTCACCTTGGACTACTGATCCCAGCATGCAACGCTCCGGTATTACCACTGTGTAAGGGTGGAGTCATAGAAGGGGCGGCAACGCTGGTGGCCTGTGCATTCTGGGCATTGTAGTCTGGGGGCCTGGCCGCTGTCGGGACAATCCACGTGGTGCGTCTGGCAGCTGCTTTGGGCAGTGACTACCCTGCTTCCTTCACCGGGTCTTCGAGGTGCGGGCCCCGACGAGGCGGGACCCGCGCCGCGGAGCAGGCTGCAGGGAGGCCCGGAGGCAACCCGAGCCTTCGCGACGTTTTTGCGACAGCCGTGGCCGTGTTCCGCGAGTCCCCTCCCTCCCTCCTCTCTCTGAGGAGGTACCGGCTGTTGTGCGGCGCTGCCTTTCTGTTTGAGTGTATGGGAGAGAGAGTGAGTGAGTGAGTGTGAGCGTGTGTGTGAGAGAGGGTGAGGCGTGAGTGCGAGTGTAAGAGGAGGAGAGCCCGCCGCGACCACCCCGCCGCTCCCCGTAGCGGGAGCAGAACGCGCAGCAGGAGCGAGTAGGAGCCGGCTCCCCGGGAGCCCGCGGGGACAAGGGCAGAGACGCCGCTCCCCACCCCCAGCCCTCGTCCCTCTGCTCTCCTTCGCCTGGGGGAACCTCCCCGTCCCCCCACCCTCCCGGCCGGCCTCTGCCCCGCCGTCCCCCTGGATGTCCCCGGCGCTCTCGCGGGGCCTCCTCTTGCCGCATCAGTCGGGCTGGTGCTGCGGCCGCCGGGTGTAGAGCGGGCGGGTTCCCGGGGGCTGCGGCTGCCGGTGCTTCCCCGGTCCCCACCCCTGTCCCCCGGCCCCCCGACCCAGCTCCCCGGCCCCGGAGGCTGTGACAATGGACTATGACTTTAAAGTGAAGCTGAGCAGCGAGCGGGAGCGGGTCGAGGACCTGTTTGAATACGAGGGCTGCAAAGTTGGCCGAGGCACTTATGGTCACGTCTACAAAGCCAAGAGGAAAGATGGGTGAGTGTTTGTCTGTGCCGGTGTCCGCGCTGGGCGGCACTCCCGCAGGCCGAGGCAGGTAGCCCGGAGGGAGAGTGGGGCGCCGGAGTGCGGGTCTCCCACTTCCTCGACACCAGCATCTGGCCCTCCCAGCCAGGTTTGGGGAGGAAGTGGTGTACGAGGGATCCAAACCCACATGAAATCCTGCGTGTTACTGCCTCTGTGTTCTACTTTGGTGGCTAATAGGGAAAAGGAGCTTCTACTCCATGGGCTGTATACTTTTCAAGGGTTTCGGTTATAGATTTAAAAAAAAATTGTAGTAAAACGTCAGTTTAAATGATTTTCGGGGTGGGGTCTCGATTTATTATGGTAAGCTTCTGGGTGATTTCCTCACGCCTCTGGAGTGACATCCATCAGTCTGGAAGGGAAGCTGTGATCCTTTCCCCCACCAGTTTGTGATTATTACCAAATTTGGATTTTATTTGGGGGAAAGAAAGCAGCAAGTAAATGTGATGCTGAAGAATTCTTCATAGTGATAATCTGTAACATAAATGTAGCAGTTGCTATTTAGATATCATTAACCTGTGAGTTTTACATAGAACAATGGGGGTTTGGTGCAGGGTGGGTGGTGGGGAAAAAGGCAAGGGACAAATAGGGACTATCTTGTTCAGGCCTGTTCCCCCAAAATTTTGCAGTTGGCAATGAACTGTAAATAGTCTCTTTGCTTTAAATATTTTCCCCTAGAAATAACTTAATTAAGTCTATGACTGGTAATGCTCCCTATTTAGTTTTTTAAACAGGCAAGTGAAGTGTTCGTTTTTCCTTTGTCAGTAGATGAATGTCGTGTAATATTGACAAAAGAGAAGGCAATTCTTAGTTGAGGGGGAAATCTATTTTATTAACTCCTTGTTTTCCTCTTGGAAAAACATATGTTGTCTCTGTTGCCTTTGACAGTATAGAAAATTGTTGGAAAGGTAATGTCAGATCTTATTATATAATCTTTAGATTTCAGTGTAAACAAAGTAGGTTTAGTTGAATATCACTGTTAATTTGTTAGCTGCTGTTCAAGGTTTAAAATAATTGCTTTTTTTTTTTTTTCCAAATTAGGTAGAAGGGTTTGTTCAGAACTATATTAGCACTAAAAAATTGAAACCATTCATAAAGCTGAAGTAAGTTGGGAGGAGCCATATTTATAAATACTTTAGCATTCTGGATATTGGGGGAAAAAGTGTATATTCAACATTTTTCTTAGATTTAGTGAGTTTTTTAAAAAATAACTTAAAAGGGACTCTTAGAGGAAGGTAGTGATTCTAATAAATTTGGTATGTGCATTTCAGTGCTTATATGCAGCACTCAGGCAGTACGGATATCTGCAAAAGATACGGATTTGAAAACTTGATACTCTGTGTGCTGCACGTATTTAAAAGTACTTCTTAGTGGAATGGATAATCTGGTGACATTTGAGAAAACAGCGTCTGGAGATACCTCCTGTTGACTCTTGTTTATATTTTTCATTGAAGAATTCTAACATTTTAAAAATTATCCTTCTCATATAATATTTTTCAAAAGCCTTAAACCATCTCCCTTTCCCCCAATATTATGTAATTTGGGGCATATTCAGAAAATCCCCAATCCCATGAGATTAGACACAGTAGTACATTTGACTAGTCTGTTATCTGCTTTATAAAATTCCAGTTATTTACATTATTTTTAATCTCTCTGAGAGAAGCCAGTTCTATTTTCGTAAATTACCAATTTAAGCTTATAAAACACATGCATTTATTAACTTTGATTTTTTGTTTTATTTAAAAACTATGATATTGTTTATTGGCAAAAGGTACTTTTAACCATATTTTATATCTCATGGTTAGGTTTTAATTAGATCAAGCATAATTTTAGAAGAATTATACAATTTAAAAATGGCTAAATGTATAGTATGTGAATATTTCTTAGTCATTGGTGATAGCTAAAAAGTAGCATTGTATTTTGGAAAAAAATAACTTTATTTATAATTCTTTGGGCTTGTTTTCCAGCAACCTTTAATGATTTTGTTTATAGGATGAGCTTTAAAAAAATAAAAAGGGATCAAATGTCAAGAGAGTTTTAAAATTACTTAAGACAGTTTTTGTTTTCCAGAGGGAATATTTTGGTTTGGCTTCTTATAACCTCACTCCGGTAAAATGCAGCATTGTATTTATGAGGTTCTTTTGATCTTATGTCAGTGAAATGTAATTTAATGCATTTTAGTCCTGGTAAAATAAAATTTGTGGCTGTTTAATCTTTTGTAAAAAGATGATGATGAAATAATTTGTTTCTAGTATTGATTTACTTTCAAATTAAATTATACATTCTGTAACTGAAATTTCAGAGAACTCTAGGAACCCAGACAATAACACCTTCAAAGAGAATCCTGAGATTTACAATAAAATAGGTTTTGTTTAGACATATTTGACTATGAAAATGAACATATGTAAATGTTGTATCCTTTCACTTGTCCAGCAAGCATCACAGAACATGAATACATAGTAAAAGAATTTAGACCAGAGGAGTTAGCTTCTTAAATTATTAAGTTTTAGGAAATAAAGCAGCTCAAAAGGTCTTTTCTTTGACTTAAAGAATTATTAATACTGCCCTGCTAGTATCCTACACTTATGATAAACTCTGCATTTTAAGGAATGGGGGAAAGGAGGAAATACTTTATTCTAAGCGTGATTATATATATGGAAAAAGGGCCTTTTATAATTGTGTTAATTTCAGATTCTAATAGAGTTAAAACATAAATGCACAATAAATCTTGGAAATAATTTGCGCTCACTGTCACCATAAATGAGATAGAGAGTATCCTTTGTGTCTGAACACCAAAAGGGTACTCAGTAGGAAGCAAGGAGATTCATTTTCTTTCTGAGTCAGTTGCATTTCCTCTTTGCAGAATTTAGGCAGCCAAACTCATTTTGTTCGAAAGAATGGAAAAGTGTAAGAAGACAGAAAACAATTTGTATTTTTAAATTCTAAACTCTCATTATACGGACTGGACATTTCTAGAATTTAAAAACCAATTTGAGATAAGAGTTTGATCTCAAAGAAAAGCAAAAGGAATTCTCTTGAACAGCATTCTTAGTTTGCTGCTCTCTATGTTCAGAAGGACAGATGATATATAATTGGGATTATGTGTGTGTTTGTGTGAGAGAGAGTGAGGAATATAAAGAAAACTTTTGTTGGGGCACTTTTGTAGGCAACCCAGAGATTAGTAGGCAGTAATATTGATTAATAGCTAAATTATTGAATAAAAACTAGGTCCTCGGCAAAGCCCTTTACATTCATCATCTATTTAATCCTCACAAGTACCATATCAGGTCAGTTCTGTTTTTCAGTTTTACAGGTGAGGAAACTGTAAGAAAGGTTAAACTGTTAGAAAGATTAAATTTGTCCATGGTTATACAACTAATTAAATGTCAGAGCTGCAATTAGGGGATTACAAAGAGGTCTCTTACTCCAGAGCCCATGCTCTTAACCATTATACTTCATATAATTAATATATTAAGATAAATATAAACCTAGACATGGAGATTTGGTGTTTTAGTGGGTCATTCAGAAAACATGAATACCTTGTCATAGGACTAGGCTTTTCAATTAACTGGTATACTTTTTTAATACATTTCTGAACAGCCCTGGTTTTTTCAAGTGCAACAAGTGTGTATGTAGATACGTGGGTGTATCTATACATACATACATGTGTATGTCTACAAATATACACACACATATACATATGTATGTGGAGGGGGAACCAAACTCCAATAAGGCTTGTTAAGATAAAAAAGTTCTTCATCTAGTGGGAAAAAACTCTTAAGTTGGGGAGACTAGAAAACTGAGTTTGAGTTCAGACTCTGTCTCTGACTACCAGTATGACCTTGGGTAAGTCACTTGCCTTTTGTAGACCTTGGTTTCTTTATTTGTAAGATTAGAGGGTTTGAGTTGATAATTTTTAAGGTCTTTTCTAGTATTATGATTTCAGAAAATAAAAATTATGAATATAAAATACAATACTTTTGCAAGATGAGGTAAACAACCACTACAACATTTTACTTTAGACAGTGATACACTTTTATGTTTCTGAGTGTCATGTTTTAATGTGGCTTCTCACCAACTGCCTAAAAGGTTAACTTCCAAAGACTTACCATTTACTTTACCTGTCTTATACTGCTATAACATTCCATCATCTTTATCTCTTCAGATGTTGGGATTTACCGGCTAGCGTTTGCTCCCACTCCTGTGAACCATTCATTTGGTGTCTAGCACAAGGGACTCCTCTGATTCAGTCTGCATTGGAGCTTTAATCATTTTTATTCCTTAATTATGATCAGAACTTGGTAGAACCCTTTATTTCCCCTGAAGGAATAGTTTTTCTTCTGAATGTTGCTGAACTCTGTATCTGTGTTCAGTTTGATTTAAATATTTCTTTAGATGTCAGAAATGCAAATACAAAATGTATACCCGTTGCTGGAGATTTTGCATGCCCAATAAGGAGTATTCCTTATAACTTTTTAAGAGACAAGCAGAATATTTACTATGCACTTCGTATCTCCTTACTGTTGAATTTATCTACCTTAGATACTCAGTGCATTCAGGTCCACTGGTTAGGCCACTTTGAGGTTTCATGCTTAAATTCCATTTTCTTAGTAGCAAGACTGGCAAATTAAATTCATTCATTTGGGATTTGTTCATTTGATTTTTACTTTTGCTGTTTCTTTCAGCATTTGAAGAAATCCAGTCATTCATTCATTAACCAATATTTATTGGACCCCTTTATGTGCTAAGCACTGTCCAAAGTATTGGGAATACAAAGAAGAGTAAAATATTCCATTATTTGAGGAGGTATCTACTGGGGAAACCAATGTAAATAAACTGTAGCAATTTAATAAGCACTATAGTAATTAATATTGGAACACAGAGATGGAAAGTCCAAACTGTTGAGGGTTTTTAAGGAAAGCCTCTCAAAGATGGCAACATTTCGTTTGACTCTTAAAAGATGGGGAAGATCTCATCTGAAAGGGTGTTTTAAGAGGACTGGGATAAAGAGGGGTGCTTTTTTATTGTGCTCTTACAGACTCCAGCAAATTTTGTGCGTTTGAATTTTTTCTTCTCACGTGTTACCTCCCCATACCTTTTTGCCTTTGAGCTCCTGCTGTATGTGTTGTATTATGTACATGCACTACAGATAGTACATTATATCCACTGGACATGATGAGGTTTTTGTTACTTCACAGCGAGCACCTTAATTCTCTGTGTGGCAGTTTTCCATCACAAGAATGTTGCTGAATCAGAGTATGGGCAGCCTCTGAAATTCAGCTGTCTGACTTAAGAATTTATCTCTCATATGTAAAGCTGCCATGGCAGAACTCCATTTTAATTACAGCTCTGGATAGCAGATGATTCTACCTTGGTCTCACCTCCATGAGGAGTAGGGAGCCAGAATTTTCTATGGTGCAGGATGGTGGTGGCAACAAATTGGAGGGAGAATTTCTCTTGTTGGAATCTGATGTGTGAAGAGATGGGAGGCAGAGGTGGGGAGATGGTTTCCAGCATCCTGGATTTCAGCTAGGAAAATAGAAATAATGACAGATTATGATAAATTACTTAGGCCATTTGCAAACTTACCTACTTTCTCAAAAATTACTTCTCTTAGCAAATGTGTTCAGAATTATGATTTATAAACGTTTGAAATGTGACCCATATGTAAGTTGGGAACTGTATGTACCAAATCAGTGTTGATAAATAGATATTATCCCTGTGGCTGGTGTCATCTCTCTTGTACTGCCTTTTTTTGTTGAATCCAATCCTCATTGTCTCTTTATTCTTTTTTTATTCTTTTTCTGTTCTTAGCTGCTGCTAGAGAATGAAAATCCTACTGTCCTTTCTTCCTTCCAGAACAATTTGTAAAATCCTTTCCTTCACACCAGCTTAGGTAGGCCTTGGTCATCTCTTTGTTTCTTAGAAACTACTAAGGTATTTTTTGTCTTTTGATATCTCTTGTTACTTCAAGGCAGTTCTTGATGTTATCGCTAAAAAGTGACCTTCAGCTGTTATTTTGATCTTAATACTTGAAGTCCCGTTAGTGTCATGATTCTGAAGATTCTTTAGTATGGTTGTCAAAGTCACAAAACCAGTCCTTACTATAGTAAGCTGCCTTACTAATGGAGTTATATCATGTCCTTCAGATGTGTTATGGCAGAAAAAATGCCGAGAACCCCTTTTTAAAATTGAGATATATTACATACCATAACATTAACCCTTTTAAAGTGTGCAGTCCACTGCTTTTTGTATGTTCCCAAGGCTGTGCACTCATTACCCCTCTCTAATTCCAGAACATTTTTATTACTCCAAAAAGAAACCCCATTCAGTTAGCCATCACTGCACATACTCGTCTTCCCAGCTCCTGGCACCCACTAATGTACTTTCTTCCTCTATGGATTTGGCTATTGCGGACATTTCATATAAATGGAATTATATGGTGTGTGGCCTTTTTTGTTTCTTACTTAGCATAATGTCTTTAAGGTTCATCTATGTCGTGCGTGTATCAGTATTTCATTCCCTTTTATGGTTTAATAATACTGCATTGTATGGATGTACCACATTTTATTTATTCATTCATCAGTTGGTGGACATTTGTGTCATTTCTGCTTTTTTATTATGAATAATGCTGCTATAATATTCATGTTTGAGTTGTGTGGATGTTTGTTTTCAGTTCTCTTGGGCATATACTCAGGTATGGTTAACTCTATACTTAGCTTTTTGAGAAACCACCAAACTTTTTCAAAGCAGCTGAGAACACTTTTGAGTAGCTTTACCTTTTCTTTGGTTTAGACCAAGATCTTTGTCCTTTGTGAGACCTGACTAGCCTGTCTTATTCCCAGGACATTGTTCACACTCATCCATTGCAGTGATTCTGAAATACGTATTAATACAGTTGTTCCTCCATCAAATCAGACTACCATTCTGACCTTTGTCTCAGGCAGCACCTTGTACTGGAAAGTTTCCCCCTCCCCCAACTGAAGTAGTTTCTAACATTTAGGTTCAGAAATCCTAACTACTTTATCTTAACATACAACTCCAATAATTCCCTCTTCACTCATCACTCCACACAACATATTTAGTCCTTCATAGATGTTTTATATAACTACTTCAGTGTATATGTGGTTAATGTTTATATGTCCTTTGGGTCTTTCTGGTGAATGTTTATGGGTTAGATATTATAGATTTCCTCTAGGGCAGTAATTGTGTTCCCCTCAGTTCCTGGCGCTTTGCCAAATGTTGACAGGTATTTAATATTTTTTTATTTTCAGTGTACGTGAAATTCATATTTGAAAGTCTTCCTTTTAAATTTGCTGAAATTAAAAGCTTGAGCATATTATAGGAGACTAAAAAAGTGACATCTTTTGGAAATACCCAGAGAAGCAAAGTTTGATACCAGGAACAGAATTGAAAACCAAAAGCCAAAGGCAGGGCAAACTTTGTTAATCAACTGAATTAAATCTAAGTCCCAGGTATTTGAAAAATTGAACCGCTACAAAGAATAAAGGTATTTTCTGAAATATACCTTGTAAATAAATCAGTTTAAGTGGGAATCAAACCTATATTTCTAAATTTAAGGAAAATATAATTTGTCTTGGAACCAGAGTTCACATTTTTGTTTAAACTTCATGGTTATTGATATTTGAAGTTTACTTTTGTTATGTGAATACAAAATTATTTAGGCTACTACTCCAGGTACTCCTCTCCCTATACAGCTCTTTAAAATCTATAGCTTTATTGTAGCTCATGAATTGTAACAAATAATCATCCTAAGGAGAGGAATTCTTTACATCATGATGCAAGGCCCAGTCTATGTGTTTCTAGACACCTCGATTTAGAGGTTGTCCAGAGAACTAAAGGGATTAAAAAAAAACTAAAACTTGTTCACCAGTGGTGTTATGTTTTATATTAAACAAGTCATATTTCGGGGGAAAGCAGAGTTAAGTATTGAAAAATGATTTTTATAAGGCTCTTTTAAGGAGAGCCAACTGAAAATTTAAGTTCATGTAGAATAAATGTGGAGTTTGTTTTTCACTTTATGAAAGAATTCCTTTAAGTACATGAGCGCTACTAGTGTATCACGTGACTCATTTTGCGAAAAATTCAGTTCATACACAATTTCCAAAAAAAAACGTCAAGCGTATGGTAAAGCATACTTGTAATTTGTTTTGTAATGCTGACTTAACATTGAAGATTCTTTTAAATGTAAAATCAAGTCATTTAAATATTTGACATTTCATTATAGTTTCTTTTTAGCTGTAGTTGTTTGTTTTGTTTTTGGTTAAAAAATTTTTTCATGTTTTTAATTTATTTCGTGGCTATTTGCTGAGTATCTGTAATATGCCAGGTTCTGTGCCAGATATGGGTGATTCAGCAGTCAGTAGGTCTAAGTCCTTAGGGAACTTACAGACTTTTTAGGGATACAGGCAAGTAAAAAGGTAATTAGAGTGTAGTGGGATAGGGCTGTGGTAGGGAAAATATATAGGTTGCCATAGGGGTACCTGATCTGCTCTTGGGGGTTCAAGGATGATATTTCAGTTGCAACTTGCAAGATAATTAGAAGTCACACAAGTGAATGGACAATACATAAGAGTGAGTGAGGGTTGGGGAGTTACTGTGCTGGCTGCTGGTTCCAGAAATTCTTTACAAAGGAAGGGGTTCTATCTGGTTGAAAAGGGAGTATGGTAGAGGTTGTATGGTGTGTAGTAAACAAATTTTAACTTGAATTATTTATTTGAAGTGATTTCAGGAACTTTTACATCGTGTTGTATGAGAGAAGGCTAAAGCTCTCTCCAGGACCCTTTGGAGCCACCACTGAGTAGCATTTATAGAGATAGGAAGGAAAGAGTATGGTGAGGGAATTGAAAGAATTTCAGTGCCAGAGCTTAGAGAGTAGTAACAAGTGAGGTGAGAAGTATAAAAAAATTAAGTTGGAGAAGTAAGTGGGGTCTTGGAAATCACGTCATGGATTTCGTACTTTATGCTGAAGACAGTGGGGACCATTTGTAGGATTTTAAGCAGATAGTAACAAGTTCAGATTAATCATTTAAAAGGATTGCTTGGCAACACATTCAGAAGGAGTACAGGGAACTGGGTTTAGGAGAATGTAATAGTAATCTAGGTGAGAGATGCTGGAGGCTTGAATTAGGAAATGCCCAAGGGAATGAGGAACAATTGATCAAACTTGTTAATTTCTTCAGTGTGAGAGAGGAAGAAGTAAGAAGAACCGAGGATAAGGCCTAGGTTTCTGACGTGAGCAGCAGGATATTACCATTCACACAGATAGCCAAAACAGGAAGAGGAGCAAGTTTGAGTTTTGATGTATTGAATTTTGTGTACCTGTTAAACATCTAAGAAGAAATGTCCATTAGGCAGATACATGAGTCTAGTGCTCAAGAGAGAGATCTGCTCAGAGATAAACTTGGGAGTTACCAGGTACTTGAATCTTTGAGAGATCTTGAAAATGTCTAGGGAAAGTGTAGAGTGAGAAGAGGTTCGAGGATAGAATGTAGAGAAAAAGACGTCCATCCAGGAGGCCAGTAAGTTGAGTCCTGAGAAGGAGGAGAAAACTCAGGATCAACCCCATTGTGCAACAGGATTTGTGCAGTGTATAGCTTATTGGCTGTACACAGAAACTTGAAGAAAAACCAGGACCTTGTAGGTAAAATCGTAATCAAAGAGAGAGTGTTTTCAGAAGGAGTGGTAGGCGTTCCATATGCCACACAAAGGGCAAGGGAGATAATGAAGCGTTTGGGTTAAGTAATGTGTTCTAAACAAAAGAAAAATTCAGTGAAAGATTTTTGGGCCCTAGAGCTGAAATTATAACTCACTTTGTAGGTTTTATCCGAAACGTTTTGTGGTACTTTTATGGGTAGCCTTATCATTCAGGGCCAAGCAATGAAAAACTTTACTGCCATCTTTGGTTCCACATTGGCTGTATTATTGAAGCCAAACCTGTAGATACTAGCTTGCTATTTCTTTGTTTGTTTGTTCATTCCATGCTATTCAAGATTGTTCTTTTTTTTTTTTTTAATAAAATAGTTTTTTTCCCTCTGATTTTAAAAGCGATACAAGTACATTATAGAAAATTCATAGTCCAGAAATGTATACAGAAGCTAAAAGCCGTAACTCTACTATTAGGAGACGATTACTGTTTTCTTTATCATCTTCACAGATAACGCTATGAATGTTAAGTAAAGATTAATGAAATCTAGTGTGATCTTACCTTTTTTTTCATTCAAGAATATTATTCATCTTTTCCTGTCAGTAAATATAGCTCTAAATCAGTTTTAATTATTGTGGGCATTACGTATGTATGCATGTTAATATGTACCTAGTGAACCAGTTCTGTAGTGATGGAAAAACTCCAAATTTTAGCCATTACAGTTATCAAACAGGACCTCCTAGAAAATATTTCTACAGTTCTCCAACTGTAGCAAGTCCTTGAAGTAGAATTTCAGGGTCAAAGGTTATATACTTAAACTACTATCTTTTTATCATAAAATAAGATTGGGATATGAAATTCATATATCCTCATAATAAAAAATTCAGACAGTACCTAAGTAAGGATAACTGGGAAAATCTAAGTCTCCCTCTTCAGAATAATCATTGTCAGCAGCTCCTTGTATATATGCATATAGAAGCATATATATGTATGGGTAAACTTTAAAATTTATTGTAATATTTTATTCATTTTGAGCAGACAATACATGCAAAGAAAAAATGTAAATATACTGAGGAAGTGTAAACTGAAGTGTTCTCACCCCATCTCCTCCAGTTACTCAGGTCCTCTTCCCAGAGCTGTCCACTGATAGCTTTCTTGTGTATGCTTTCCAGTTTGTGGGAGCAAACATCTTTTGACTTTTGTTTGTGTTATTATTTTTCATGTGCAACCCTTATTTTTATGAAGTCATATTTATTCATTTCTTTAATGGCTACTGGGTTATGTGTCAGAATTAATTAGAAAGGTCTGTATGTCATTATCTTTAACACAAATTGTATGATCATGTACATATAATTCTGTGCCTTGTTTTTTTCAGTTCATATATTTTGGCGATCAGTACCTGCATAAACAATGCAATTCATTTCATCAGCTCCCAATCCTGTTTTATGGATGTAGTGTAATATACTGGTCCAGTTGAAGGGCATTTAGGTTCCTTCACTTTTTTGTGCTCCTTAAAAGCACTGCAGTAAATGTCCTTTACATCTGTCTTTGCACACAGCATTGTCTCAGAGGGGAGCAGAACTTCCCAGGTCCCCCAAATTCCCCACAGAGATATTTGCTGATACCACTGGCGAAGAGTAAAGTTTTCATGCAGCAGGAGAAACTCCCTTAGTCTATCTACAGGGACATTTACCCCTCTTGGTTTTCAGTGGTCCTAGAAACTGGTCATTATGCCCAAGCACAAGTTACTGATAACAACTTTGGTACATCACTTCAGGACTGGCGAAGTGCAGGTCAGTTTCTCAGGATTAAGTCCTAATAGGCCTGGGTCAAGGCTCTTCTGTGGGCTAATGTTATGTCCTCTAAAAAGGTTGCATCAATTATACTCATATCAAAACTCTAAAAGCAAAAGTTATCTGAAAGGAAGAAGTGGGAATAGATACAGTAATGATATGTTTGAATCATGGGGGTTAAATACATTGTAAAGTTGGAATTGTTTAGATTATTCTTTTGGAACTTTTGCTTTGAATTTTCTTTCTCCACATAGTCTTATGTATTTTAGATTACTTGTTGGGATAGAAAAATTTAAGAGCCATGGGGATGTTTAAAGTTAGTCATTATTATGTTTACATCTTATTTTATGTTCATTTCATCAGATTTCTCTGTTCCCACTTAATACTGCTGGTACACTTTGTTCCTATTACAAATAACTAATGCTCTAGATGTGTTCTACCTCCAACCGCTTAACACTGACTCTTACTTTCACTTACATCATCCCTTCTGTTTCCTGTTGCTTGGCTTTGGTCATGCTTTCGTTCTTTGCCCAGCACTGACCTTCACCCAATTTTTTCCCTTTCTCTCCTTTTTTGGCTTGCTTTTTATGTTTTTTTTTAATTTAGTTTAATTTTACTTAAATTCAGTTAATTAACATATAGTGTATTATTAGTTTCATCAGTTGCATATAACACCCAGTGCTCATTACATCACATGCCCTCCTTAATACCCATCATGTTACCCTATCCTCCCACCTCCCTCCCCTCCAGCAACCCTCAGTTTGTTTCCTATGGTTAAGAGTCTCCGTGGTTTGTCTCCCTCTCTGATTTCGTCTTGTTTTATTTTTCCCTCCCTTCCTCTGCCCTCCTCTGTTTTGTTTCTTAAATTCCACATGAGTGAAATCATAACATTGTCTTTCTCTGATTGACTTATTTCACTTATCAAAATACCCTCCAGTTCCATCCACATCAATGTAAATGGTAAGTATTCATCATTTCTGTTGGCTGCATAATATTCCAGTGTGTGTGTACATCTTCTTTATCCATTCATCTGTCAGTTGACATCCGGACTCTTTCCATAGTTTGGCTATTGTGGACATTGCTGCTATAAACAATGGGGTGCAGGTGCCCCTTCAGATCACTACGTATCTTTTGGGTAAATACCTAGTAGTGCAGTTGCTGTGTTGAAGGGTAGCTCTATTTTTTAATCTTTTGAGGAACCTCCATACTGTTTTCCAGAGTGGCTATACCAACTTGCATTCCCACCAGCAGTGTAAGAGGGTTCCCCTTTCTCCACATCCCCACCAACATTTGTTGTTTCCTGACTTGTTAATTTAACCATTCTGAGTGGTGTGAGGTGGTATCTCATTGTGGTTTTGATTTGTATTTCCCTGATGATGAGTGGTGTTGAGCATTTTTTTATGTGTCTTTGGCCGTTTGTCATCTTTGGAGAAATGTTCTTGTCTTCTGCCCATTTCTTAACTGGGTTATTTGTTCTTTGGCTGTTGAGTTTGATAAGTTTTTTATAAATTTTGGATACAAGCCCTTTATTCGATAAGAAATTTGCAGGTATCTTCTCCCATTCTGTGGGCTGTCTTTGGGTTTTGTTGACTGTTTTCTTTGCTGTGCAAAAACTTTTTATCTTGATGAAGTCCCAGTTTGCTTTTTCTGTTTTGTACTGATTTTGGTTTTGGTCTTGTGCTTTGTCACCTGTCTCAGGTGACCTCTGGGCTTGCCTCCATAGGCTGGGAAACTGGAGCTTGTTCTGCTGTCAGTGGAATTGCTTGACTTTGTGTGTTCAGCAGAGGTAATTATTCATGGTAGATAAGCAGGCAAGTGATTATCTATAAGATAATTTTGATGCATTTTAATTTTGAAGGGACTTTTATAAAAAGTTTTAAGTACTGTTAAAAATAATTCTCTCTTCACAGACATAATTTCTGCTGGACAGAAGTTGGGAAGGTATTTACTCTGTATAGAGAGATACAAAGTTGAAGAAATACACAAACGTTTTATCTTATCTTTTTTAAAAAAATATTTTATTTATCTGACACAGAGAGAGAGAGCGCGTGCACAAACAGGGAGCGGCAGAAGCAGAGGGAGAAGCAGACTCCATGCTGAGCAGGAAGCCCGATGCGGGGCTTGATCCCAGGACCCTGGGACCATGACCTGAACCAAAGGCAGATGCCTAACTGACTGAGTCACCCAGGCACCCCTATCTTCTTATCTTAAAATCTTAGTACGAATGAGTCCAGCTGTACTTGAAAATTTAAACCAGATATCCTCAAGTTGAAAGTTACTGTTATCCTATTTTAGCCAAGACTAGCTGACCTCTGCATATCCTCTTTAGGCTTGTGACATGAGCTAGACTTGGAAGTGCGTAAGGGAAAAAAAAAACAAGGAAATCTATTAAAGTAGCACATACTTCTCATACTTCGTATGTTTCTCTTCTGGTTTTTTGTTTTTTGGATTGGACCATTCAATTCTAAAAGGTGATTCAGCCTGATGTTCTTTAAGTACTTGAAATTTTCAATGCAATCAAAAACTAAGTATAACACTTTTAAACTTTATTATTTTGACTTTGATCATTCAGAGTCTTTGCTGTATTTCTATTGCACTTTGTGTAACTGGACTCACTGATTGTAAGTTTGCTTGCTGGTTCTCAGATCAGAATGTGGTACAATTACGTTTTGCCTTAGTGAAATTCTGTACTATAATTATCCTAGAACATTTGGAATGTAAGATAACATTTGCCTCTAGTTATTTATTTTAAAAGTGTTTAAAAGTACTTTTGATTTAGTTGCAGTGTACTAAGTAGGGAAATTAAATCCCATTTGTCTTCATGGAGAAAATATTAGTAATGTCTTCCAAGAAGTTATAAATTTATAGTTCATAAATTTTTTTTTTAAGTAGTCTCCATGCCCAGCACGGAGCCCAATGTGGGGTTTGAACCCACAACCCCGACACCAAGACCTGACTGAGATCAAGAGTCAGACAAACTGATTGAACCACCCAGGCTTCCCATAAAAGTTTTATAGCTTTATTGAGATAAAATTCACTTACCATACAATTACCTATTTAAAGTATACAGTTAACTGTTTTTTTAGTGTATTCAGAGGGTTGTGCAGTTATCACCACAATCTAATTTTAGAATGTTTTTGGCCCTCCTAAAAGAAACCTTGTACCCATTAGCAGTCATTCCCCTTTCCCTTCAGTCCTTAGCCCCAAGCAACCACAAATCTACTTTCTGCATCTGGATTTGCCTACGGTGGACATTTCATTTAAATGAAATCATACAGTATGTGGTCTTTTGTGACTGGCTTCTTTCACTTAATGTTTTCAGGGTTCATCAATGATTTAGGATGTATCACATTTTGTTTAGTCATTTATCAGTTGATGGATATTTGAGTTGTTACCACTTTTTGGTTATTATGAATAATGCTGCTGTGAACATTGGTGTACAACTATTTGAGTTCCTGCCTTCAGTTTCTTAGGTATATATCTAGGTGTGGAATTGCCGGATCATAGGGTAACTCTGCTTAATTTTTGAGTAACTGCCAAACTATTTCCACAGCGACTGCACCATTTTACATTCCCACCAGCAATGATCTAGGGTTCCAGTTTCTCCACATCCTTGCCAACAGATATTTTTCTTTTTTTTTCTTTTTTTAATATAGCCATCCTTATGGGTATTAAGTGGTATCTCATTGTGGTTTTTTTTTCATTGTGGTTTTGATTTGCATTTCCCTAATGACAATGATGTTGGGCATCTTGACATTTCCTTATTGACCATTTGTATATATTTTTTGGGAAAACATAATCAAATTTTTGCTCGTTTTAGGATTGGGTTATCTTTTTATTATTGAGTTGTAGGGTTCTTTTTTTAAGTTCTGGATACTAGACCCTTATCAGATACGTGATTTGCAAATATTTTTCTCACCCTGGGTTGTCTTTTTACTTTCTTGTTGGTGTTCTTTATAGCACAGAAGTTTTTAATTTGATGCAATCCAGTGTATTTATTTTTCCTTTTGCCACTTGTGCTTTTGGTGTTGTATCTAAAAACTGCTGTCCGACCCAAGGTCACAAAGACTTACTCCTTTGTTTTTTCCTAAGAGTTTTATAATTTTAACCCTAGATTTAGGTCTGTGATAAATTCTTAATATTGTGTGAGTTGGGGTCCAACTTTGTTTTTTGCTGCTTATGGCTCTCCAGTTGTCTCAGCATCTTAGAATTGTCTGAGCACCTTATTAAAAATCAGTTGGTCCTAAAGGTAGGATTTTTTCCTACATCCTCAGTTCAGTTTTACTGATCTATATGTTTGTCCATAATCCAGAATGACACTATATTGATTACTGTACTTTTATAAGTCCGTTTCAAAATTGGGAAGTGTGAGTGCTCCAATTTTGTTGTTCTTGTTTTATTTTTCATTTTTTTAAATTGTGGTAAAATACCTATCATATAAAATGTACTGTCCTAACCATTTTTAAGTATACAATTCACTGATATTAAATACATTCTTATTGTTGTTCTATCCCCCACCACCCATCTCCAGAACTGTTTTCATCTTGCAAAATAGAAACTCTGTATCTGGTCAATAGTAACTCCCCCTTCTCCCAACCCAGCCCCTGGAAAGCCCCATTCTACTTTTTGTGTCTGCGATTTTACTGCTTTAAGTACCTCATATAAGTGGAATCATACACTATTTATTTTTTGTAACTGGCTTATTTCACTTAGCAGAGTATCCTTAAAATTCATCCATATTTTAGCATAAACCAAACTTCTTTTGTAAGGCTAACTAATATCTCCATTGAATGTATAGACCACATTTTGCTTATCCATTCCTCCACTGATGAACACTTGGGTAGCTTCCACATTTTAGCTACTGTGAATAATGCTGCTGTGAATATGGGTATACAAATATTTCCTCAAGATCCTCTTTTCAGTTCTCTTGGATGTATAACCAGAAGTGGAATTGCTGGATTGTATGGTAATTTTATTTTTAATTTTTTTGAGGAATTGCCATACTGTTTTTCTTAGTGGCTATACCATTTTACATTTCCGTCAACAGTGCATTGAGGTCCAGTTTCTCCACATCTTTGCCAACACATGTTATTTTCTGATTCTTGTTTGCTTTTATAGTAGCTCTCCTAATGGGTATCGGGTTGTATCTTGTAGTTTTGATTTGCATTTACCTGATGTTGAACATCTTTTCATGTTCTTATTGGCCATTGTGTAAATTCTTTGGAGAAATGTTTATTCAGATCCTTTGCTCATTTTTGAATTGGTGGTTTATTTTTTGTTGTTGAGTTTTAGGAGTTCTCTCTATATTCTGCATATTAATTCCTTATATATGAATTGTAAATATTTCCTGCCATTTTGCAGGCTGCCTTTTTATTCTATGGATATTGTCTTTCGATGCACAAATTATAAATTTTTTTATGAAGTCCAATAGCTATTTTGCCTATTTTCTATTTTGTTTTGTTTTGTTTTCTGTGCCTTTGGTGTTATATCCAAGAAATCATTGCTAAATCCAATGTTTTGAAGCCTTCGCCCTATGTTTTCTTCTAAGAGTTTTATAGTTTTATGTCTTATATACAGGTCATGGATCTATTTTGGGTAATTTTTGTATATGGTATTAAGTAATGGTCCAGCTTCATTCTTTTGCATGTGGATATCCACTTTTTTCTTTCTTTCTTTCTTTTTTTTTTTGCGGTTTTATACCTTTATTCGACAATCAGCAATTAGTTCTCGTCCACGTTAATTGTCTGTAGATTTTTAAAAGTGGTGACAGGTACATAGGTAACCAGTGTTTAGAGAGCGTTTGGTGAATCTTCATCCTCGTTACGTTTTCTGGACCACCTCACATGGATAAGGTATGGAACATTCCTTATTCCTTTGGCCCAGACGGCTTTGTTGAGCCTGGTGTCGATGAGCACATCTGGAGTTCCCATCTCCTTCATGGCAAATTTCCGGATCTCTTTGAGTGCCTGAGGGACCCGCTTCTTGAAACTCACTCCATGAATACGCTTGTGAATGTTGATGGTGTATTCTCTGGTCACTACCTTGTTGATGGCAGAAGGGCCCTTCTCCGTTGGAGTCAGCCTGCCGGGCCCTGGTTGGAAAGCGAATATCCACTTTTCAACCAATTGTTGAAAAGATCTTTTCCTCCATTGAGTGGTCTTAGCACCCTTATCAAAAATCATTTGACCATATATGCAAGAGTTTATTTCTGGACACTTTATTCTTTTGGTGTATATGTTTGTCTTTATGTCATTACCAGACTGTTTTGATTACTGTAGCTTTGTAGTAAGTTTTATATTTGTAGTAAGTTTTAAAATCAGGAGTGTGAGTTCTCTCCAGCCTTCTTCTTCTTCTTCTTCAAGATTGTTTAGACTATTCTGTGGCTCATAAAGTTTGAACTATGACTGCATTTGGTCTTATCTTTTACTTTTCTAATAGATTGGAATAACTTAGACATATTGGTGTGTGAATGGCTCTAGGTTACTAAGTTTTCTTTCTAGGTAACTGATTCACTTTTTATTCACCAAACATGCATTTTAATCATTGTGGATGAAAATCATCCTAAATGTATTATGTATGTATGCATGTATGTATTGGCTTCTGTACTAAATGTGTTTTCAGAGTTCATCTGCCTATGTTGTTTTCCTTTACTTTTCTCCTGTCAGCTATCACTTAAAGAAAGAACTTAATGCTTTTTAAATTATGGGAGTAATGGGGTATCAGTTGTAGAAAATACAGATAAATTCTAAGAAGAAAATAGAATTTGCCTTACTTTGGCCACCCAGACTTTTTTCTAGACATGTTTTAAAATCAGATTATATTGTGCCTATTATTTTAAAACCTGCTTCATTCCCTCAACAATAGATTGTGTATATTCCATGTTACCATCTTTCTGTTTTTTTTTCTGTTAAGTTTTAATGTGTGTTTATTGTATTGTGTTGGTATTTTTTTTTAACATTTAATTTTTACATCCCAGTTTTTCTTTGCAATTGAAATTTTGTTGCTACATCTTTGTAGACATCCCTGATTTTATCTGTAGGAGAAATTTCTAGAAGCGGCTTTGCTGGATCAGTTTTTAGGTTTTTGATATATAAGGCCAGATTTTCTCCAAGAAAGTTTGAGTTTATTTGTAATTTCATACATAATGAACAGGAGTAATGTTTGCCACTTTCTTGATCAGTATTTGGTGTTTTTTTTTTAAGATTTTACTTATTTAGGGGTGCCTGGGTGGCACAGCGGTTAGGCGTCTGCCTTTGGCTCAGGGCGTGATCCCGGCGTTGTGGGATCAAGCCCCACATCAGGCTCCTCCGCTATGAGCCTGCTTCTTCCTCTCCCACTCCCCCTGCTTGTGTTCCCTCTCTTGCTGGCTGTCTCTATCTCTGTCAAATAAATAAATAAAATCTTTAAAAAAAAAAGATTTTATTTATTTATTTGAGAGAGAGAGAGAGCACAGAGCTAGAGTAAGAGAGCACAAGCAGGGCCAGGGGCAGAGGGAAAGGGAGAAGTAGGCTCCCCACTGAGCGGGGAGCCTGATTCGGGCTCCATTCCAGGAACCTGGGATCATGACCCAGGCCGAATGCTCAACTGCTGGGCCACCCAGGCGCCCTTGATCAGTATCTTTATTGTTTAATTTAGAAAATAATTTTCTTTTAATCTTTGCAAATTTGATAGGAAACCTATGGAATCATGGTTTTATTTATATTTGTTTCATTAATATTTAAATTTACAGCTTTTTTATTCATTATTTAGTGTCTTGTGAATTGCCCATATTTTGCCTGTTTTCCTATAATATTCTTCTTTAAAAATTTTTTTATAAAGTGTTTTGTTTAATGGGATATCAAGTCTTTTTATTCATATTGCAAATATGTCTAATTTTTTTGTCTATTTTTACATTTGTAATGTGTAATAAAATTTATCATTGTCTTATTGCTTCTGACTTTTCTCCATTATATATATTTTTTCCCACATTTTCTAACACTTTTAGGGTCTTAAAAATTTTTCGCAGTTAAATTTGTATTTAATCTTAAGTTTATGTTATAACATGTTGTGTAGGGTTCTAACTGTAAATTTTCTAGTCCTTTTAATACTGTTGAATGATTCTTTCACAATTGATTTGAAATGCCACCTTTATCATTCCCCTAGGTTCCCATGCATACTTGTGTTTCTCTGCTACTTCATTGATCTATTCTTGTGTCACTCCTCTATTTTAAGTCATAGATTATAATAGCTGGTAAGATACCTTTTCATTACTCCTTTTAAAAATTATAGTTGTTTTTGTCCATTTATTCCAAGTAAACTTTAAAATCAACAATTCAAGAGGCTCCTGGGTGGCTCAGTTGGTTAAGCATCCAACTCCTGGTTTCGGCTCAGGTTAATCTCAGGGTCATGAGATCAAGCCCCATGAGGCCTATATAGGGCTCCGTGCTCAGTGGGGAGATTCTCCTTGAGATTCTCTCCCTCCCTCTGCCCCTCCCCCTCAGGCTTGCACATGCATACACTGTCTCTCTGAATAAATAAATTTAAAATATAAAATCAACAATTCAAGTACTAAAAAATATTTTTGACTTGGATTTAAATTGTGTTAAGTGTGTTGATTATTTCCCATATTGAACAGTATGGTTATGTTTTTTTTATTTGTTCAGATTTTATCTTAGAATCTTGATAAGCCTTGTAGTCTTATTCATATAGATCTTACATATTGTTTATTACTAGGTATTTTATTGATTTTAATAGTCTTATGTGTAGCTTTGTCACTTGTCTCATGTAATATTTGTGATATACTAACAATTTTTCATTAACTATTTGTTATGGAATTTTAAAAACATACCCAAAGTAAAGGTAGTTCAGTGAATCCCCATTAACCTACCATGGTACTAAAAGAGCCATAAACTTTCTGTTTCTGTCTGGTTAAAAATTCTTATTGCATTTGTGACTCTTTCCTCTTACATTTTTAGTTTTATTAATTTTTTCTAGTACTTCAACTTTAGAAAATCTGATGCTATTGCATTGGCTATTAACTTTTTAATAATGGCAGTGTTGGGGGTGGGGTATTTTTGTCTTACTTTTGATTTTAAATGGTAATGTTACTAGTTTTTCTCTGCTAGGTAAGACCTTTTATTAATTTTTATTCTCATAACATTTTTAGATATGAGATTGGTATCTTATATGCAATATACTAGCTTTATGAGCTTGAGCGATTTAATCTGTTGGTGCACTTCAGATTTCTCATCTGTAAAATGAATTCATCCCACAGAGATCTTTTGTATAATACGGTAGGATAAAGCATGTAAATGAAGTTCTCAAGCTCTTGTAAGGCCATGTAAGTTTCATGGACTTTAATATATTTATTAAACCAATCTCACTTGTTCAGTCATTCGTGATTCTCTATTTCTCCAGTGCCCAATTATGGTAATTCATGTTTGTCAAGAAGAATTTGAGATGTTTATTAGTAGATGATTTTCCTAAATGTCTGTTTGTAGATAGTAACTTATAGTGCTTCTGCTATAATGTCATGGTTGTGTTCCTGAGAAATGTTTTATTATAAAAAATCTCTTACAAAAACAGCTGTTTCATTGAGGAGACGGGGCTGCAGGGTTTCTGTTGACTTTCTATGATGTGTGTGTGTGTGTGTGTATTTGTGTGTATTTTATAGCTGTACTCTAAAAGTACTACATCTACTGACTAAACTTAATAGAAACAAGCCATGTCTTTACTTCTTTACCATTTAGTCCACTCACTTAGAAGGTTCTTGGATACCCCTATGACCTTTGTTCTTGACCATGCGTTCTTTTGTTTACTTCTGGCAGTGGTAAACTAAAGAATAAAATAATGTTTGGGTAAACAGAACAATTCTATTATAGAAGAAGGCCCATACACTCAAACAGTGCATCTATGCATGCCTATTGTTTGCATGCAGCTGTTATTTTTCCCACTTACTCTATGCTGATTCCATTTTGCATTGCAATAACGACGCCTTCATGTACTGATTTTTTCCCCTCATTAATTGGTAGTGTTACAGCCGCATTATGTTATAAAAAACTCATGCTATAAGAGGCTTGCCTATTTGCTAGTATAGAGTAAATAAGTACTGTAAATACCCATTGATTGCAAATGGCCAGATGACCCATTTCATATATTGAGACACACTGTTGTTGCACTGGCTCAGTGCAGGTGTTCAAGCTTGGCTCAGTAAACTGTGCCTATTGAATAGGATCTGGGTGTATAGATATGTTTGTTCTTATTATAAGCATTTGAATGGGTTCCAGAAAATTGTAGGGGAAGAGTATCTCTAGAAAACACATGTGTGGAGATGGGAGTTGGGCAGATGAAGCAGGTATTCACTGTTATCACTTAGACCATGTATTAAAGCAAAAACTGTAATCCTACTATTGTATAAAATCATAGTACCTTTTTACTTTTTGCAAGTGTTATCGCTTTGTAGGAAGGCAAACTAGAACAGGTTTGGAGAAAGGCAAGTAGAATGATTGGGTGAAGGGTATTATATAAACTAAGAGGGTTTGGATCTTTCAGCTTATTTAAAGGGATGGATTTAAAGTATAGAAAACTGTGACTCTTAAGTAAGTTGAATATGACCTCATTTCTAAATCTCAGGCTTACGAGTTCATGTTTCTTCCTTTTCCAGTCTTGAAATAGGACAATTGGATAGAAGCTCCGTAATACTTTATTTTGCTGCCAAAAACATAATGAATTTCTAGAAAAGTTTAGGTGTATTTATGAATGATAGATCTATAATTAGTTACTAAATGGAACTTGAGGTTTTGTCCTCAGTCTTCTAATGATCAAGGGGTATAAGCATACCTTCCCATATGGGTGCTACTTTAAATATGTGGAAGACTAACAAAACTTCTTTGTGACCCAAGATATGGAACTGTGACTGATAACTGAAACTAAATAATACATACTTTGGCACCGTCATATAAGGAGTAATTTTGTAACAGAGTTGTCCAAACATGAGATAGGATCCAGAGACTTCTTTCTTTATACACAGGGTTTCAGCATATCCTAAATGACAAGTTGATGGAGTTATTATATAGGAAACTCAAGTATTGGTTGGATGTTTGGACTAGATAACTTGTATGGTCCTACCAGCTCTGAGATTTTATAATAAAGTATGAGGAACCATTTTCAGTTAGAGAACATCGGACCGAATGGGCTAGATCTAGAAAAAGTACAGTAAGCTACGCTGAAACCTGGAGATGGCTGGTTTGCCTTTCAAAGTTGATGAGCATCACGCATACATTTTTTTAAAATGATTGATTGATTAGAGAGAGAGAGAGAGAGAGAGAGAGCGCGCACCTGAGTGCATAGTAGAGGGCACTCAGGTGCGCTCTGTAGGGCAGAGGGAAGAAGAAGAGACAGACTTTTAAGCAGACTCCATGGTGAGTGTGGAGCCCAACATGGGGTGCAGGCTCAGGACCCTGAGATCACAGCCTGAGCCGAAGTGAAGAGTCAGATGCTTAACTGTGCCACCCAGGTGCACTACATTTTACATTTTTTAAACAATATTTAAAAAAAATTTTAAATAATGACGTGGTCATAGAAAGAAGTATAAACAGTATATACATAATACATGGAAGAGCATGAACTGAAAGGTAATAGTGCTCCATTCCTCCAACTACCCTATTTCCTTCTCCAACTAGTGGTGAGGGAAAGGGAGGGTTGAGAATTATTCTGAGGTTTCTGGCTTGAATAATTGAGTTCGTGGGGGTGCCATTAATGGAGAGATGGAGTAACTCTTGGAAAAACAGGAAGCTGTGTGGGACAGTCTTATTGAATTGTCTAACATTGTTTGTCTTATTTAATTATTTAGGCCTCAAATTTTGTTTGCCTTCTAGTGATTCTAAAGTCATTTGGTGAAAATTTGTTAGAATATAGAATATTCCTTTCACCTCCAAGTATCATCTCATGAATAATTTACTAATTGCAAAGAAGACAATATACCTTTACATATGGAGAGATCTGGCAGTCACCAGCTTAACAAAATGATCAATCTTAGCATCACAAATAGTGAGAAAGCCCATCACTATCTGTTGTGATGCAACTAGAAGGTTAAAAAAATCATCTTTGAATTATTCTTGCCCAAAATGTTTAACTTAAATCTATAGGTGTTTACTAAACTGTCCCTTCAGTTTTTCATTAGGTTTAAAAATTTTCAAATAATAAATTTTTTGAAAGCATGATTTTTAATGACCATTATAAATCCTGTGTGACGATTTATTAGTTAAATGTAAATCTTTCAATGAGATTATTTAGGGTTGATTTTTATAAATGGTGGTTTAGGCCTTATTCATTTAAATCTGTAACAAAAATAGCGCTAATAGTAATCTTGAATGACTCCATAACTGTGAACATTTCACCTATTCCTCCTTGGAGCCTTCATTGGAGGCTCTTCATTCAGAGCCTCTCAAGACGACTGAATTGATAGAGAAGGATATGGAATAGTGAGTTGGAGGCACTGGCAACTCTACAGGTCCCATGGTCTATGTATGATAGTAAGTAGCTCAAAGTGACTCCCCTGGGAACTTGGTGTTAGCTCTCTATAAATTAAGTCGTTAAGGCACTGGTGGTCTATAATGATTCCTCAATGTGATTTTAGTTTTCTTTCACTGATAACTAGTGAAAGTGAGTATTCTTTCGTATGATTGATGGCTATTTAAATATCTTCTTTTGTGAGATATTGTTCAGATCTTTGTACTCCTTTTCTACTGGATTGTGTATCTTTATTGATTTGTAGGAATTCTGTGCTTTGTCGAATATACATGTATTACAGAAGGTTTCTGTCATTCTGTGACTTGCATTTTTACCTTCATAACAGTGTTTTTTGATGAAAAGAAAATAATTTTAACACAGTTTAATTAATTAATTAATTTTTTGGTGAGCAACACTTTTTGTCCTGTTTAAGAAATTGTTGCCTACCACAAGGTTGCTTTTTTTAGCATTTAGATTTATAGTTCATTCAAGGTTGATTTTTGTGTGTTAGATAGGAACACGATTTATTTTACACAGTCATAATTACTGAAACTTTATAGTAAGTCTTTATAATAAGTGTAATAAATCAGATAAGTCTTCCAATTTGTGTTATAAGATGATCTTGGCTATTCAAGCTCCTTTTTATTTCTTTACACATTTTAGAATTAGCTTATCAATTTCTACCAAGCATGCACACACACCACAAACCCTACTGGGGTTTTAATTGTGATTGCTTTGAATCTATACATCAGTTTGGGGGAAAATTAACATTTTTATGACACTGAACCTTCCAATCCATGAACATAGTGTACCCTCCATTTATGTAGGTCTTTAATTTCTCTGTTTTTCATAGTTTTCAGAGACATTCTTATACATCTTTTAAAAATTTTTTAAATTTAATTTAATTAAAATTTTTTTATTGAAATATAATTGATGTACACTGTTATTTTTAAGTGTACAACATATTGATTTGACAATTCTGTACCTTACTCAGTGCTTATCATGGTAAGTGTAGTCAGTGCCTGTCATCATGTTATTACAATATTACTGACTATATTCCTTATGCTGTACTTTTCAGCTCTGTGACTATTTTACCTCTTAATCCCCTTTATTTTGCCCATCCCTCCACCCACCTCCCCTCTGGCAACCACCAATTTGTTCTGTGTTTCCACTTTATTTGTTCTGTGTTTCCACTTTATTTGTTCACATCTTGTTTTTTAGATTCCACATATAAATGAAGTCATGTGGTATTTGCCTTTCTCTCTCTCTGACATAGTTCAATTAGCGTAATACCCTCTAGGTTCATCCCTGTTGTTGCAAAAGAAGATCTCAGCATTTGGGTGGCTGAGTAATATTCCACTGTGTATACATATACAGTGCATGAGAGTTGCCTTTTCTGTACATTCTTACCAACACTTGTTATTTCTTGTCTTTTTGATACTAGCCATTGTGACTGATGTAAGATGATATGTCACTGTGATTTCTTACACATCTTTTGTTAGATTTATACCTAGGCATTGGACTTTTTTTTTATCCTATTGTAAATTGTATTTATTAATTTTATTTTCTATTTGTTGCTGGCATGTAGGAATACAATTGGTTTTTGTATGTGGACATTGATTCCAGCAATCTTTAAATTTGCTTCCTAATTTTAATGATTTTTCAAAAGTTCTTCTAATTCTTCTTGGTTTTGTTTCTAAGATCATCCTACCATAGTCTAATCTACCAATGCTATTGTAAAATCTATTAGATTTTCTTGAGTGCTGTATTATATTTAGATTGGAACTCACAAATAATTGATATTAAAATCATGTGTTATAGGCTTTGATGTTAGTATATACCAGTTGTAGTGCAAATATTTTATTAAACATGATTTCTCATATGTAACAAAATTAGGGAAACCAGACCCAGGATGATGCTAATTCTACCTTGACCTTTCTTCTAGAAATAACTTTAGCATAACCATGTATTAAAATATGTTATTTAAAGAGAGCCTAGGCGGTTTAGTTGGTTAAGCATCTGCCTTTTGGATCAGGTCCTCATCCTGCAGTCCTGGGATCCAGCCCCCCCCCCCCCAATCTGGCTTCCTGCTCAGTGGGGAGTCTGCTTCTCCCTCTCCCTCTGCCCCTCCCCAGCTGTTTCTCTCCCTCTCTGTCTCTCTCAAATAAATAAAATCTTTTAAAAAATTAAAAAATAAAATGTGTTAATTAAAAAGGCTTTAAAAACTATTATCTGATTTATGCAAATTTTGCTAGTTCCCAGTTTTCAGAAATACTCCTTGTTTTTCTTTCATTTATTATGGGTTTATCAAGCATTTATAAATTGTCTGTTGTATAAGGCACTTAACTGCTCAGTTCTGAGAATTCAACAAGGGTAAAAGTAGGGGTTGGGAGACATAAGTATTTGTAATAGAGTGATATTAATGTGATTGTAGTATCCTCTGGATGTTAACAGGAGCAAAGAGAAGGCTCATCTGACTTGTAGTGGAGGAAGACCTTATGCTGAATATTAAAAGTATAATTGGATTGTGAATGCTGAACGTATGCACTCCATATAAACCTTTTCTCCTCTCCCGGTCCCGATGAGATTTCTTGAAGGTTACTTTAAATCCTCCCCACCCCCTGCTTTTTTTTTTTTTGGCTTCTTTTCACTGATTAGTTAGCACTCATATGAGTTGATATCTAATTATATCAAGATATATGTATTGTAATATATTTTTATTCATTGAGTATATTGGTATTTGGGCTTTAAAAGAAAATAACAGTTCTTTTTTTTTCTTTGTGGAAATTTTTAATTTTTTAATTTTTAATTTTTTTTTCAAATTTTTATTTAAATTCCAATTACCATATAGTATAATATTAGTTTCAGGTGTAGAATTTAGTGATTCATTACTTATATACAACACCCAGTGCTCATCACAAGTGCCCTCCTCAATCCCCATCCCCCTGCCCACCTCCCCTTTAGTAATCTGCAGTTTGTTCTCTATAGTTAAGTCTGTTTCCTGGTTTGCCTCTCTCTCTCTCCTTTCTTGCTTTGTCTTCTTTTCTGTTTTTTTCATATCAGATGTAATATTTGTTGAAATTTTGGAAAATAAAAAAAAAATCATAGAAAGTGTTTAAATGAACACATATATAGAAGGAAAAACAGAAATTCAGACTGGAAATGAACGTGCCAAGGTATTAGTTCTTTCTGAGTGGTAGACAAACAAATGATGTAACATTCCAGAGTTTCTGCACTGAAGCTGTATTATTTCCTATTTAGGCATGGGGATATAAACTAATTAATAGACTTCCTATTTTAGAAGATTTAAGTTGTGATATAGTCTAATCTTAAGTGTTACAAGAGTATTCCTTGGACAAGATTTCATATGTTTATTTTATTTTAAGATTTTATGTGTTTATTTGACACAGAGAGAGCGAGAGAGAGAGGGAGAGAGAGCGAGAACAAGTAGGCAAAGCATCAGGTAGAAGGAGAAGAAGCAGGCTCCCCACTGAGCAGAGAGCCAGATGCGATGCCAGGCTCCATCTCAGGGTCCTAGGATCATGACCTGAGCCAAAGGCAGACGCTTAGCCGCCTGAGCCACCCAGGCATGCCTCCATATGTTTATTTTAATACAAGTTATAAATCAGTAATGTTTTGGCAGAAATATTATTAGACAATTAAGTATACCATCATCAGTTTTTGGTTTTGTTTTGTTCTTTAATGGTATATTGATGGGTTAAACAATAAAGGTGTTTATTTCTCTTTCATTACTGAGCTCGTCAAAAGTTGAGTGAAGGTAGAGTGGAATTTTCAGGGACCCAGGTGCCTTCTATCTTGTTAAGTCATTCTCTACTCTTGGGCCTTGGAAGTGTAAGTATGATTACTGGAAACAGCCGCAGCAACATATGGGAGCTTGTTAAAAATGCAGAATCTCAGGCCCAGCCCAGACCTACTGAATCAGAATCTCTATTTTAACAAGATTCCTGGGTGATTCATGTACACATTAAGAACTGCTCTGTGGTTTATCTTTATCTGTATGCTCAAAGATGGCTTATCACCCTATATTCTTACTCCATCTACTAGAAAGGGGAAGGAGAACATGAACTGGGGGGCATGCAGATTTGTTGTAAAGGCATAAACTGGAAGCTGCCCACATTACTTTTGGCCATATCTCATTGGCCAAAAGTTTGTCATATAGTCATACCTATTAGTAGTTAACAAGGGAAGCAGAAAAATCTAGTATATTTAGTTGGATAAGAATGTGCTCAGCTATACCTGGCGAGACTCTGATACTAAAAGGAAGAGAAGAATGGATATGGTAAGAAACTAAGAGTGATACTTTGGCTGAATATGGAATTCTAGGCTGAAAGTTGAAAAACAAAGAAAAAGAAAAACCCAGAATTTTGAATATATTGTTATACTGTCTTCTAACTTCAGTGTTGTTGAAAACTCCAATGCCATTCAGACTCCTGATCCCTGTATATAACTTGTTTTATTTCTGAAAGCTTTTAAGATCTTCTTTTTAAACTTTTATTTTCTTTAACTGTCATGATTATATATATACATTTCTGGGTTTTATTTATTGTGCTAAGTATTGAGATGTGGGAAAGGGGGCTTTCAGTTAGAAAACACCTTTCTGTTGTATATAAATGTTACTATTTATTTGGTAATTTCTCTTTGCATTTTCTTTGTTATCTTTTTCTGAACTTTTATTTTTCAATTTTATCTTTCAAACTTTCTAGTTAATTTTTTATTCTGCTTTCATATGTATTTTTATCATCTGAATATTGTTTTTATATGAACTTGTGTATGTTTTATGGATACAATAACTTATCTTGTTGTGATAGTATAGATGTTTTAATGCTCTCTTCTTTGTGTATTGTCTCTGTTTCCTCTCAGTTATTTTAGTTTCTCCTTATTAGAGACTTTCCTTAAATATGGGGATTCTCAGCAACCTATTTATACTTAAGCATAAGGCACTAAAACATTAAAATATTTGCCTGTGGAAGCAGATCCTTGCTTATAAAAAAGATCAGGAAGGAATAGGCCATTTTTTATGGACCCCCTAGATTTCAGTTTCTGTACATCTTTTCTCATGGGCTTCCCCAAAAGGTGACTAGAATATCTTATTAATAAAGCAAAGACTAGTTTATTGCTACTGTAGTAAGGGAGTCTTCTGTATGGAATTTTAGTAGTGTCTCAGAGAGGGGAAGGTATTTATGAGGATTTTGGGGTCTAGTTTAATGCATATCTTTCACTGCAAAATCGTGGTTGGGATAAGGCAAAGATAATGGCAATAAGCAGGATTTTCAAATCAAGTCTTTGATAAACTTAGTTGAGTGATTTATTGTCCTGGGAAGGGGGTTTATTTTTATTTTCAATTTTTTTGGGTAAATGTATCTTGGGGGATATTCCTGAAACAAACAAGGTTATTTGTAACTTCATCTTCCTGGGTAAGAGTTCCTGGAGTAACAAAGTCATATCGAGTCAAATAGTAAATCCATTTTAATGTAGACAGGGTGTGGTTTTAGGCAGTTTTGGTTCTCAACATCCCCCCCTCCATTAACATCTGAAAATATGATCACTCCAGATCTTTCTCACTGTATGAGATCTTGCGATGAAATAATAAGCTGGGGGTGGGGGTGTGAAAGGGGAAGATGGTCACTTCAGCCTTTGTAAGAATCATAGTTTCCTCCTGTTACATGGTCATTTAGGGGCCATTTGACTGGACAGTGGTTGTACAGCAGCATTTAATACTCTGGAGGTCACACTTAAGCACTGCAACACAAATAGTAAGAAAAGGATTATGTTCAGAGTCTGCAGGAGCCAGCAGTGCCAAAATTAAGTCAAGAAAATAGATCCCACTTCATCCAAAGAGCCCACGGAACCAGATGTGGGTTTATTGGCAGAATTACCAATTTCATGATTATTGTCCTTGCTCTTCGAGTCTCCTTAATAATAGTAAAGATTCAAGGGGCTCCTGGGTGGCTCAGTCTTGATTGAGTGCCCAACTCGTGATTTCAGCTCAGGTCATGATCTCATGAGTCATGAGATTAAGTCCCTGTGTTGGGCTCTGCATTTCTCAGGGAATCTGCTTGAGATTCTCTCCCTCTCTCTTTTTCTCTCTCAAAAATAAATAAATAAATCTTTAAAAAATAATAATAGTAAATATCCAAGAAAAAACTGACGGGTTGTAAGCACACCACAGTCCCCTTAAGCCAAACTAATATTATATCTAAAGCAGCTCTTTTCTGAACTCCTTCATATCTTGTTTTACAAGCCTGTGGGACAAAGAGTTCTTTTGTCTTATTTGCATTATCTCATTTTTTTGCTCTGAATCTTAGTGTGTAGAATTCTTCATTACTTAATGGGCTTCTTCTGAAGCTAGAAGTGAAGAAGCTTGATGTGAGAAGGAAGTAATTCAGAATCCCTTTGAGTAGTTACAGAATTAGATTCTCAGATTGTTACCACAAGGGGAAGCTGATGGACCGAAATGGGCTTTGGGTGAGAGCCCTGATGGGAAGCATCAGTTTACCAAGATCACAAAATCTCTAACTAGGTAGTAGTTTGTAACCAATAGACTTTTATGTCATAGATTTAATATTAGTCTTTAGGAAACACCTGATGATCTGTGGGAGTTGTCTAAGAGTACTGTAACATTTTGATGTCACTTACCAAGAATGATCCAGTATCAGGTAATGAAATTTATAGTGTCAGTATCATTAGGTAGCTCTAAAGCAGAGGAACTTGGAGTTGAATTTAAGTAATGTGTCTTCACTCTGAGGTCTGTGAAAATAAGAGAGCTTCCACATATATACTCTCTATTTTCTTGTCTTTTTCCAAGGTCTAGTCCTATGAAAGTTAAGTTACAGAAGCTAGCTCCCATGAAAGATCCCTGAGTAATGTTTTGGTGAAGATAGGAATCTCCTATACTATGAACGATATGATAGATGGTCTGTTGGGGAACCTGCCATTTAAAAAGTTACTTAAAAGTTGAGTCCATTTACCCTTACCCAGAACACAAATTGATTCATTAGCAAGGAACTGGCACCAAGTGAAGCTGCATGAATACCAAAAGAAACTGTATAAACCCAGTAGTTGGTGCTACAGACTGAATGTTTGTGTCCTTCCCAAATTCATATGTTGAAACCTAATCCCAAATGTGTTTGCATTTGGAAGTGGGTCCTTTGGAAGATGATTAGGACACGAGGGCAAGCCCTCATAAATGGGATTAGTGTCCTCATAAAAGAGACCCCAGAGAGCTCGCTCACGTCTTCTGCCACATGAGGACATAGCTGGAAGACAGCTGTTTATGAACCAGGAAGCAGGCCTCCAGCAGACCCTGAATCTGCCAGCATCTTAATCTTGGACTTCCCAGCTTCTAGTACTGTGAGAAATAAATTTGTGTTGCTTATAAACCACCCAGGCTATTTTTTTAAGTTCAGTTAATTAACATATAGTGTATTAGTAGTTTCAGAGGTAGAATTCAGTAATTCATGAGTTGCAGATTAACACCCAGTGCCCATTACATCACATGCCCTCCTTAATGTCCATCACCCAGTAACCCCATCCCCCACCCCCCTCCCTTCCAGCAATCCTCAGGTTTTTTTGTTTGGTTTTGTTTTGGTTTTGTTTTGGTTTTGAGAGAGAGAGAGCGTGTGCACTGGCAGGAGTGGGGGGTTGGGGTTTTGGAGTGGTAGGGAGGGGAAGGGTCAGAGGGAGAGAGAGAGAATCTTAACTAGGCTCCATGCCCAGAGCAGAGTTGGCTGTGGGGCTCAGTCTCATGACTCTGAGATCATAACCTGAGCGGAAATCGAGAATCAGATGCTTAACAGGCCCCCTGGGTAATGGTATTTTTGTTATAGCAACTGGAATGGACTAAGATGGTCAGTTTGATTGTATGCTTTCATCAAATCATGAGTAAATTTTAGCCAGGTTTTGGGTTTATAAGAGGGAGTGACTAAAAATGGAAAAACCAATTTTAAGAATAGACTCCTTAAGGGTTAACATAGTTAAAGGTAACCTTAACAGCAAAAGAGGAAAGAAGATAACTAAGAAAATAAAGAGCAGAATACTAGAGATTAAAGCATGACAGTTACTAGTATGGTTCTACGGATCTTGGTCTAAAGGTCTTTGGTCGAAGCCCTCTCCTTCTAAAGACCTGCTTCTAGAAGGATTGAACCCTCTGTTGAGGGATTTGGCTAGTTCTAGAAGACTCCTAAGAATCCTCAGTTTGAGGTTTCTGGGTGCAACAGTCTTCTAGCTATTCAAGTCTGATTTGCCTCTTGAATTGAGAGACATGATTCCAAGGAGTTTCACTGCCGTACTAATTGCAAACAATAGATAGTTCTTTCCCTCAGGGTCAAAGACTATTTTTCTCTCTTTTCCAAAAGACCATGTCTTCAGGTTTTAAGTTAGATAGGAGTCGTTTAGGAAGATGTTGAGGAAAGGCTGCTTGTACCTATTAATGCTAAGACTGGGTACATCGCATGACTCCCTGGCAGACAGTATTTGGCTATTTCTGCTTACAGAAATAGTGTAGAGTATCAGAGGTAACATTTCTAAATGTATGGGCAAGTCTGTAATAACTCATAATTGGAGACTGGTTGAGCCCCAGAAGGAACTGATTTCATTGTCATTAAAGCCAGTGGCAGTATCTTAGGTCGTGGAAGTTTGAGAGACTCTAAGATCTTTGCTAATACTAGTTTCAGAATTCCCTTTGTTCTTTCTACCTTTCTTGAAGATTGGACAGTAAAGTTTCTCAGTAAGTGGAGGGCTTTGGAAACTTTAATAATAGCTTCAGCAAGATGGGTACCTGTCAATAGAGAAGTTAGAATTTCTGAGGTTGGGAACACATATCAAATAAGGTTTTTGTTACTATTTGAAATGTAGATTTTCAACAAGGAAGGGCTTATGTCTATCCCAAGAATAAGCAAATGATGACCAGGACATATTCAGAACCCTTGTATGAATACCATTTGGAGGTATTCAAAGAGACGTTGAGGTTTAGATTCTCGTCCATGCTTCACTTTTACTGTTTTAACCAAGGATTATGCTGGTGAGAGGTGAGAAATAAACTGCAACGTGCTCAGCAATTTTAGTAAAGTTTTCCTGTTGAGTGAGTTCACTAACCAGTTTGTCCTTACAAGAGTATATAATTTTATGTAAAATCTCTGGGTTTCCTTTGAGGACCTCTGATGCCATAAAGAAAGCATCCTGAGAGCACCAGAAGCTAACTTGGGCTATCACCCAGATTTCTCCCCCAGACCCTTCCTTTTCCAACTATGGAGACAATTGCTGGCATTGTGTAATAGCCTCTTTGAGCCTCTTTAAAGATTTGAACTCTTCCTATCATGAGGGCTAAGATCTTAGTAAGGGATACCTATCTGCCATAATGATCAGCCAGGGCATTTTCTTTAATCTTTGTGTTATCTCTTTTTTTTAATGGGCTTCTATCTTTATGATGGTTATCTTTTTAAAAAGGAAGCATTAATGCTGAAATCAAGAACCCTCGTTTCCAAAGCATTTCAAAATTATGGACTACCCCAAAAACAGATCTTCTCTGAACTTACATGTGTTAACCCTTTTAACTCCAACTTAACCAGTTCACTAACTGGCAGACTCTGATGAATTCATTCTGAGTTCTGTCATCTGGGCATATCTTGCCTCTAGCAAAGGAGTCACATTCTAGGGCAGAGTTGAGATCTGTTCCAGCAAACTGTTTTCTTGTTTTATTCTTAAGATATGACCCATCAACCATGAAGATTAAGTCTGGGTTTTTTTAAGGAGTTTCTGATAAGTCTATTTAGGGCATGGTTTGCCAGCAGAGACTAGTTTCTCTTTTTAGAGAGGAGATGAGTAGCAAAGATCAGTAAACTTTTCCTGTGAAGGGTCAGATAGTAAGTGTTTGGACTTTGTGGGCCATATAACAATCTCTGTTATGTATTCTTTTTTTCTTGTGTTTAATAATTATTTAACAGTATAAAAATCATTCTTAGCCCATAGGCCATCCTGTGGGTGGAATTTGGCCTGTGGGCCATATTTTGCTGACCCCTTAAGTATTACAATGAATGGAAATATGTGAGGGATAAAGTAATAGAATTTTATATGAGCTAAGCCTCCTTGCAGAGACATGTTCTGTCTTTGCAGTGAGCAACAAAGATTGTACAGTATGAAAGACCTTGAGGTTGGAAGAAGATCCTTAAATGAAGTGGACAGAAGCCTTTAACTACTGTGGCTATTTTTAGATAAACTGGATAGTCTTTTGCAGAAACTTCCGTAACCTCTTGATGGCTGATGATTCTCATGAAGTTAAGTCAGAACACCAGCGGCTTGTTCAGATCTCTCATGGATGAATAGGTAGAAAAATTTATGATAATTAACTCAGTAGGAAGTGGCTGAGGTGCTCATTTTATATTGCAAAAGATCTGTTCGTGTTTAAGTTTCCATGGAAGAGCTTTGGTTATTAAGGAGGCCTTGGTTAAATTATTTAATAATCGTACCATTGTGGAAAAGTTGGAACCCATTGCCTGCAGTGGTCAGTGAGATCTAGGAATCCTTGTAATTGTGTCTTAGTTATTTGTCTTGGAAAGTTTTGAACAATTTGTAATCTGTAAAGAGTAAAGGATTTATCTTCTTAGGATAAATCATGTTAGCATACTTTAATATTATAACTTCTCTTTGGAAATATTATGTCCTTTCTGAGCTGAAACAAAGCAGTGTAATCAGCCTTAGGGCTTACCTCATCTTTCAAACACAACAAAAGATCATCCACATTTTAGACTAGGGTAGAAACCCAGGGAAATTTAAGATCCTTGAGGTACAGGTTGAGGACTTGTTGAAAAATTGGGGGTGCCCCAAGGAACTCCAAGGGCATAACTGTCCAGATGTATTGATTTTCCCGAGACAAACAAGTATTGACTATTTTGATCTAAAGAAGCAGTACAGAAAGACACAAATCTCTAAATGTGAAATATGTGGCTTCAGGAGGTAGAGAAGATAAAATATTATTTTGGTTTGGTTCTGTATGAAAGTGAGGTAAGAGGGGAGATGAATATTCTATTTATGGCCCTGAGATCCTGAATAAATCTATATTCTTTTCCATTGCATTTTTTCTTTTAAATCATGAAGATGGGAATATAAAGTGTGAAGTACAATGAGTCCTTTCCCTATAAGGTTTTCAACTGTTGTTTTTAGCCCTTCTTGTAGCTGCAGCTTTTAGAGAATATGTCCAAATGTGGGTAGGCATTTGGATGGGTCAGTTGAGCCTTGATGGGTCAGCCCCAATAAATCTGCCAAAACTTTTGTTTTTCTACAAAAAGGCATACTTCCTAAAGATGTTGAACTTGGGTTTGATTTAAATAATAAACGGACACCAGTAAATCGATGTTCAAATTAGCTGTGACCTGATTATTGAATAGGAAAACATGAAGATTTCAAGGAAAGGGCCATTAGGAGAACACTAAATACGGTAATTCCTTTTGCGCAGATCTTTCCCTATTAAATTACCTAGAGTGACATCACCAAAGGAGGGGGTAAAATGTTCCTTTGTTAAAGGCCTGCCAGTAAGTTGAGGGTAGTACATGAGAATGTCTGAGGCTTATTAAAGATGCCATCACTGAAGTGGTTTGTCAGCTCCAAGGGAGAGGTTCTGTAATAGTGGTAGAACGTAAGGTTAGTATAGCATCAGTATTAACGCAGATTTTGCAAGGTTGCCCTTTAATATTCAGAGAAATTTCTCCTTGTGAGTTTAAGGATAAAATAGGATATTCTCCATTATATCACCTTCCTTGATCACCTACTTTATTTTTTTCCTTCACTTTCTTAGCAATGGCAGAACTATTGTTTTTCCATTGCCCTTTCTGATTATAGTATCTACAAGTGTCTTTATCAGAAGACTCACTTTATTAATTCAGAAGTTCTACACTCTTGCTATTCCTTTAATGGTTGTACTAGAGATTAAAACATGCATTTTTGACTCATCAGTGTGTAATAGTAATTGGTGCATTTACCCTTTCCCCAAATAATGAAGGAATATTAAAATGTTTCAAAACCATTTACTCCTCCTATCTCTGACTTAATGTGACCATGTTGTATCTTTTAATGCTGTATATTTAATACCCTACAGGATATTATCGTATATAGTGAATATTCATTTAGAATTACTACAACCATTACCATTTCTTATTCCTTCCTGCATTACTGGATTTCCTTTTTGGATCATTTTTGTTCTACCTGAAGAATACCCTTTTTACTTATGCCTCTATGATTCATAATGCTTCTTGAATCTATAATTTCTGTCATTTGTTTTAGAAAGTGCTCAGCCGTTGTCTCTTTAAATATATTTGTGTGCCCTTTCTCTTTGTTTCTCGCTTTCTCCTCTCATGATGGGATCCAGTTACATATATGTTAACCCTTCTCATCTCTATTATCTATGTCTTTTATCCTGTCCTTCATGGTTTTCATTATTTTATCATTCCAGTCTTCATTTTGAATACTTTCCTATGATATCTCTTCCAGTTCATAAATCCCTTCTGCTGTACTTCCTGTCCTTTTAAACCCATCCATTGTGTTGTTAAATGCAGTTATTTTTTTCAGTTTTATAATTTGTTTTCTCCTCAGAAATCTGTTGTGTCCTGTTCTTGGGCTTTTGAGACTCTTTCAGAATTCCCAGTCTTTTTTTTTTTTTAATATTTTTTAAATTTATTTGAGAGAGAGAGAGCACACAGGAATGGGGGGGAGGGGCAGAGGCAGAGGAAGAAGCAGACACTCCACAGAGCAGGGAGCCCAACGCAGGGCTGAATCGCAGAACCCTGAGATTATGACCTGAGCCAAAGTCCAGCACTTATCCCACTGAGGCCCCCAGTCTTTTGTTATCTTAAGCATTGTATGCATACACAGTTAAAAACTGCAGAGACTATCTGGAGCCCTTCTGAGTCTATTTCTGTTGTTTATGGTTTCTGCTAGTTGTCTCATCTCCTCATATGCCTGGTTATTTTATTTTTAATTAGGTTTAGACATTGTATTTGAAATTTTTCTTTAGAAATAACTTATACCTAGGAGATGGTATCTTCCAACAATGAGCACTTTCAGTGGTGCCTGAAGGAGCTAGTAATCTAGGACTATATTGATCTATTTTCAGGCTTTGATATTTGAAGCTAGCTGTAGTCCTAATGAGAGTCAGTATACTTCTTGTTCATATTACTCTTAGAGTACTTCTTTTTACGATCTTAACCAAAGTGCATGGGCATTTCCTTGCATCCTTTCCTTCTTTCTCCCTGGTTTCAGTGGTCCTTGGACTGCCTAAAGTTTTATCTCCTAAGCCCTCAAGTTATCCAAAGCATCAGTCAGCTCCTTAATAGCCTCATTATAGGACTAAACATATCTCTTCGACTATCATAGCTTGTTAATTATATATTTCTTATACCATATAAGTTTATTTTATTATACTTTTTCTTAGAGTCACATGCCAGTTATATTTCCCATTTTTTGTTTGTTTGAATAATTGGAATCTTTTTTTTACTTGTAGACAAGTAAAAGGCAATAAAAAGAGTATCTCCCTTTCCCCCTTACTGCTCCTGAGTGATCTCATTAAAATTTTAAGGTTCTATGCAAGTTTGAAAAACTTACCTTGCAAGAAAATTTCACATCAAAAGATTTTAAGTATTTTTGAGGCATATAAAGACATACAATAAAAAACATAATACCTTTATCTTCTACTTAAGGAATAAAACATTACAAAATTAAAGCTCCTTGTGTACCTTTCTGTGGGAGGGAGAATAATGGTCCCCCCCAAAGATAACCATGTCTTAACCCCTGGAATCTTTGGATATGTTAAGTTACATGGCAGAAGGAAATTAAAGTTGCAGATGGAATTACGGTTTATAATCAGATGACCTTAAAATAGGAAGATTGTTCTGGATAATTTGGGTGGGCCCAAGGTAATCACATTAGTACTAAAAGTGGAAGAGGGAGATACAAGTGTTAGAGAAAGAGATGAGACAGCAGAAGCAAGGTCAGAATGATATGATGAGAAGGACTTCTTCACCTGTATTTCTTGTTTTGGAGAAGGTGGAAGAGGTCTATGAGCAAAGAAATGTGGTTGCCTCTCTAAAGTGGAAAAGGCAGAGAAACTGATTCTTCCTTAGGACTTCCAGAAGAGAATATAGTCCTGCTGGCACCTTGATTTTAGTTCACCAAGACCCATGTTGGACTTGCAACCTACAGATGTGTACCTTAATAAATTTGTGTTGTTAAACCAAGTTTATGGCAATTTGTTAGCAGTAGCATAAGAAACTAATACACCCTCTCTGATCAGATTTGCATCTCCTACCCCAGAAGTAACCAACACACTGGTGTTACAATTTCTATGAATGCCTTCTGTGCCACATGTATGTTTTTTTAATACTGTATGTATGTTAAGTAGTGCTGTGCATATGTTTAAACTTAGTATAAATGGTATTGAATGGTTCTTTTCATTCTGTGGCTTTGTGGTAAACATTGTTTTGGGGACACACGTTGAAAAAAGTAGTTATACCTTATTCATTTTATTGTTGTAAATTCCATTGTAACTTGTGAAAATTATATAGGTATTCTTATACTTATCATTTGGTTTGTTCGATACCCGGTTGTTGTTGTTTTTTTTTTTTTTTAAGGGAACTAGCATTTTAAAATTAGAATATTTCACATTAAAATCTATTTCTGGGGGCGCCTGGGTGGCACAGTCAGTTAGGCCTCGGCCGTTGATTTTAGCTCACCTCATGATCTCAGGATCCTGGGATGAGCCCCGCATCAGACTCCACACTCCATGGGAAGTCTGCTTGAGGGTTTCTCTCCCTCTGTCTTTGCCCATCCCCCTGCTTGCTTGCTCTGTCTCTCTTCTCTATCTAAAATAAAATAAATCTTTAAAAAATATATCTGTATTATCCTTAAAAAAGAACATTCATAAAGAATTTTCTGGAGTTGTGCTATTCCAATATAATAGCCACTAGTCACATGTGACTGTTTAAATTTAAATTAATTAAATGAAATAAAATTTAAAGTTCAGTTTCTCAGTCATACCACCTTTATTTCCAATGCTCAGTACTCATACAAGGCTGACGGCCACTACCTTGGTCAGAACATAGAACATTTCCACCTCACAGAATGCTCTATTGGACAGTGCTTATCTATTGGAGTCATAAATACCCTCTTTAGGGTACATGTGCTCTTCAGTTCACCAGAGCTCCCATATCATATGCATATTTTTGTACGTTTCTCTGATAGAAGGTACTTGCTCAGGAAGGTTTGAATCCCAGCCAGCTGTTTGACTTTGGCCGACTACCAGACTTTTGGTGTGTCTGTTTTCTCATCTGTAAAATGGGGCTAATTAGCTGTTCTTGGCATTACATTTGTTAATATATAAGAACAGTACCTAGTGCATTGTAAATGTTTATAAGTACTGGTTGTCCTTATTATTGTGTAAATTATCTGTGTGATATATCTGGATACTTGAGTATGTTGCCCTGCCTTTAGTAGCAAGTTCAGCAACAAGGAAACTTTCTAGACACTGAATCCCCTTCCATGTACCACCCTATCTTTCACCTTTCTTATAGTCTTCTTTCTTTCTTTCTCCTTCCTTCCTTCCTTCCTTCCTTCCTTCCTTCCTTCCTTCCTTTCCTTCCTTTCCTTTCTTTCCTTTCTTTTCTTTCTTTTCTTTCTTTCTTATAGTGAGTGAGGGGTGGGGGCAGAGGGAGAGCAAGTCTCTTAAGTAGGCTCCACACCCAGTGCAGAGCCCAATGTGGTACTCTGTGTCACGACCCTGAGATCATGGCCTGAGCCAAAATCAAGAGTCAGGTGCTTAACTGACTGAGCTTGTAGGCATATTTCTTAAGAGTTACTTGTAGAGTAGGTAACTACTCTTACCATTCCTATTCAACATATTGCCAGGGGTCCTAGCCAAAGCAGTTAGGCAAGAAAAGATAAAAGGCATCCAATTCAAAAAGGAAGAAGTAAAATTGTTTCTGTTTGCAGATGATATGATCTTATGTGTAGAATATTCTGAAGACTCTGCCAAAAAACTATTAGAATAGGTGGATTCAATTAAGTTGCAGGCAACCAACATACAGAAATCACTTGCATTTTTAAAAATATTTATTCATTTTAGAGAGAGAGCATGAGCAGGAAGGGCAGAAGGAAAGAGAATTTCAAACAGACTCCATGCCAAGCGGGGAGCCTGATGTGGGGCTTGATCTCATGACCTGAGCTAAAACCAGGAGTTGGAGCTTAACCAATTGTGCCACCCACATGCCCCAAGAAATCTTTTGCATTTCTATGCACTAACAACAAAGCATCTACAAAGAAATAAACTAAACAATCTCATTTATGTATTTCTTAAAAGATATTTATTTATTTGAGAGAGTACGAGTCAGGGGCAGAGGCAGAGAGGGAGAAGCAGGTTCCCCACTGAGTAGGGAGCCCAATGTGGGACTCCATCCCAGGACCCAGGAATCATGACTTCAGCTGAAGGCAGGCGCTTAACCGACTGAGCCACCCAGGTGTCCCAAAACAATCTCATTTATAATAGCATCAAAAACAATAAAATACTTAGGGATAGATTTAATGTGAAGATTTGTACAATGAAAACTCTAAGACTTCAATGAAAGAAATTAAAGAAGATACAAGTAAATGGGAAGATACCCCATGTTGGTTAAGTGGAAGAATTAATACTGTTAAAATATCCATACTACCCAGGCAATCTACAGATTTAATACAGTCTCTATCAAAATTCCGGTGACATTTGTCACAGAAATAGAGAAGACAATCCTGAAATGTGTATGGAACCACAAAAGACCCCAAGTAGCAATGCAGTGAGAAAGAATGACAAAAATGGCATCACCCTTTCTGATTTCAGTCTATACTACAAGCTCACAGTAAAACATTATGGTACTGGTATAAAAATAGACACATAGACCAGTGGAACAAAATTGAGAGTATAGTATATTGCATATACTAATAGGTGACTAGTTTTTGACTAATAATACAAATACATCACCTAATATTTGGCAAGGGAGCCAGGAATGCTCCTTAGAGTGACTAAGGGGTCAAGAACAGTTAGATATCTGTTCCTGCAGTTCCTGCAGTTCAGGAGGGGAATGATATGGACAAAGGGTGGCAGTAAGTCTGGAGAGCAGGGATTTGATAACTGACTAGGTAAGTGAAATGAAGAGGAAAAATAAAATAATTTCTTGATTGGGCAAATGGTGAACCACAGAATTTGGCAAGTTGTGAAGGTCTGAGGACCAGGGCTGAGGGTGAAAGTGGGGATGGGACAGTGGTTTGGAATCTCCAGGCATGGAAGCAGATCCCTCTGGATTCTTGCATCCTTTCACTTCACCAGCTTTCTTTGGTAGTCCAGAATTTGAAGAGAAGGGAAATATCCCTGAGAGCTTTCACAGGTGTAAATTTTGTTATTGGCCTTAGGTGTCCATCACTTTAATCTCTTATTCACCAGATATTTTTCAATTTATTTTTCCTTATCTCACATTTTATTTTGGAGACAAATCTTCTGAAATAATTTTAACTTAGACTTTCTACATGTAACTGTCAGTATAGATCTGTTCTGAGAAATATAATGGGGAAATGCAAGCCAAAGAACATTTCCAAGTTTCTGTAAACATCAGTTTAAATACTTTTGCTTTTAATTCATCTTAAAGAAATCAAACATTAGAATCCAAGTTAACTCTGAAGCTGTGGCTAATATATTTTGGAAAATTGGGTTACTAGGATGAAATAGCTTATGTGTTTGTAGCTCTTTATAGGTCTATTTCATATCTAGATCACTGCTTCGATTCAAAATAGATTTATAATTATAGAGATGGCCTTCATGCAGGTATTCTCATTCTTTGATGTCAGATTTATAAAGTACATGTATATACTTTTTATAATAGTAGGAATGAAGACAGAAGTTATCCATAGAGTCACCAAGCTAGTCATGCAAGTGCAGTGATGTGTAGTATGAGAAAATTTGTCATTTCAATGGTCTGTGCTATACCCGCTTTGCAGTCATAAAAATATATTCACTTTTCATTATGAGCAGATAACTGTCTTCTCACAATCGATCTTTTCTCCAGATGTCTATTCAAGAACAATTTTATAGGTGTTTAATTGCAAAAAGTGTAACAGCTGACATGTTACATGATACAGATTATTTCACAAAATGATATGAACTATGATTTTGTATTACATGTGTCATTTAGAATTATTTAGCTCTTTAAAGGTGTAAAAGATTGATTTATTAGTAGTAGCAAAGCTTATCTAACATGTAGGAGATGTGAAGAGTTTATTATAATCGAAATTTGTTTATACCTCTCATTTTGTGAACTGGTTAGAAATTGGTTTTCCCCACTACCTTTACATTTTGTGATTCATGTAGTTCTGATAATCATAAGATATTTCCCCCTTTTTATATAGTCTATTGTGTCTTGTCTTGGCTTCACATCATTCAAAGTGTATAATTTGTTAAATCATAGCTTTTTTACACAATTTAAATAGTTTTACTTCTTTGCTCTTTTTTTGGTTTTATGTAATTAAAAGATCATAGATCTGTGAATGCCTCAAGTAAAACTCGAAACTTCTAGTAGTCTTTTGTTCTAAGGTCTTTTGGTCCTCTTTTTGTTTATATGATAACAGCAGCTTTAAATGAAAAGTTTCTGATAGCTTGTTATCCATGCATTGCCAGATAAGTTGTTAGGAGGGAGTTTGAATCTGTGTGTATGTGTTAATGATAAGCAAAAATAATCTGTTTATTAACTTAGGTAGGTAGAGGAGATGTGTTCATTTGCAATGACTCATATATTGCTGTGGTGAAAATGCCTAAGGGTATTTTACCTGGAAGCAACTTGTAAGAGAGTTGGTAGTCCCAGTTCCTGAACAGAGCCAGTGTAGCATATGGTTGAAGATGCTTTCCGGAATCAAAGTGCCTGGTTTTGAGGTCCCAGTTTGCTGCTTTCTAGCCTTGTGACTACGGATTCTCTGTTTACTTTATGTAAAATGGGATAGTGATAATGCATCGTGATGTCACTAAACAGCACGTGCACATGAAGGACAATCTGTGTCATAAGCTGTATAAACTATGTAACTGATACTTTTTTTTCCGTTGGTCGCCTATAAAATTCTTCTCATGACTATCTGAGTTAAAACAGTACTGTGCGGACACCTGGGTGGCTCAGTCGGTAAAGCATCTACATTTGGCTCAGGTCATGATCCCAAGGTCCTGGGATCAAGTCCCCAATCGGACTCCTTGCTCAGCGGGGAGCCTGCTTCTCCCTCTGCCTGCCGCTTTCCCTGCTTGTGCTCTCTCTCTGTCTCTGACAAATTAATAAAATCTTAAAAAAAAAAAAAAAAGCGTATCGCATGGTGCACTGGGTGTTTTACGCAACTAATGAATCATCGAAGTTTACATAAAAAAAAAATTAAAATAAAATAAAATAAAAAACAAAACAGTACTGTGGGTAGTCATTAACTTAATTGTCCTAAAAATGATTTTCTTCTTCGTTTGTGTGTATATATGTATTTAGGTGTATATCTGTGTATCTCTATGTATATATGCAGATAAATAAGTGTACATATGTATGTATATGTATTTGTGTATGCATATTTACATATGTACTCTGAAAGGTGCTTATGTATATGTGCATAAATATTTCTGCAGAGAAAGCATGTGGCCATGCTGTCTATACATAACTACATATGTGTAAAATACATATTTTGTATAAATCCAGTGCATATGGGCATGAACTTTAACATTGTAATTTATCTTAAATGCTTAAATATAGTACTTGGCTATGGAAAGTGCTTGGTACATATTACCATGTTCTTCTAGGATCCCATTCCTTCTCTGTCTACCAGGAAGTTGTATTTATTGAATATTCACTTGTGAAGAAATGAGCTTTCTGATATTTTAGAAAGTTGGAGGCAAAGGTATATAGTTCCCAGTCCTGGGACAGGACTCTGCTTCCTCCCCTCAGAAAACACTGAATTTGCTTCAAGAACTAGGAAAACACAGGGCTTATAAGTCTGCCAATAGAGTAATTTTTTACAGAATGCTATGAAAGTATCAAATGTAACAGGTTAATGTTAATATTGCTGCAGGACTTAAGCTTCTCTAATCTGGAATGACCCTGCCTTGTGAGGAGAGACTTGCTGGCAGCTGATGCCCTCCCCTTAACCCTTCATCTACTCTGAAATACACTGCATATTTCATTACTATGTGTGACCCTCTGTTTCTGGTAAGATGTTACATATTTACCTAATTACAATGAGAGTCTGTCCAATTCTACCTTAAGTGTAATTGGTGTTGGAGCAGTGGGTGGAAGGAAACAGGGGAAGAAGCAGGTTTCTTCTTGTCAGTTTTTAACTCCTGTTAAGTGCTGTGCCTATATTTAGGACTCTGCTTAAGCAAGCTGAGTTTATCACTCCCTAATTCCACTCCGGTTTATTTATGTATTGGAAATACCAAAATTTGGGGGAGGGCTTAAGATGGTGGTGGAGTAGGGGACCCCTTTTTCAGCTGGTCCCCTGAGTCGAGTTGGATAGGTACCAGACCAGCCTGAACATCCACGGAATCAGCCTGAGATGCAGGAAGATACATCTGGATCTCTACAAATGAACATCTCCAGCGCTGAGTATTAGGGTACAAAGTGGGGAGCCGTGAAACCATGCACAGATATAGGAAGATAAACGGAAGGGGGAGGGAGCCGCCGCATTCGGGCGCCAGGAAGCGGTAGCCACCTGCACGGGGGAGCGGGCGTACTCGTGGACTGCACCCGCGAGAAAACAGACTGGGACCATGAGCAGGGAGCGCGCACCACCAGACTTCTCACGGAACTCCGGTGTGCTCACTGGATCCAGACTGAGACCAGGAGCTCTGGGAGCGCGCGGCAGTGGCTGGCGGCTGGCGGTGTTAGAAACACAAAGGACAGAGACACTCTGGCCCTGGAAGTGAGGGCTGGGACGCCGACTGAGACCAGGAGCTCTGGGAGCGCGCGGCAGTGGCTGGCGGCTGGCGGTGTTAGAAACACAAAGGACAGAGACACTCTGGCCCTGGAAGTGAGATCCCCTCTGTTCTGTGACAGAGGCTGAGATTCGGCCACTGCTGCTCTGTCTCTCAGAAAAGGCACAGCAAACCGCCAGGGAAAGCTGCCAGAGAACAAAAACCTGGAAACACCGGCCCACAGGGTGCCCATCCCCATCCCGCCTTGCAGGAGACACACAGACTCTACCCAAACAGGGTTGCCTGAGTATTGCCGTGGCAGGCCCCTCCCCCAAAGGCAGGCTGAAAAATCAAGAAACCCACATCCCTAAGACCCCTATGAAACCAGGGCACACGGCCTGGGTCCTGGTCAATAATTTGGGCTCTGGACAACCCCGCAACCTCTCCTCATCAGAATGATGAGAAGGAGAAGTGCCCCCCCAGCAAAGAAAAGACAATGAGTCTGGGGCCTCTGCCACAGAAATAATGGATATGGATGTAACCAAATTATCAGAAATGGAATTCAGAGTAACAATGGTCAAGATGATGTGTAGACTTGAAAAAAGTATTAACGAAAATGTTAATGAGAATATAGAATCTCTAAGGGCGGAAATGAGAGTGAATCTGGCAGAAATTAAAAATTCTGTGAGCCAAATGCAGTCAAAACTAGAGGCTCTGACAGCCAGGGTACATGAGGCAGAGGAACGTATTAGCGAATTGGAGGATGGGTTAGTAGAAGAAAAAGCGAAAATAGAAGCTGGACTTAAAAAAATCCACGCCCACGAATGTAGGTTACGGGAGATTACTGACTCAATGAAACGATCTAATGTCAGAATCATCGGCATCCCCGAGGGGGTGGAGAAAAACAGAGGTCTAGAAGAGATATTTGAACAAATCGTAGGTGAAAACTTCCCTAATCTAGTGAGGGAAACAAACATTCGTGTCCAAGAGGCAGAGAGGACCCCTCCCAAGCTCAACCACGACAAACCTATGCCACGTCACATCATAGTGCAATTCACAAATATTAGATCCAAGGATACAGTATTTAAAGCAGCCAGGGCAAAGAAATTTCTCACGTACCAAGGGAAAGGTATCAGGATTACGTCAGACCTGTCTACAGAGACCTGGAATGAGAGAAAGGGTTGGGGGGGCATTTTTAAAGCTCTTTCAGAGAAAAACATGCAGCCAAGGATCCTTTATCCAGCAAGGCTGCCATTCAGAATTGATGGAGAAATAAAGACCTTCCAGAATTGCCAGTCATTAACCAATTTCGTAACCACGAAACCAGCCCTACAGGAGATATTAAGGGGGGGTTCTATAAAGGTAAAAAGGCCCCAAGAGTGATACAGAACAGAAAGTCACAACTGATACAAACAAAGACTTTACTGGCAACATGGCATCATTAAAAATCATATCTCTCAATACTCAGTCTCAACGTAAATGGCCTGAATGCTACCATAAAACGCCACAGGGTTACAGATTGGATAAAAAGAAATGACCCATCCATTTGCTGTCTACAGGAGACTCATTCTGAACCCAAAGATACATTCAGACTGACAGTAAAGGGATGGAGTACCATCTTTCACGCAAATGGACCTCAAAAGAAAGCTGGGGTAGCAATTCTCATATCAGATAGATTGGATTTTAAACTAGAGGCCATAGAGAGAGATACAGAAGGGCACTATATTATTCTTAAAGGATGTATCCAACAAGTGGATATGACAATTATAAATATATATGCCCCCAACAGGGGAGCAGCAAGATACACAAGCCAACTCTTAACCAGAATAAAGAGACATATAGATAAAAATACATTAATAGTAGGGGACCTCAACACCCCACTATCAGAAATAGAACACTCTTGCAAAACTAAGCAAAGAATCAAAAGCTTTGNACTATATTATTCTTAAAGGAAGTATTCAACAAGTGGATATGACAATTATTAATATATATGCCCCCAACAGGGGAGCAGCAAGATACACAAGCCAACTCTTAACCAAAATAAAGAGACATATAGATAAGAACACAGTAATATCTCGCTGGCTGTCTCTATCTCTGTCAAATAAATAAATAAAAATCTTTAAAAAAAAAAAAAAAGAATCAAAGGCTTTGAATGCCATACTCGACGAGTTGGATGTCATAGATATATATAGAACACTACACCCCAGAACCAAAGAATACTCATTCTATTCTAATGTCCATGGAACATTCTGAATAATAGACCATGTTCTGGGACACAAAACAGGTCTCAACTGATACCAAAAGACTGAAATCATTCCCTGCATTTTCTCAGACCACAACGCTTTGAAAGTGGAACTCAACCACAAAGAAAAATTTGGAAGAAACTCAAACACTTGGAGATGAAGAACCATCCTGCTCAGGAATGATTCGATAAACCAGGAAATCAAAAAACAAATTAAACAATTTATGGAGACCAACGAGAATGAATACACAACGGTCCAAAACCTATGGGATACTGCAAAGGCAGTCCTAAGGGGGAAATACATAGCCATCCAAGCCTCACTCAAAAGAATAGAAAAATCTAAAATGCAGTTTTTATATTCTCACCTCAAGAAGCTGGAACAGCAACAGAGGGACAGGCCTTATTCACTCACGAGGAAGCAGTTGACCAAAATTAGAGCAGAAATCAACGAATTAGAAACCAGGAGTACAGTACAGCAGATCAACAGAGCTAGAAGCTGGTTCTTTGAGAGAATTAATAACATTGACCTCTGTCAAGACTTATCCAAAAGAATAGAGAAAGGACCCAAATTAATAAAATTATGAATGAAAAAGGGGAGGTCACAACCAACAACAGTGGAATTGGAAGGATTATTAGAAACTTTTATCAACAGCTTTATGCCAATAAATTAAGCAATCTGGAAGAGATGGAGGCCTTCCTGGAAACCTATAAACTACCAAGACTGAAACAGGAAGAAATTGATTTTTTAAACAGGACAATTAATCATGAAGAGATTGAGTCAGTGATAAACAGCCTTCCAAATAATAAAACTCCAGGCCCAGACGGTTTTCCTGGGGAATTCTACCAAACATTCAAAGAAGAAATAATACCTATTCTCCTAAAGCTATTTCAAAAAATAGAAACAGAAGGAAAGCTACCAAACTCATTCTATGAGGCTAATATTACCTTGATCCCCAAACCAGGCAAAGACCCCCTCAAAAAGGAGAATTACAGACCGATTTCTCTAATGAATATGGATGCCAAAATCCTCAACAAGATCCTTGCTAATAGAATCCAACAGTACATTAAAAGGATTATCCATCATGACCAAGTGGGATTCATACCTGGGATGCAAGCATGGTTCAACACTCGCAAATCAATCAATGTGATACATCATATCAACAAGAAAAGACTCAAGAACCATATGATCCTCTCAATTGATGCAGAAAAAGCATTTGACAAAATACAGCATCCTTTTCTGATTAAAACCCTTCAGAGTGTAGGAATAGAGAGTTCATTTCTCAAGCTAATAAAAGCCATCTATGAAAGCCCTACAGCAAATATTATTCTCAACANAGACCCCCTCAAAAAGGAGAATTACAGACCGATTTCTCTAATGAATATGGATGCCAAAATCCTCAACAAGATCCTTGCTAATAGAATCCAACAGTACATTAAAAGGATTATCCATCATGACCAAGTGGGATTCATACCTGGGATGCAAGCATGGTTCAACACTCGCAAATCAATCAATGTGATACATCATATCAACAAGAAAAGACTCAAGAACCATATGATCCTCTCAATTGATGCAGAAAAAGCATTTGACAAAATACAGCATCCTTTCCTGATTAAAACCCTTCAGAGTGTAGGAATAGAGGGTACATTTCTCAATCTCATAAAAGCCATCTATGAAAAGCCTACTGCAAGCATTATTCTCAATGGGGAAAAGCTGGAAACCTTTCCCTTAAGATCAGGAACATGACAAGGATGCCCACTCTCGCCACTATTATTCAACCTAGAGTACTAGAAGTCCTTGCAACAGCTATCAGGACAAAAAGGGATCAAAGGTATCCAAATCGGCAAAGAAGAAGTCAAACTGTCTCTCTTTGCAGATGACATGATACTCTATATGGAAAACCCAAAGGAATCCACTCCCAAACTATTAGAAGTTATAGAACAATTCAGTAAGGTGGCAGGATACAAAATCAATGCCCAGAAATCAGTTGCATTTCTATACACGAATAACGAGACTGAAGAAAGAGAAATTAGGGAATCCATCCCATTTACAATAACACCAAAAACCATGCGTTACCTTGGAATTAACTTAACCAGAGACGTAAAGGACCTATATGCTAGAAACTATAGATCACTTTTGAAAGATATTGAGGAAGACATAAAAAGATGGAAAAATATTCCATGCTCATGGATTGGAAGAATTAACATAGTTAAAATGTCCATGCTATCCAGAGCAATCTGCACTTTCCATGCTATCCCGATCAAAATACCGATGACATTTTTCAAGGAACTGGAACAAATAGTCCTTATATTTGTATGGAACCGANTGTATGGAACCAGAAAAGGCCCCGAATCTCCAAGGAACTGTTGAAAAGGAAAAACAAAGCTGGGGGCATCACAATGCCGGATTTCGAGCTGTACTACAAAGCTGTGATCACAAAGACAGCATGGTACTGGCACAAAAACAGACACATCGACCAATGGAACAGAATAGAGAACCCAGAAATGGACCCTCGGCTCTTTGGGCAACTAATCTTTGATAAAGCAGGAAAAAACATCCGGTGGAAAAAAGACAGTCTCTTCAATAAATGGTGCTGGGAAAATTGGACAGCTACATGCAAAGGAATGAAACTTGACCACTCTCTCACACCATACACAAAGATGAACTCCAAATGGATGAAAGACCTCGATGGGAGACAGGAATCCATCAAAATCCTGGAGGACAACATAGGCAACAACTTCTATGACATCGGCCAGAGCAACCTTTTTCACGACACATCTCCAAAGGCAAGAGAAATAAAAGATAAAATGAACTTATGGGACTTTATCAGGATAAAGAGCTTCTGCACAGCCAAGGAAACAGTCAAAAAAACTAAGAGACAGCCCACGGAATGGGAGAATATATTTGCAAAGGACACCACAGATAAAGGACTGGTATCCAAGATCTACAAAGAACTTCTCAAACTCAATACACGAGAAACAAATAAACAAATCATAAAATGGGCAGAAGATATGAACAGACACTTTTCCAATGAAGACATACAAATGGCTAACAGACACATGAAAAAATGTTCAAAATCATTAGCCATCAGGGAAATTCAAATCAAAACCACACTGAGATACCACCTTACGCCAGTTAGAATGGCAAAGATAGACAAGGCAAGAAACAACAATTGTTGGAGAGGATGTGGAGAAAGGGGATCCCTCCTACATTGTTGGTGGGAATGCAAGTTGGTACAGCCACTCTGGANAGCAACCTTTTTCATGACACATCTCCAAAGGCAAGAGAAACAAAAGATAAAATGAATATGTGGGACTTCATCAAAATAAAAAGCTTCTGCACAGCCAAGGAAACAGTCAAAAAAACTAAGAGACAGCCCACGGAATGGGAGAATATATTTGCAAAGGACACCACAGATAAAGGACTGGTATCCAAGATCTACAAAGAACTTCTCAAACTCAATACACGAGAAACAAATAAACAAATCATAAAATGGGCAGAAGATATGAACAGACACTTTTCCAATGAAGACATACAAATGGCTAACAGACACATGAAAAAATGTTCAAAATCATTAGCCATCAGGGAAATTCAAATCAAAACCACACTGAGATACCACCTTACGCCAGTTAGAATGGCAAAAATAGATAAGGCAAGAAACAACAATTGTTGGAGAGGATGTGGAGAAAGGGGATCCCTCCTACATTGTTGGTGGGAATGCAAGTTGGTACAGCCACTCTGGAAAACAGTGTGGAGGTCCCTTAAAAAGTTAAAAATTGAACTACCCTATGACCCAGCCATTGCACTACTGGGTGTTTACCCCAAAGATACAGACGTAGTAAAGAGAAGGGCCATATGCACCCCAATGTTCATAGCTGCATTGTCCACAATAGCCAAATCATGGAAGGAGCCGAGATGCCCTTCAACAGATGACTGGATTAAGAAGCTGTGGTCCATATATACAATGGAATATTACTCAGCTATCAGAAAGAACGAATTCTCAACATTTGCTGCAACATGGACGGCACTGGAGGAGATAATGCTAAGTGAAATAAGTCAAGCAGAGAAAGACAATTATCATATGATTTCTCTCATCTATGGAAGATAAGAACTAGGAAGATCAGTAGGGGAAGAAAGGGTAAAGAAAGGGGATTAATCAGAAGGGGGATGAAGCATGGGAGACTATGGACTCTGAGAAACAAACTGAGGGCTTCAGAGGGGAGGGGGGTGGGGGAATGGGATAGACTGGTGATGGGTAGTAAGGAGGGCACATATTGCATGGTGCACTGGGTGTTATACGCAACTAATGAATCATCGAACCTTGCATCAGAAACCAGGGATGTACTATATGGTGACTAACATAATGTAATAAGAAAACATTAAAAAAAAATAAAATAAAATGAATAAATAAAATCTTTTAAAAAATAAAATGAAATAAATAAAAAAAAATAGCAAAATTTTAGTTTGGGCACTTGTTATTCGACTTTTAGATTTTTGACAATAGCTTCCAATTTACCCTTCTTGCCTCCAGTCTTGATCCTTCCGGTGTGTGCTAATGCATGATCTTTCTGTAGTTTAGTCTAGTCAGATCTTAAATTTTATTGTTTAACACTGTCAAATATCTATGTAATTCTGTTGAAATTTTCATAAATTTTACATGTCTTTGGCATGTACCAAATTTAACTCTTCTCCCACTGTAATTTTTTCCTCAGACTTTTAGGAAATCCTGTTTTCATACTTGAGTAGGGGTGTTCCATTTAACTGGTTATTTCTTGGATTTTGTACATAGAATTGAATTGAAAATACTACTTGCTACATGATGTGCTGTCATTGTCAGTCTGTGCAAGGCCCTGTATTTTTCTTCATTTTCTATTCTCCCATCTCTGCCCCATTCTCTTTTCCCATTATAATCAGCTTCTAGTCTTATTCTTTCAGTATATATCCTTTCAGCCCCTATTCCAATCTAAATATCTTTATAACATACTTGAATCCCTGAAAATATTTCTTGTGTATGGTTATGTTTTTATGTAAAAAACTCTGGTATAAATCTCATTCTTTTAAAAAATTTTCTGTTTCTACTTAACCATACATAGACCCAGTTCATTGCTTTATACCATGTATTCTTAATATATGTGTATACCATGTGTTACTTATCTGTCCCCAGTGATGCACACATAGTATACCTCTATTTGCTTCCACGACTGTGTCACTTTTTGCAGCTATATGAAACCTTTCCATTGGTACATAATCAGGAGAGGAATTGCTTTTGTAGGAAATACACATACTTAATATCACTATTCCAGATTGCTTTCTAAAATGTTTGTGCTAGTTTATACTAGTTTAGTAATAATAGTACATGAGGGATACCCTTTATATTTTCAACAGTTTAGATGAGAACCATTAAATAATGTTAAATATTAGTCTTTAAAGATACTGGAAACAAAAATAGAACGCAAGAGCGAGAGGGTAGATACCTATTAATTTAAGTAGAAAAAATTTTGTGGCCTGATTTTTCTTTATAAATTCAGGTTTAATACTTTGTTGCTAATGATAGAATAAAGACTCTGCATGTGAGAAAGCTGTAATGTAAAGACTTCAGGTCCCATCCAGTTTATTTGTTCAACAATGAGCATTCATAACATTCTTTTCAATTATAGAGTATTGTTGATAAGGTAGAATGTAGATTAAGGGAGATAAAGACATTTTTAGGGTGTCTTAACAACATCAGTCTTGAATACTTATTGATAGTAATACTTGGAGTATAATATTTGAGCATTTAAGAAATGTTTGGGTATATTCACATGCCTGATGTAATACTACTTTTAAGAAAAAAATATTTGGGGTCAAATAGAAATAAATTAGTGGATATGTGAAATAGCAGGAAAGACCAACCATTTGGGAGAAAAATACTATGCATTAATTTCTGGTTTTAGTGTTGCTTATTTCTCTGACCATGAATATTAAGGAGAAGAAAAATGATTATACGTGACTAATGTCAAGATATGGTTCTTGAAGTCAAAATGCAATGACTATAATAACTTTACTCATTGTAGAGTTGTGTTCAGAAAAATGACACTGTGGGAAGATGATTTAAGAGAGATTGATAAGTAATAATCTGTTTCTAAGCAAAAAGCCAAGTCCCAAGTGTGGTTTTGGTTACAGAAGGAAACTTTCCTAGGTTTGACATCACAGGGGTTGCCTGTCCTGTTTACTATTTTGAGTTTAGTATTTCAGGAGTTGCTTAGTAGTTGAGTATGATTGCCCAGGAACTAGAGTGAGCTGAATTTCACCCAAAAGAAGGTGGCTACAATCTCAGTAATTAGTTTGTTCGTGTATTTTAGTGAAATCATGGGCAAATCGTAGCCAGGAATTGGATTCATACAAGGAGTAGACTAGGGATACAAAGAGCGATATTATGGGTATTGTTATTAGTCTATTAACAATTCAGAAATTTAAGTCAGCAAAAAAGGAAAGAGGTTGGGTGGGCGGCGGGGGGGTAGGGGAGTGGTTGGAGATGAGAGCATGTAGATCTAGCCTGACAGTCTTTGGTTCTGGCCATTTATATCTTGTTCCGTGGGTCCTGCGTGGGAGCTGTCTCATTCTCAAGGATCATCTTCTGGAGGATTCTTAGGAATCCTCAATTTGAGGTCTCTGGCTAGGACTGTCTTCCAGTAATTTGAGGATGTGTTATGTCACTGTAATTGAGAGCTGTGCATCCAAGGAGTTTTACTGCTGTTTTAGTTGTCAACGGAATATGCCAAGGTCATTTCCATGGGGGTTCAAGTGCAGTCTTTCCCTAACAATGCTGCAAAAATAGCCAGTCACCTAATCTGGGAGCATGTAAAGCTGATTACGTATCTAACAAGGGAAGATAAGATTGAACAGCTCTGGAAAATTATTATGTTAACCAGAATTATTAGAATGGGAAAGGATGGCTTCTGTATTGACATATATATATATAATACACAAATTGTATAAATACAATTTATAAGGATTCAGTCAATGATTACCCACGGAATTAGAATGTTATTGTGAACAGTGAGGACTTTAACCAATCTGCAGGGCTCCTTGATTTCTACCACCAAGTGTGCTATGCTTGTTCCTGATTGACAAGGTTATTAAAACCTAGAAACAAAAATCAAATTGAAACAGTTATTGTACCAGTATTTCTTGAGGAAGATGAGTCTGCCTCTTCTCGACTTAAAGTATATAAATCATTAAACATATATAGTTACATGAATATATTTTATTTGCATTTAATCTGTAAAGATTGAACTTCTCTTTTGATTTGTCAGATAAATCAATTTGGAGAGAACAGAGTTTTCAAAATAGGAAATCCAAAGATATTTTAAGTTTAAAAGACATCAGTTTTATTATTTTGATTTTGGGACCTAAGTCACAAAAGACAAAATCAAGAAGAATTTTAAATGATCATAATACATGAGCTTTAGTCATGGTATCCAAACGTAAAAATAGTTTTAAGCAATATTTGAAAATACTATAGCTATAGGAATAATAATTATTAGGACCTTTAATCTTTTTAAATAAGTAGATTTGGGGTGCCTGGGTGGCTCAGTCGTTAAGCGTCTGCCTTCGGCTCAGGGCTGCATGAATTGAGCCCTGCATCGGGCTTCCTGCTCCGCTGGGAGCCTGCTTTCTCTCCCACTCCCCCTGCTTGTGTTCCCTCTCTAACTGGCTGTCTCTCTGTCAAATAAATAAAATTTTAAATAAATAAATAAATAAAGTAGATTTTATTAAAAATGATTTAAAATACGGCTAAGGCCCAGTGATATATATTTAAGAGCATTCTTTCCCAAAATGGAAATGTTAAGATCATTAAAAATACCTAAGTTATCACACTAAAGCGAGTTAGGTGGTTGAGTGCACATCTCTGTAGCATTCGGCCAGGCCAGCTTGTGGTCTTGCACAATCACTAAGATTCCATGCTGTAGTCTAGCATCCTCCCAGACCTTTTCCCTGCAGTAATCATGAAACTGCAGCACGCAATGACAGTTGCTTATGATCTGCTTCCAAATTATTGCATAATAAAGATAATTACATCTTCAGTTTAACACATTAGACTTTATGTAATTCACAGTTTTTACTACATAACTAAATACAGTGATTCGTTTAGCTGTTTCTTTTTTTTCCCCCTAAAGCATGACTTTTTCCGCGAAGGAAGCAGTGCATTGATTCATATTCTGGCTCAAGCTCCTTGATCTGGCCAACTACTCCATAATGTTTTCCTGTCATTGCTGCTGACAGTGTAATTCTCTAGAACAGAGTCTTAAACTCCAAACCGCATCTATTGATACTTATAATCAATACTTCGTGATTTTATGTAGCGCAGTTGGACTAGAACTTCTGGCTTCCAAAACTGCTATTGAGAAGTCCACAGGTATCCTGTTCCTGATCCTTTTTTAAAATTTAGTTTTACTTAGCTATAATTCACATACAGCATTGTGTAAATTTAAGGTGTACAACTTGTTGACTGATAAATTTATATATTGCAATACGATTACCACTATAGTGTAGCTAACACTTCTGTCATGTCACATAATTATCATTTCTTTTTTTGGTGGGAAAAATTAAGATCTAGTCTCTAAGTAACTTTGAAGTTTATAATGCAGTGTTGTTGTCTATAATCACTATGTTGTTCATTGGGTCTCCAGGACGTTTTTATCTACTGGTCCCAAGTTTGTACCCTTAAACAATGTCTCCCCTGTGTGCCAGGCCCCTGGTAACCACCATTCTACTTTCTGTTTTTATGAGTTCTGGGATTCCACATATAAGTGGTTTCGTATAGTATTTGTGTTTCTCTGACTTAGCTTAATGTCCTCAGGTTCATCCATGTTGTCGCAAATGGCAGGATTTCCTTCTTTTTCATGGCTGAGTAATATTGATCCTTTCTAAGTGACCCATTTCCTATCTCCACTGGCAGCATGTAAAATCTGCTTATCCACTTTTCTGAAATATCTAAATATTGTGTCTTGATGTGGGTCTATGGGAACTCATTGGACCCTTTCAGTTTAATGAATCCTGTCATTCAGTTTAGAAAGTTTCCTTGAATTACTTCATAAATTTTATTTTTCTCTTTTCTCTGTTCTTTCTTTCTAGAACTTCAGGTTATTTGTATATTGGATTTCACGGACTGGTTGTCTAATTTTTCTGTTTTTCTTTCACGTTTCTCTTACTTTATTTTATTGTTCTATTTTCTAGAATATCTCTTGAACTCTATCTTCCATCCAACGGATTCTACTTCCAGAGGTATCTTGTTCTCTCGGTTCTCTGCTTTTGGAGGATTTTGCATGTATATCTGATTGGTTCTCAGCTTTCTTCACTGTCAGCTTCTGATTTAGTTTTCTTAGATCCTCTCAATCAGTTAGTGTTTGTCCACTTACTTTCTAGTTTCCAAAGTTTTATGCTACCTTCTCTCCATTTTTCATCTGTATGAGTTTTTATCTTTAAAATATTTCTTTACCATAGTTTTAGTAGGGTTTTAGGAGGGAAGTGAAATTTCATATGTGTTGTCAGTACTCTGTTTTACCAAAACACTGCTCATTTTTTTAACTACTCCTTTACAGCCATTTTATATTATTGACTTAATCCTCTTGTCTGTTAAAAGCAAGTGTTCATCATCGTTCCATCCTCCTCTTTTTGGTCTTCTCATATAACACACTTTCCCTCAGCTTTATTATTTTTAATGTAATATTTTCTTCTCATATTTGTATGTTTTTTTACTCTCCCTGAAGTGAAGCACATCACATAAATTCTATACCCGTCTTTGGAGACACCTGACATAGAAGACCCCCTCCCATCTTACCTCTTCCTGTTCCTAAAATCACATCCATACTCAGAGCTGTCAGCGTGTTTCATGCTGTTAAACTGCTACTGCTACTCTCTACTGTTCTCTGAGCATGTCACACCTTCCCTGTGCTTCTGTATTTTTGTACATGCTGTTACTGCTTTCTGGGATGTCTGCTCTAACTACTGATTTCTCTCCCCAGTCCCTCCCTCCTTTCCTGACAAACTTCTGAAGTCTTAAGAATCTCTGCTTAGGTCGTCTCTTTCTGCTTTCTTTCATCTTGCTTCAGTCCTTCAAGCTATAGTTGATCATCCTCTCTATTTATAGCACTTAGAACACTATATTGCAATTATTTATTTATACAGTCTGACTACTTCAACTGGATCATGACTGAAACTAGGGAACAAATCCTTTTCCTTCCAATGTGCCTTTTTTCTATGACTGTGTAGATGGATATATAAATAAATGTGCTCTGTAAACTACAAAGCACTATTATATTATGATGGTAATTATATTCAGTGATTTTCAAGAGGAGGTTGCCTTTTTGATAATCAAACATCTTCAGTTTTTTTATTCTTCCATTTCACCTTTATTTCTCATCATTTACTTTAATAAAATATAAGACATATAATTACTTGGGATGGGGGAGAGGACTGTCTGCAGATTAGAATTTTTCAGTTCATTGAGAAAACATTTACATATAGCAACTTGGCCATTTATAAATAAGGGAAATTCAGGGTCATTGTTAAGGAGGTGAATGAATAAGCCTTTGATTTAATTTATTTTCTTCCCCACCACTCTCTTTCTCTTTAGAGTGCTGAGATCTAAGATGCTATCCTCAAATAGTACATATAACCATTTCTTACCTCTCCTGGGTTAGCCATCTGGGTAAATCAGTACCATGCATGTGAAAGTGTCTAATAGATTTATTCTGACCCTGACTTCATTTTATTTATTTATTTTAAATATTTATTTATTTATTTTGAGAGAGAGGGGGGCAGAGGGAGAGAGAGAGAATCTCAGGCAGACTCTGCTGAGTGCAGAGCCCCCTACGCAGGGCTCCTTCTCATGACTCTGAGATCAGGATTGGAGCTGAAACCAAGAGTCGGTTGCTCAACTGACTGAGCCACCCAGGTGCCCCTCGACTTCATTTTATTTTTGTGTCGCCCTCTTTAACTTCTTTCTTTTAAGTCTTTCAGAAATTATTCAGACTTAGTGAACATTAAGTATAGATACACTTAATGTATTTTTAAAATAATGAGTACCCATGGTACTTTACTGGAAAATATAAAGCTGAGTGTTGTAAAACAAGTCTTTTTTCTGAAAAATAATGTTAAAATTGGGATTTTTTTTCCACAGCTAAGGACTTGGTGTAAATATGTTGTAAAACACAAAGATAAAGCTATATAAATTTTAATAATAATTTAAGATAATAAAATATTAAATGAACTTAAATGAATTGATTTTATAAGGGTTTATTTTATTTATTTATTTATTTTTTTTTAAGATTTTATTTATTTATTTGACAGAGAGAGACAGCCAGCGAGAGAGGGAACACAAGCAGGGGGAGTGGGAGAGGAAAAAGCAGGCTCCTATCAGTGGAGCATGATGTGGAGCTCGATCCCAGAACGCTGGGATCATGCCCTGAGCCGAAGGCAGACACCTAACGACTGTGCTACCCAGGTGCCCTGGAGTTACTCATTTATTCAACCAAACCTTCTTTCACTCTATTCAGATCTTGAATTCTACCACTGTTGCCCTTACTTTTAGTGTATGACCTAATTTCCAACATCTGGAAAATATGAAAGCCATCATGATGAGAACTCTCCCTAAAAGTATTTCTCCTTCTAGCCTTATCTAATTTTTCCCCAGCATTTCAGCCTTTGCTCTCTAAAGTTTCACCTCTCTGTCTTATATCAGCAGCTCCTTTACTCTGGGTTCTTTCTGTCAGTACTTAACCTATTCAAGTCTTTTCCATCTTAAAAAAAGTAATAATTCTTTAACCTTGTATATTACTCCAGCTACCAATGTACTTTTTCCCCTTGAAATACCTCACTTATTTTCTTAGTTTGCTTATGCCCCATTCATTCCTCAGCCTTCTGCAGTACACACTCTGCCACTACATCACTCCAACTATTTTTGCCTAGTTTACACTCTGGTGACTTCATCATTGCTCAATTCAGTGGACACTTCTCTGTCCTCACCTTACTAGCCTTCTTTACAGCTTGTGATACTATTTACTGTTCTGCCCTCTCTCAAAATCTTTTTTTTTTTTTTTTGACAGTCCTTCTCTTTGATGTCACTTTGCTCTCCTGGCTTTAATTACTGTGTACATGCTGATTATAGTAAATTGGTGTCTTCAGCTTTCTCTTGAGCTTTAGACGTGTTTATTCAGCTTGCCATCTTCACTTAGGTGGCTCATACGTACTGCAGACTCAACCTACAGAAAACAGAACTATCATCTTCTTGTTACCTCAGATCTCTTCCTCCTGCTGTTTTTTATTTCAGTCTGTATTATTGCTGTTAACCTCTTGCCAGGGCAGAAATCATTTTCTTTGACTCCTCCTCTTGTCCAATATTCAGTAACCAGGTGCTGTTGGTTCTGCCTTACATCACTTCAGTCTGTCTACCCTGAATGGCAACCGCCATCCTGTGGCCACCACCATTATTTCTCACCTGAGTAATTTTAACACTGTTTACTTTTTAACTGGCTTCTCTGCCTCCTGTTCTTATTTATTCCCCCTAAGCATTCAAAAGGCAGCCAAAGATAATTTTTTTTTCAAATAAAACAGACTTGATATTTTTTTTTTTTAAAGATTTTATTTATTTATTTGAGAGTGAGGGAGAGAGCACAAGCACGGGGAGAGGGAGACGCAGACTCCCGACTGAACAGGGAGGCCAACATGGGGCTCCATCCCAGGACCCTGGGATCATGACCTGAGCTGAAGGCAGATGCTTAACCAACTGAGCCACCCAGGCATCCCTAATTGGTATTTTCTTATTAAAGAAATCTTTAATGGAGTGTTTCCTGTTATTCTTGGAGTAAAAAGGCTTTTATGTTCTGGTTCCTACTTAATGTCATCAGCCTCATCCGCCATTGTTTACGGTATCTGTTCTCCCTCAAATGGTTTTCTCTTGTTTCATTTGTCTTCACATTGTGTTTCCCCCTTAACTCAATGCCACACGCACACACACACACCAGCTGTTCTTGAAGTCTGATCTGGGAACTGCTAGTTACCCCCACAATCCTTTTAGAGGGTCCGTAAAGGCGACACTATTTTCATAGTAGTACTATGATATTACAGTTGACCCTTGAATAACATGGGGGTTGAGAGTGGGCGTGGATAGCCCACCACTGTCACCACAGTCTAAAATTCACATATAACTTTTACTTCCCCAAGAACTTAACTACTAATAGCCTTATAGATAAACAGTAGATTAATACTTATTTTGTAGTTACATGTGTTATATACTATATTCTTACAATAAAGTAAGCTTGAAAAAAGAAAGTGTTGTTAAGGAAAATCACAAAATACACTTAAAGTACTGTATTGTATTTATTGAAAAAAATCTGCATATAAGTGGACCATGCATTTCAAGCCCATGTTGTTCAAGGGTCATTGGTATTTCCTTTTCTCACTGTCTCATGAGTGTACAGTGGGTTTTTTCCAAAGATGTCATAATGTGATGATTTCATTGTTCTGGTGGCTAACAGATACATGCTTTTTTGCATTCTATGTTTTTAAAAGTTCCCATTTAAAAAATCCAATAGGGTAAATAGTGATAGATACAACAAACAAAAACTCTTGAGAGTCTTCCGTAATATCCAAGAGAGTAAAGGGGTCCTGGTCAGAAAAGTCTGAGAATTGCTGTTTAGGCCTCTTTGAATGGTGTTTCTTTTGAGAAGTTTTTGCTTAAGTCCTCTACCAGAGTAACCAGTGAGTAACTTCTGCGGTTTGCACTTGCCCTATCATAGCACTTACCATGCTGTACCATGGTGTGTTAGTTATTTATCTGTCTAGGCCAATAGATGCACATCTCCATAGAAGAAGGAACTCTGCTGTATCCCCAGTACGGGGAGCACAGTTTTGAATACATAGTAAGTGCACAATAAACATGTTGAGTGACTCTCTTCAAAGGTATTGGGGAATATGAGGACTATAACTTGTTTGAAATTATCACTATTTTGTACTTTAGTGATACATTCATTTCTAAATTTTTTTGGCCCTACTTTTTTTTGACCCATCAATATCTGAAAGGGTTTTAAAAGGCAAGTTGTGTATGTATGTGTGATGAGTGTACAGTACACACACACACACGTGCATATATAGAAAGGAAATGTATACATATTAGAGCAGGAAGAACCTATTTCTGAATCTTTGTCTTTCCAAACCATGGAGCCTTGGACAAGTCTTTTTATTACTTTGAATCTAACTTTCCTCATCAATAATGGGATTGAACTAGATTATCTAAAACCTTTTTCCTATATGATACTATGTGATTACATGTGAAAGGTGTCAAAAGTGTATTAAGTATGTGACTTATATATTTTATTAAAAATGCACATAAATTTAGTTTTATCCAAATATTAAAATAACTTTGTTTTTACAGGAAAGATGATAAAGACTATGCTTTAAAACAAATAGAAGGAACTGGGATCTCTATGTCGGCATGTAGAGAAATAGCAGTAAGTGAAGTTCTTTTTATAATCATTATTATCAATTGACTTATGAGTGTCAACTATGTACGTCTCTGAATTGCATTTGTCACACATACACATTAATTTAAAGTTGGTAAATATTTTTCATATTGATGATCTGAGAAAAATACATTTGTTTCCTAAAAGAAGTAAAGGTGGCATGTAGTTCTAGCAAAAAATATCTGTATAAGTTCATTTATTTGGGAGTAAGTCAATCTTAGTTGTTTATATAAATATATATTTTTCCAATAAATGTCACTAAATATTAAGGGACCAGTTATTATTATTTCATTGGGTGCAATAAAAGTAAATTTGTTTGAATTAATTAAAATTAATTCTATTTTAATAAGATGAGATTGATGCCATTACTTACGTGAACTTAAAAATGAGATTGTGTTATTTGATTTTCATTTTATCTGTCTGTTCATTTGAAAATGTGTAAATTTGTGCTGTTTTCTTTCAGAAGCATAGCTTCCATATGGTATTAGAATCTTATTTTGATTCCAAAGGAAAATATTCATGTTAATGCATTACTAAATAATTATTCACACATTTAAACTGAGTATTATTTCCATGAGATTTTACTTCATTTCATACTATTGTAACACTATGGATCCAAATTTGTCTTTTCTGGCTATAATCAAAATATTCTAGGGGCGCCTGGGTGGCACAGTGGTTAAGCGTCTGCCTTTGGCTCAGGGCGTGATCCCAGCGTTATGGGTTCGAGCCCCACATCAGGCTCCTCTGCTATGAGCCTGCTTCTTCCTTTCCCACTCCCCCTGCTTGTGTTCCCTCTCTCGCTAGCTGTCTCTATCTCTGTCAAATNAGGGGCGCCTGGGTGGCACAGCGGTTAAGCATCTGCCTTCGGCTCAGGGCGTGATCCCGGCGTTATGGGATCGAGCCCCACATCAGGCTCCTCTGCTATGAGCCTGCTTCTTCCTCTCCCACTCCCCCTGCTTGTGTTCCCTCTCTCGCTAGCTGTCTCTATCTCTGTCAAATAAATAAATAAAATCTTTAAAAAAAAAAAAAAAATTCTAGAGTATATATTATAATCTTTGCTTTGTTGCATTTAGCCCTTGTATCTATCTACAGATAATAGGCTGTTGTGACCTGGATATATTAATTTAAATAATTTTACCCATTTAACAGATTCTATGACACTGGTTTCAGTTAACAGCCATTTGTTGTGTGTCATGTTGATGGGAACTAGAGTAGGTAAAAGTAAAGAAACAGAACAAGTGAGGGTCCCTGGCCTTAAATATTTACACACTGATAAGGAAAGACACTCATAAATCTTATATTAATAGAGTACCAAGCACAATGATAGAAGTGTTTGGAGAGGGGCGCCTGGGTGGCACAGTGGTTAAGTGTCTGCCTTCGGCTCAGGGCATGATCCCGGCGTTGTGGGATCGAGCCCCACATCAGGCTCCTCTGGTATGAGCCTGCTTCTTCCTCTCCCACTCCCCCTGCTTGTGTTCCCTCTCTCGCTGGCTGTCTCTATCTCTGTCGAATAAATAAATAAAATCTTAAAAAAAAAAAAAAAGAAGTGTTTGGAGAAAGAGAAAATTATCTACATCTAACCGAGAAAATCAAGGAAGGTTGCAGGTTTTGGAAGACACGTAAGAATTACCTCCATGACGAAAGAGTAGAGGTGAGGTGGAGGGCATTCTTTCTTAACCAAAGGTATGCCGTGTTGGAGGTTATATTTCAAGTAACTGATAGATTTTTAATGTTCTTGAATCTAGAGGAAGGATATCTGTACCTTAACTGTCAGTTCTTCAACATCTACAGTTCTACATATTCTAGTTAGTTTTAAAGAATTAAAATCCATTAAACTGTGGTTAGTGATGTTAGATGTCATGATAGAGATTACCTTTGGAGGGTTCAGAGAGTGACAGAAAGGGGAGACAAGGGAACCTTCAGGATTCTAGTAATGTTCTGTTTCTTGATCTTGCTCTGGGTCTGGTTATGTGAGGTTTACTATGTGAGAACTCACTGAGCTGTGCACTCACGGTTTATGTGGTTTTCTCTGTTTATTAAACTTCAACAAATGTTGTAAAAACAAACAACTCCATTTTAGAAGCAGACATTTTTCATGTATAACTGTAAATGCAGTTAAGTATAGAAAGAATGCAGTTAAGTATAGAAAGAAATGCAAAAACTTATTTTTAATGTATTTGATTATGGTTCTCCAACCTAAAGTAAGCAGAAATTTTTATTTTTGATGAAATTTACTAATTTTTCCTTTTTTATGACTTGATTTCTGTATCTGGCTGAAGGAATCTTTACGTACTAATTGTGAAGAAATTTTCCTGTTTTCTTCTAAAAGCTGTATAGTTTTGGTTTTATGTTTTTGTTTATGTTATTCTTAATTCATTTTTGTTTGTATAGGTGTGATGTAAGGTTTGAGCTTCTTTCCTGCCTTACCCCATATGAATGTGCAGTTGTTGTAACATCATTTTTTAAAAAAGATTCTTCCTCATTGTATTTGGTACCTTTGTAAAAACTTAAGTGACCGAGTATGGACTATTTCTGGGCTCTATTCTGTTCCATCTGTTTGTCCATACTTATGCCAATATCAGGTCACTAGCTTTATAGCAAGATTTGAAGTAAGATTGTATATGGCCACCAGCCTTATTCTTCTGTTTCAGGATTATAATATTTTAGGTCCTTTGCATTATCATATAAATTTTTAGATCAGCTAGTCAATTTTTGTTTCTAAAATATGCCTGTTGGGATTATGATTTGGATCAATTCAGGGAATATTGACACATTCTAACCATGAATCTGAAAAGATATACTTTCTGTTTCTTAAAGTTTTTTAATTTTCTCAACAGTGTTTTGTAGTTTTTAGTTGTAGAGGTTTTACACACCTTCCATTAAATTCATTTCTGAGGATTTCATGTTTTCTGGCACTATTGTAAATGGGATTATTTTTTAAATTTTAATTTAAAATTTTATTTCCCTTTTGTTTGCTTCTATACTTAGAACTTTAAAAAGAAAAAATAGAACTTTAAAAATATTGTGCATTTTATGTATATTATATATGTAAATTCAATGATAGGTTTTGATGATATATGCAGATTTTCTGCATAAATAATTATGTCATCTGCAATTTAGAATTGTTTTACTTCTTTCCATCTTTTTATTTTTATTTCTTTTCTTATTCCTCTGGCTTGGGCCTTTCATATAATGTCGAAGAGTAATGAGGATGGACATCTTTGACTTGTTCCCAATCTTGGGGAAAGTGTTTTCAGTGTTTCGCTGTTAGGTAAAATGCTAGCTATAGGTGTTTTGTTTTTTTTTTTTTTTAATAGATGCCATCAGTCAGACTAAGGAAGTTCCTTCTATTTTTTTCATAAGTGGTATCGAATTTTATCAGATGCTTTTTTTCTACATGTACTGAAATGACCTTATAGTTCTCTTTTATTCTATCACATTGGTAGGCTACATTGATTTCTAATGTTTATCCAGTTTTGCATTCTTGAAATAATCCCTGCTTGGTTACATATTGCTAGATTTGATTTACTAATGAGTTGTTAAGGAGTTTTAAGTGTATGAGTGAAGGATGTTGGTCTATAATTATCTTTCCTGTAATGTCTTTGTCTTTGGTATCAAGACCGTGCAGCCTTTCTTCATCCCCCATATTCTGACAGTTTCTGTAAGATTGTTAGTTTTTCTTCCTTAAATGTTTGATAGAATTCACCAACCAATATTATTTACTTAGGAGATAAAGAGCTCTTCAGATTTTATTTTTCATCTTGTGTTTGATATATTGTATTTTTTATGTAATTTGTCTATTTTTTTTTTAAGATCTTATTTATTTATTTGACAGAGAGAGAGGGCGCATGGACACAAGCAGGGAGAGTTGGCAAGCAGAAAGAGAGGGAGAAGCAGGCTCCCTGCTGAGCAGAGAGTCCAGTGCGGGGCGGGATTCCAGGACCCTGGGATCATGACCTAAGGCAGACGCTTAAACGACTAAGCCACCTAGGCACCCCTGTAATTTGTCTATATCTAATTTGTCTATTTTGTTTAGGTTGTTGAATTTATTAGCACAAAGTTCTTCATAATATTCCATTATCTTTTCTGTGTAGTTCCTGTGGTGATGTCCTATTTCATTGTAGGTTGGTAATTTGTGTTTTCTGTCTGTATCATTGATCTTTGCTCTTACTGTGTTTTTCCTTCCACTTTTGGCTTACATTTCTCTTTTATCTTCTTAGGTTGAAGCCTTAGGTCATTGATTTTAAATTATTCTTTTTTAAAAAGCAATTAAAACTATAAATTTTCCTCCAAACTGTATTCTACTTGCATTCCATAAGTTTTGTTGCATTATATTTTCATTATAATTTAGTACAGAATATTTTCAGTTTTCTTTGTGATTTTTTCCTTTTATTCATGGATTATTTAGAAATGTATTGTTTAATTTTTAGGGGTGCCTGGGTGGCTTAGTCGGTTAAAAGTTTGACTCTTGATTTGGGCTCACATCATGATCTCGGGGTTTTGAGATCGAACCCTGCGTCAGGCTCTATTCTCAGCCTAGAGTCTGCTTGTTCTTTTTCCTCTGCTCCTCTCCTCGCAACTCACTGTCTCTCACACTCTCTCTCTCAAATTAATTAAATCTTAAATATGTGTGTGTGTGTGTGTGTGTGTATGTGTATATATACATATATATGTATATATTGTTTAATTTTTAAACATGTGTGGAATGCAATAGAAAACCTAGAAATGAACCCATAATTATATAGTCAGTTAATCTTTGACAAAGGACGAATGGATATATAATGGAAAAAAGACAGTCACTTCAATAAATGGTGTTGAGGAAACTAGACAGCTAAACTGGACATGCAAAAGAATGAAACTCGACCACTTTCTTTCACCATTTACAAAAATAAACTCAAAATGGATTAAAGACCTAAATGTGAGACCTGAAACCATAAAAATCTTTGAAGAGAACACAGGCAATAATTTCTCTGATGTTGGCTATAGCATCATTTTTCTAGATCTGTCTCCTGAGGCAAAGGATATGAAAGCCAGAGTAATCTGTTGGGACTACATCAAAATAAAAAGTTTTGCACAGTGAAGGAAACAGTCAACAAAACCAAAAGGCAACCTACTTAATGGAAAAAAGATATTTGCAAATCACATATCTGATAAAGGGTTGGTATCCAAAATATATAAAGAACTTATACAACTCAACAACCAAAAAACAAATAACCCAGTTAAAAAATGGGCAGAAGACATGAACAGACATTTCTCCAAAGAAGACATCCAGATAGCCAACAGACACAAAAAAGATGCCCAGCATCACTCATCATCAGGGAACTGCAAATCAAAACTTAAATGAGATAACACCTCACACCTGTCAGAATGGCAAAATCAAAAGCACAAGAAACAACTGTTGGCGAGGATGTAGAGAAAAAGGAATCCTGATGCACTCTTGGTATGAGTACAAACTGGTGCAGCCACTGTGGAAAACAGTATGGAGGTTCCTCAAAAAGTTAAAAATAGAACTACCCTACTGTACAGTAATCACAATATTGGGTGTTTACCCCAGAAATTCAAAGGGATACATGCACCCCTTTGTTTATTGCAGTATCATTTATGATATCCAAATTATGGAAGCAGCCCAAATGTCCATCGATAGATGAATGGAGAAGATGGGCATGTGTGTGCATGTGTGCACGTGTGCGTGCATACACACACACACAAATATTCAGCCATTAAAAAAAATAGAATCTTGCCTTTAGAACAACATGGTTGGAGCTAGAGAGTATAATGCTAAGTGAAGTAAGTCAGTTAGAAAGACAAATACCGTATGATATTACTCATGTGGAATTTAAGAAACAAAACAAGCAAGCAAAAGGGAAAAAAAAGAGTCAAACCAAGAAACAGACTCTTTAACTATAGGGAACAAACCAATGATTACTAGAGGCGAGGTGGGTGGAAGATGGATAAAATAGGGGACGGGGATTAAAGAGTACACTTACCATGATGAGCACTGAGTAGTGTATAGAATTGTTGAATCACTATATCGTACACCTGAAACTAATATAACACTGCATGTTAACTGTACTGGAATTATAATTTAAAAACTTAATAAAAATGTTTTTTTAAACATGTGAGTCTTTTGAGAAATTTGTTGACTGCTAATTTATTTCCGTGTGGTCAGAGAAAAAAGATCCTATATTTTAGAGCCATACTGAAATATTTACAGGTGAAATTATATCAGATCTAGGATTTTTTTCAAAATAATCCAGGGTGAGGTGGGAGGAGTGGGTATGAATGCTGATAAAATGAGATAGGCTGAGAGTGGATAATGATACACAGGGGTCTGTTTTACTATTCTCTTTTATTTATGTTTGAAAAGTTTCTATAATAAAAAGTTAAAAAGAAAAAAATCCATCTCTTGGCACATCTCATCAGTCCTTTTTCCCTTCCATTTATTAAATCTTCCTCTGAGAAGTTCTGTTTCCCCACCACTCATCTCCTTTATTCTCTTACAGTCGGAGCCCAGTTTATTTTCTTTAATAGCACTTATAACAAATTATAAGGCATTTCTTTTTGTTGGTTTTCTATTTTCACTAGACTGTAACACATTTCTTCACCAGTGCGTGTTAGGCATGACACAGTCTTTGCTCAGTAAGTACTTAATAAAAGGGAGGGAAGAAGGAAAGAACTCCGAGCATTTCTCCTAAAGTTATGAGCATTGCCTGTCTTCATCCTCGTTGTATTTTAAGTGGTTTGTATTTCCAGAATTTCTTGCGAGCTAGAATCCATTTAGCTTTGTGATTTTCAAACTGTGCTTCAGTGGACTATCAGTATTCCTAGAGGCAGCCTTGTAGTTGGAATAAGGGAGCTAGGGGTGCAGAGGTAAAAAGCTCTAGACTCTACTTTTAAAGTTCACATCTTGAATCTAGGCACCTTAGGGTTTGTTTTTGATTTTGTTTTTATCGACTTGCAAGAATTTGAAGAAAGCTTCCACAGCTTTAACAAAATAATTGAAATAATTTCGGAATAATATCCTATATACTGTTGAAGTAATTTCAACTTAGCTGTCATCATACCCATGGCATAAATTCAGAATTTATTATTTTTGCCATGCCGTAAAATTTTAATTTAGAAATCAGTGTTGTTTTGAGAATATCAGAGGTTTTCTTTCCTATTTTCTCACTGGTCTAAGTGATGTTTATTGACAAGATACAGTTTTAAATGCTATTAATTTATTTTTTATTTATTTGTACTTTTAAGAGTTCAGTTAAGTGTGATATTGTACAGTACAATTGGAATGAATTAAGTTTATGACGAATGACGTATTAAGACATTTATATTTTTAGTAGTGATCTTAGTACAGGAAATTATAAGATTTTATTCTCAGTAGAATTAGAAAAATTTAGGTGATTTCTGTGATGGAAACCATTGCTTAAATTTATTCAAATGTTTCCTTCAATTTTTTTTTTAACATAAAATCTTCAAACCAAACCAAAAAAAAAAAAAAACCCTTAGAAAATGTTAAATACATATCTACAGGCTATGGGCTCTGTATGGGGTGATGAAATGCTGAAGTGCTTTTCTTCAGCTGGGAAAACTCTGGGATGTCCCCACAGTGTCAGAGTACCAGTCTCAAAGTACTGCCTGTAGCACTTATAGCCCTGGCCAGATTACCTGTGCTTTACCTAGCTTTGCCACTTATGAGCTTTTAGGACCCAAGGCAAGTCACTTAATTTCCTTGTGTTTTCGTTTCCTCATTTGTAAAATGGTGATAGTGTCTCATAGGGTTTATTGTGAGGAACTTGGCATACTTCTTTGGACCTGTTAAACTCTAGGTAAATGTTGGCTACTCTCAATACATAATCAGTTACCACTACTCAGCCACGGCATTAGGATGGTGTGCTTAGTTGCATTTGTCTCCCACTGGAGGACTTCAGCAAGTCTTAGCACATTTTATATGCCAGGACCTAGCGCATCTACCACAGTGGCTGGATGTAGGAGGCATTTGGTTAATGTTAGTCCTGCTAAATGTAGCCCAGCTCCCTGGTTTTTTGGAAGTACTTCAGTAGAAATATTGACTTAGACATAATACCCCACTGAGACTCAGTTCCATCTCTTACACCCATAGTGACCCATCTCCTGATAAACTCCCTTAAACACCCAACATAGAGTATTTTACTTACTCAGTAATAGTAGTTATTTACTGTATTAGTTTTCCAAGGCTGCCATAACAAAATACTATGAACTGGGTGGCTTAAACAACAGAAACTTATTTCTCAATGGTGGAACCTGTAAGTCCAAGATCAGAGAGTCTGCAGAGTTGGTTTCCTCTCGGTTTCTCCTGGGTTTGTGGTTTCTCCTCTTCAGTGGTCATCTGTCTGTGCAAGCTACCCTGGTGTCTCTCTATGTGTCCTAACCTTCCCCTCTTATAAGGTCACCATTCAGATTGGATTAAGGCCACCCTAATGACCTTATTTTAACTCAGTTGCCTCTGTAAAGACCCTATCTTCAAATACAGTCACATTCTGAGGTACTGGGGGTTAGGGCTTCAACGTATGATCTGGGGAGAACACATTTCAGTCCATAACACTTACTATTACTTAATTACTTACTATGATAATGATAGCTCTTACTGTTGATAATATTATTAAATCATTACCCTGGAAGATTTGTTGTCTGACTAATCAGCTGGATGTTTTAAAAATAGAAGTGGATTAGTTTTTTTAAGAAGTGGATTTTTCAAAGAAGTGGATTAGTTTTATGAAGAAAGCAGTGATCTTAGTCCACAGATAAGAAGCCAAAGGTGTGTTGTATGATGCCTTTTAATTTGTGTATTTTGTTTATTCACAAATTCGTTATTCACCAAAAACTTAATGAGTGCCTACCAGGTGCCCAGGCAGGGTGCTAGAAGGTAAGCAGTGCCATCGTGAGCAAGACACGTGCCTGCCATTGGCCAGTTCACAATCTAGTATATACTTAAAATATCCGTGCCTCTGGAATATAAGGAGAAATAGTCCCCCAGAGTATTAGGTCTTAGAAAGTGTTGGTGTTTGGGGCACCTGGGTGGCTCAGTCCGTAAAGCGTCTGCCTTCGGCTCAGGTCATGACCCCAGAGTCCTGGGATCGAACCCCGGGTCAGGCTCCCTGCTCAGCAGAGGACACTCTGTGTCAAATAAATAAATAAAATCTTTAAAAAATAGAAAGTGTTGGTATTAGACCTGAGCGCTGACTTTGTATTTTAAAAGTCAATTAATTAATTTTAAAAGCATTAAAATCCTTATTTGAACCACTACCTCGGACTATGATCATGAGCAAATTATTTAATCCCCTCAAACCACTATTTCCTCATTTATAAAATAGAAGTAATATAAATATTTCATAGGGTAATTCATGACTAAGTGAGATAATGCATGTCATATGCTTAGCACCATAGTTGGCACTTATGAAGAATTTAATAAAATGGTTGCTGCTGTTTTTTATGTTTTGTTTTATTTCGTTTTATTTTGTTTTGAGTATAGGAGCTAAACCTCATCTTGGAGGTGAAATTGAGGAGATACTAAGAATAGCTTTATTTGTAGGTTTCTAATAATTGGAGAGAACTTTTGCCAGAGCTTTGGAGTTTGTTGTAATTTCTACCCTGCCAGTTTCCAGAAAGTATTTGAAATAGTGCCTGAGAAGTGTGTTCCAATCATGAGGTAATGGAGAAAACACTGACCCAGAACTAAGATGAACTTAGCACCAGGTTTAGCTCTGGAGCCAGCAGGATGATCCTGGGTAATCCCGAAGTCTAGACTTTCCCTATCAGATTCTTTGCCTTGTTTATTAATTAGGAAATGGTCAATCTTAGATACTGGCCTTTAGGTTTCTGAGGCTTTGTGTATAATTTCTAAAGTCTCATAAATTTGAAATTATATTCTAAAAGCAGAAATATATAACTTGAATTTAATCTTCCTCCTGAATAATTTTCACTTTCCAGAGAATAATCATTAATATAAATAACTTAATAGATAGTCCATTCATAGTCTTTCCTTGGCTGAATTCATTTCAGAGTCCCTAATATATTGTTACCATTGCATTTATATTAATTCCTGTTTTGGTAGCAGTGTTCTTATAAAAGGTACTGAAGTCAAAAGTTCTAAGACCTTGACTTTCTCACATGGCTGTCATATATTTGGAAAACATTTGGAAGGCACTATGTAAGTCAGTTTTAACTGATAAATACATAATATCAGGCTTCATGAGAAATTTTTTCTTGTTACTGTTACTGCTGTTATTCCTTTTTTTTTTTTTTTTTGGCTTGGCAGAGTAGGGATATTTTTTAACTGATGGATTATTAGGACCACTTTGGTTAATAAATGAGGATAAAATAAGGAGATAAAAGATTTTAAATAGAAGATTGTCCTTCTGGGAAATGAGAAAGGTTAAACCCGTAAAAATGTTTTCTACTTAGATGCCTCTGTCTGTATAAGTTCTTAATTATTTTATTAAAAGTCTACAAAATTTTAATCAACTGTATAATTTAAATACCTGAAAAAAATAGATACTATATCTCACAGAATTGCAGATCTTAATTCTTATCTGCTATTTGATATTGACAAGTGATGTATTTTCTATTGTTGCAATTAGTTTTTTAAAAGCTATTGAATTGTACACTTAAAATTGTTAAAAGGGTGATTTTAATGTTGTATATTTTATCACAATAAAAAACTAAAACAAAAGTAAAAACCAACTAAACAATAACAACAAAATAGATTTACTCAGTTATATCTTTCAGTATCTTTTCCCCAGAGTTTTTCCGCATTCATTACTGAAGCACTTATTTGGACACTTTCAGAAATAGTGTGGGTACTTATTAGATTTTTAGGATTGATTACCATTGGTTTTGTATTTCTGTGAATTACAAATGTCTGATTTATTTAACATTGTCATGGCAAAGATTTTTAATTGATCTTCCTTGTTTTGCAGTTACTTCGAGAGCTTAAGCATCCAAATGTCATCTCTCTTCAAAAGGTATTTCTGTCTCATGCTGATAGGAAAGTATGGCTTCTGTTTGACTACGCTGAACATGACCTCTGGGTAAGGTGAATTGCTGTTAGACAAGCCGAGCCATTGGTTTCAGTCAGGGATTAAGAGTGACTAAAAACAATTTTAGTTTATCTTACTATGAGATTTACATTTTTTAAATAAAAGTAACCTCATAGGATGTGGCTGTGAATTACCAAGGCAAGGGTATTTTGCTTTGTATTACTACATTTTGATCTCATCAGTTTGAACTTTGTAACATGCTATAGAAAACAGTAGAATCTGAAGAGTATAAACAGTTATTCACTATTGTTTCCTAGCTGTAGAGTTTTGATAAAATTTTAAAGAGTAACTGTAATAGCTCTTTTGTTATAGAATTTAAAAGCAGCATGTTTCCTTTTACTCTTTAAAGGAATATAAAATGAGAAAGCGGTATCCTTTTGTAGGAAGATAAATATGTTGTATTTGGAAGACTAGAGTGAGATTTAATGGTTCTATCTGTTATTTGTTGTACAACATTAAACAAGTCTCTTAATGGCTCTGAAGTTGTAGTCCCCCCAATCCCATCTGTGAAATATGGTACTTTTCCTGCTTTTTTACAGGATTTTTCTGAAGAACAATTTTGTATTTGAAAAGCTTTATAAACAAAGTGTACTATACAAATGTAGCATACTATTAATCATTTATTGGCTATTATTCATACTCAATACTCCATATCCTAATGTATTTCTTATTTCCATCGCAGAAGTTCAATATTGTACTTACTTAAATTGGGCATGTTCTTGTATAGGAAGAATTCTTTGTGGAAGAGAGCTTCCAATTAAACCCTTGAAGATTCTCAAAGTCAAGTAATTACAGTCTATTAGATTAGTTTTATTAGGTTAGCTAATATAATGACAAAAATGATGTTATATTGATAAAAATTATTATAAACCGAGAATTTAAATTTTTCTTGGCTAAATAGCTGAATTACATATAGCCAACTCAGTATTTTGCATTTACTTGGTAGATTGTTTTTAAAATTGGTATTTACATAAGTTTTGGGTAACTATAAAATTTACTCTTTTATTAAACATAACAGTTCTTTAAAAGTCTAAACTGCCATCTTGGGGCTAAGCGTTTATGATATATATTAAGAAAATTTGACAGGATAGCCCAAATAATTTTGAAATATACTTACAAAACTTATATCCTGATCAGTCTTATGTAAAGAACATGTTAACATAGACTACAGTTTAGAAAATAAAACAAGTAAACAAAAACCCAGTATTACATTGAGTTAATTAAGTAGCAAGTACCTCATTTCTGTGAACTATACTTTTTCTGGTAAATAAGTAATTTAATAAGATCTTTAAGCATTTCATTGTGTTTTGTATACTGTTTTATATTTATATTTATATATTGGTTGTGCATTGAGATAAATAAAAGAGAAAGCATATATACAGATCTTCCTTAACTTACATGGGGTTACATCCTAATAAACCCATCACAAATTGAAAATCTCATTAAGTCAGAAATATATTTAATTCACCTGACCTATCAAACATCACAGCATATCCTAGCCTACCTTAAGTGTGCTGAGAACACTTATATCAACCTCCAGTTGGACAAAGCATCTAACACAAAGCCTATTTTATAATAAAGCATTGAATATCTCATATAAATTATTGAGTACTGTACTGAAAATGAAAAACAGAATGGTTGTAAATGTATTGGTTGTTTGCCCTTGCTGACTGGGTGCAGTAGCTGCCGCTGCCCAGCATCACGAGCGAGTGTTGTACTGCATGTCACCAGCCTGGGAAAATATCAATTTGCAAAATTCAAAGTATGGTTTCTGCTGAATGCTTATCGCTTTTACTCCATCACAAAGTCAAAAAACCATAAGTTGAACCATTGTAAATTGGAACCATTGATACTGCTATGCAAGGGATTATAATCTTCTGGCTCAATTTTAGATGTCTTTAAAATTTACATTTTTCATTCATCTGTAGTTTGTAAATATGAATACAAAATTTTAAAATAAAACTAGTACAAATTCCAGTAAAATTGCTCAAAAGTGAGTTCACCTTCTAAAAATAGTAAAATAGTTCTAAATTCTTTTACTAATTTCCAGAACTAGCTTCATTTACATAATTTTAACTTCAGATTTTAGAAATTGAAACTTATATGGGTTTCATATACTTTCAGATTTATAAGAAATATTTTTGCTCTGTAGATTCCTGTTTTTCATGAATAAATGCAGTTTAATTCAAATTGTTTTTGTAAGTTATCCAGAAAGAATTGTTTTTGACCTGGAAGTAGACATCAGATTTCTGTTTTATGAAACTACCGCCCAAGGTCAATGCTGGCTGTAAATATTTTTGTTGTTGTTGTATCTTCTGTTCTTTTAAAATAAATCTAATCAAATCAAATTGGGATTCTTTTAATAAAAATTTGTTAAATTAGTATGGCCAGTATTGAATTGAACACTCATATTCAAGCCTAACATGAAATCAAATTATATGACCCAAATTTATGAGAAATTTTCTAGGCTGGTTTATAAGCATGATTTGTAATAGTTGAACATAGGAGATAATATTGTATTCAGTATAATTTCTAGCAGGCTAGTATGTGATATTTAATTTTACATGTAGGTATAGTAATTACACTTTTACAAATTATGCTACATGCACTGTTGCCAGATGTGTGTAGTCATCATTTATTGTCATCTTAATTAATATTCATTTAAGTCTAGTAAGTACTTTTAATGTTCATTTTAATAAAAATCAATTCACTTTACTAAAACCTACTTTATCCATTTTATTTTCTTGTTTTAATTGGAATATTGAAACAAATTAGCTGGGGTAGGGCAGCAGACGGTAACAGAAACAGTCCCAGTAAAAAGAGTCATTTAAAAAAATCACTCAGGTGTTGGTGAAATTTCATAATAAGCACACCACATATGTGTTATATAGTCCTGGAATTAAAATGAAGGTAAGAGATTTCCCAGTGTAGTTTTTTGTAGTTACAAAATATTGGTTAAAAAAAAAGTATTTTGTTAAACTCTAATGAAAGTGTTAACTGAAGAAATGCATGTGGCCTCATTTATTGTACCTCCTCTACATATTCTTCTCTTCTTACTCTAGCAGATTTTAATTTTTAAAAATGATGTATTTTAATCTATTTTTTATTAAGCCCTCTAGAACTACTGAACATTCTAGATTATTGAGTTGTAGCTCTATTTTGTTTGACTGTTTTTAAATACTTCGGAAAAATAATTGAGAAAAAAATTAAAATAGTGTAATGCTGCTAATAAAGTGTAGATTAATCATACTACGTGCATGCTCAGTATATAGTTTACCTTACCACTAGATAGTCTTTGCTATATATTTTTTCTTTGGAAAGTAAAACTTCACTCATTAATTACTAGTTATTCCTTATCCATGTTCTACTTTCTATATCATAAGAAAATAGGAAGTGAAAATGTTGACCTCTAATATAAAATATGTCACTCTTAATTATGTTTATTAATTTCAAGAATATGCTTAATATTCACTCAGAAATACTGCTCAAGAGTCTGTTAGTGTTCACATGAGGTGCAAGGCATATACCTATGTGTTACACACAGCAGAGTTGACTTCAGCTGACTTGTAGGTGTTCTTACAGTTTAAAAGTGCTTTAATTAAAATGAAGAAACCTGTCAGGAGAGTTTGAAACATTGGATCTTATTTCTGTTGAGGTACATTTATTTATAAAGTGATTTTTCTGTTTATAAAGTGGTACTGTGAGAAAGCTTTTAATGGATAATACAAGGCTGTTTTTTCCTCATCTGAATCTTTCATGTTTCTAAATATTTTCAGTGTGAACTGGTCATTTACATGTTGTTTCTTCATGCTTCTCTGTATTTTATTGAAATAATTTCCCTATTTCCTTTGTTTATAACCCAATGTATTATAAATAGGTATCACATCCATGCTGTGTCAGCCAACCCAGAAGTATCTCTTGAAATTTGTTTTTTTTTTCTTTTCATTTAATCACTGCAGAGAAAAAAGATTCTGTTCTTGAAAATTTCCACCAGGTAAACATGGATCAAGTATACTCGAAAGTAATTTTTAATTATATTTTCAAAATAAAATCACATTTTTCTCTGCTTCTCTGTTGAAATTATTTATTTTCTGAGACACGATCATATGCTTAGCAAATGAAACTTTAGCTCCAGTTATTAGGAAATTTTAAATTTATGTTATCCAGCAGAATGTAAGGTTATATTTTCAATATCTTTGGGAATCCCTGAGTGTTTCTTTTTCTGGCAGGAAAATATTATACATTATATTATCTTTCCCTCTTTTCTCTTTTAAGCTTCTGGTGATATTTTTCTTTCTTTCAGCATATAATCAAGTTTCACAGAGCTTCTAAAGCAAACAAGAAGCCAGTTCAGTTACCTCGGGGAATGGTGAAGTCACTATTATATCAGATCCTAGATGGGATTCACTACCTGCATGCTAACTGGGTGTTGCACAGGGATTTGGTAAGTTGATACGTAGTTAGGTCTAAGCTAGAAAGATGCCTTTGTAGTTGGATGATTTTCTAGTTGTCTCCAGACATTAGTGCTGCATAGACCTGTAAACCTTATATAGGGAGTGAGAATGCTATAGTCTCACAACATAGTCTCATAAACAGCCTTGTGCCGTTTATGTGATGCATCCTACTTCTTGGAAGAAGTGAAAGAGGGCGCATGTATTTTTCTAAGCTTTTGTTTACTTTTAAGTCTGTAAATGAAGTATTGACTTGCTTGTTTATTAGCTGCTAGGCAAACTCTAAAAATTGATATATTTATGAATAACCTGGAAATGAAACTTTTGGATCCTACTGCATACTAAGTTACATATTAGAAGAGGAGATGTCAATTTAATCTGCTTATTTTTTAAGCCTCACTATATTAGTAGCATGTTTATTAATCATAATTGAGTACCTTATTCAGAAGCCTTGCCATGTTAAGGTACATTGAATTTTTAAGAATTTACAAATTTCAGAAATTGGCTTTCTTATTTTTATTTTACGTGGCAGAATAATTTATGCCTTTTTAAAACCCATCTAGCATTAAGTTGTTCATTAAATTGTGCATTATTCATTAATCTTCATGGATATAAATTTAAATCTCAGATTCCCCTTATTGCATAATTACATTGTGCTTTTGTTCTTTTCTTTGTAAAGGTTGTAACTATAATAAAGTTTGTAACAATACCTTCATTCCAAACAATTGTAAACACAATGCTGGAACTGATGATTTGGTTTCTAATCACTTGTGTTACATTGGAAAAAACCCTGTAGACTTTGAGGCAGAACTGATCTGCCCCTTGCACATATTCTTTCCAAGCTGCTGTGTATTTAATACCTTCAGATCAGATGTTTTCAGATCAGATGTTCCAGTGTCATAGTTTCTAGTTCTTCTATCTTCAATAAATCTCCTTTCAGTGTGTTTAATGGTATTTATTTTATCTCTAGTCTCATATCTAGAAAGCATTTAGACTGGGGCCAATAACATCAGAAATTTGGTTGAAAGAACTTTTTTCCTTATGTAAACTCTATTTTTAATATTATTGAAATATTTATAGTGGATTTATAGAACAGAAGTAGGACAAATCCATTGGCTCTTTATGAAGCTGAAAATAAATTTCAGCCTTTAGGGGTGGAGTCAACTTAGGGAAAAACTATTACTACTTTTCAGCTACTGACCTTTTTATGATCTCTAAAAGAATAAAATCTGGCAAAATGGCATTTTCCCCCAATTATGTTGAGATGACACTACATTTTCTTTTTATAGTAAATTATTTTTCATCATTAAAATATGTATGTTTATTAGATGAATACAAATAATACAAACCAGTATTTGAATTGTTAATGTATAATATACTTAAACCACTTACAGTAATACTAACTACAGTAGTGAAAATAATTCTAAAGTTTAATTTTTTTTTAATTTCTTTTTTGGGAAAGCTCTTTCTATTGGTGCAGCCTAAACAAGTTCTTTTTGACCTAGGGGTAGTTAGGACATGTCATTTCAAAGGTCTCTGTCTGTTAGTGATGTGCCAGGAGGTAGAGGCCAGTGGGAGCAGTGCACTCTAGATGCCTGTATGAGAGCGATACACTCTCTGGAGATGATTTAAAAATAATAATGAAACAGATGAAAAGTAGTTATTTTCTATACTCACCATATACTGGCAATAGTGATGACGTCAGTGATAAAATATTTCTATTCACAGAGCAAACCATTCCCACTCTTCTACCCTCTTTATATGCCACTGCTATCTGTTAGTAGTCACTTCATCCAGAATATTTTCCAAGGTGTAGTATATTATTTGTGTACTGCTACCTTCTTTGATTTCCCCATTTGGAATGAGAGATCTTGTATTGTCTGTGTGTGACTCCTTACACCTAACTCTTTTGTGTGTCGCAGGCACACAGGGGCGCACTGAACCATTGTATCATTAAAGTGGTAACCTCTGCCCCCCAGTCTGGATCTTACTGAGTCAGGTGCTTGCTTCTTGAATTCAATATTTTAAAGAAAGATTCATTATCACAGTTGTTTTTGTTTTTGCTTTTTTTAAAAATGTGTTCACCTTCCTGCTAACTGAAGAATGGATTTTGGAGTTTTGAGGTTATGTGATGTTCAACTATAGTTACATTAGAAATTCGCATATGAATTTCTAATGTAGAAAAGTATTTAAAGGATGTTCTTCAGAAGCTATATAACATGATTTTTTAAACTCTTTCTCAATATTTGTTATTATTTGCAGATGAAATATTTACCCTATAAGAATAAATATAATTAATAGTTAATTTCATTCCTTGCTTCTTTTCAGTCAGGTTTAGATGAAATGTGACAATATTGATCTTAACAGACCTATATAGATTTCTAATGTTATAAATTGAACCAATTGGTTGAGTTGCTGACTTGCCAGGAGGAACATCATACTAAGATGGATAGTTGGCACAGACTCCCTAAAAACATCATTTTAATAATGCCCCAGAATGTTATTAAAGCTTTTGCTTAATAAAATTGTCTTCATTATTAATAGACATACTGGTTTGAGATGATAGAGTTACGAAGTTCTCAGTTTGATACGTGCAGTTGAACTTTAACAATTAATAATCCTGTTTAATAAATAAAGATTAATTTTGTCACTATTAATCATCACATAGTAGCAGATCAGTAACTGGGGTCTGTCATCCTTGGAAATAGAGATTTAATAATTCTTGAACTCTGGTTGGACTGAAGTTGGTAATAAATGCACGTGTGTGTGGATGTTTTAAGAAGAATGGGCCTGAAAGGAAACACATGCAATATTTATTTTTGTGAGATAATTTATGATTTAAGCCAAAGTTTTTTAGTTTTAGGACATTAAAATATGTATGTATAAGTTGGTTTGCTTTTACACTTAATCTTTTGTTGTAAGTAGAGATAAATAAAAACAAAGGTGTATGTTTTGTTCTTCCCTTCGATTACGCTCTTTTCCTTTCTTCCTTTGTTCTGTCTTTGGGAAATGAATATAGTCTGACCAATAGGCTGTAGTCCTGGTTCTGGAATTACCATATGTATTAGGATTCTCCAGAGAAACAGTGTGTGTGTGTGTGTGTGTGTGTGTGTGTGTGTGTGTGTGTGTGTATACACACACACATATATAGAAAGAGAGAGATTTATTTTAAGGAGTTCCCTCAGGCAAATTGTGGAGGCTTGGTAAGTCTAAAATCTGCAGGATGGGCCAGAAGGCTGGGGACTAAAGGGAAGAGTTGCAGTCAAGTCCAAAGGCAGTATGCTGGCAGAATTCTCTCTTGCTCAGGGGAGATCAGTCTCTGTTCTATTAAGGTCTTCAACTGATTGAATAAGGCCCACCGGTGTTATGGAGGGTGAGCTGCTTTTCTAAAAGTCTACCGATTTAAATGTTAAGCTCATCAAAAAACGCCTTCACAGAAACATTCAGAAAAATGTTTGACCAAATATGTGAGCATCATGGCCCAGCCAAGCTGGCACACAAAATAGCCATCCTATACAAATGAGTAAACAGAGGCACAAAGTTGAAACCATATGGGACTAGTTAATTCCATTTTAATCCCCCAGTTATCTGTTTATATAAAATAAGAGTGTTGGGTTAAGGAATATTAAGATTTTTTACTTGCTCCTATAAAGAGGAACTGTGTGAAATCTTAATGAAAACTTCAAATAAAGATACTATTTAAGTAACTCACAGTAAGAAAAGGTTTGAAGTCTATTAGCCTGATTGGGTTGAGTTTAGTGGTTTTTCTGAGCACAGATAAAAATACGGTAAGCACCAAAATCATATTTGATACTTTTTGTATGAAGCCAAAGTTTGATTTGGCAATGGTGTCTGAAGTTTTTCCTCTGAACAGAATGGTGTCTGAAGTCTTTCCTCTGAAATGGTAGTCCCCTTTGATTGAGTTGAAGCACATTGGCAAGGCCATGAGAGGTTGTCACTACTAATACCCCTACTGTGACCATTTTAGGACACCCAGCCACCGGCCAGTTCACTCTCTTGTCTGTCTGACCTCTTTTAGTAGAAATGATTATTTTTTGTAAACTTACTAACTTTTGGATTGGTTTTCTTGTGCAGCTGTGAAATAAATTTCAAAGTCAGGTCTTTTTTTTTTTTAACAAAGAAAATTTCTGTTATTAGATTAAAATTTGAAAATCTCTGCGTGCCAGTATTTGTGAATTGAAGTGAAAGCTGGTGTTAATCTTTTTTCTTCTTCTTCTCACTCCATATACCTATTTCCAGCTAACTCAGAAGTTGCCCTGCCTACTTGAATCCTTTCTTCCCTTCATCTCTAGTGTTTAAAATTCTATTCATCCTTTAAAGCTCTGCTCCTGCTACCTCAGCAATAAAGTCCCCTCCTAATCACCCTAGCTGGAAGTGAGAATGTGTACATCTCAAGTCCTATAGCAGCTACTTTGAACTCCTGAAGGGCACTTAAATTAGTTTTGGTAATAAGTTCTCTATTTGATTATAAGTTCCTGAGGGCAAAGACTGGCTTAATACGTATTTGTATCCCTCCCAGTGCCTAGCAAAATACACAGTCAGTGTATGCAATACTGCTTCTATTTGTTAAATGAATAAACTAGCTCTTTGTAACAGAAACAAAGAGGCTTCCAAGGTGGTTCTCCATAGGTTATTTCTGCTACCTGATGTTTCTCCGCATCTAGAGACACTGCATACTCTGTTGCATTTCTTCTTTTTACCACCTACCCTCTTAGCCCTGCTATGGTTTACTGCAGTGGAGCAGTGCAAAAAAATATTCTTTTCGTACTATATTTTTAGTTCTTTTCAGCAGCCTCTCTCTTTCTACCTCAGCTTTTATCAGTCTGTCCAAAGACCATTCAGCTAATGATATTGATCTGTTGATTTCTTTTATCACACTCTTCCTCTACCCAATATTTTTGTTCCACCCAGTGAAACCTGATTTACCTATTTGTTCATGTTCTTCTGATGTCATTTATTTTTCCAGTGTTTTCCTTAATCTTAACATTCAAACATCTCCATCATAGGTCCCTTACTTTTTTCAGACACATCTTAAAAGTCCCTTCTGTGTGAATTATACTTTAATTGTAGATAAGGCAGCAGTACCCACCTTCTGAACATACCAGCTGTTCTGAACTTGCAACTCTCATATTTCACTTTTATACATATTTAACTGACCAGTTCGTTATCAGTCACAATGTAAATACTTTGATTTCTAGCTAATATTTATTTATTCACTTTTAATTTTCTAGTGCATTCAGTGTTGGCTAAATTTTATGCTTTTCTTTGAAAATAATCGTCCAACCATATCAGATAGACCATAGAAATGGCTTACACTTAAATAAGACTCTAAATATTAAAGACTTGGGCTTTCAACACATTTGCTAAGGAATGTAGGAAAGTAGAGTAGTAGTTATTAAGACCGGCCAGTTGACCACTAATTTTTGTTAAGTCTATATATATCAAGTTCTCATATGGTCATTAATGTGTCCCACATTTCTTTAAAAAACTGATATTCAAAATTTCATTTTAATTATTACCTTAATGGTTTTATCATAGTGGTGATTAATTTGGAACTACCAGGCACATAAGGTTGTATTTTCATCCTGTTGTACTGAGTGTAATACTAAGTGAGAGATACTGTAACTTTTCATCAAAGGTGTTTTTTTTTTTTTAATTCAAGCTGAATTACAAGGCTGTATATGAAATTTGCTTTGTTGGAGTATTGCAACTATCAGCTGTAATCACTCTTGCCCTAAACTAATAAAAAATAGTGTTTTTTGCTGCGGTAAAGTTTCTTAGAAAATAAATCTTTACAGAGATTTCCTTTAGGACTATGGCAGTGGAGATATGCTACTGTGAGAAGTACATCATGTGAAATAGCCCAGTGGGCCACTGTATATACATATTTAAAAGAGGCTTAAGCCATTTCAAAACTTTAATCTGACTTAAAAAAAAAAATCTGATAGTGCTGTTGCCCTGCAGTTAATTTTAATTATCCCGAGTAACTTAGAATCACTTGGGGCTTCAGCTGTCGTTAGTGAAGGATGGGTTCGTTTCCTAGCAACCATCAAATAAGATCAAAATCTTTGAGTGAGCCATGCACTGAAACTCAATTTCAGAGGGCCTTCTTTATCAAGGCGCTTATCATGTATTGATGGTAGCATGATGAATTACGGGGGCATTCTTGGTCTGATTCTCTTTATTTGAGTGAAAGTTTCCCTGGTTTATCAGTTTTGCTTACCAATACTAATATTTGCTCACGGCGATATGGTTTGTGTTTGAGGTGCATGTTTTATTGTCTGAATTCTATCACTAATAAGTGGAAAAACTGAGAGGCAAAGTGGTTAAATGACTTGATTCTGGTTACTTGGAGAACTGTAACACAGCTGGATCACTAAATGTAGGGATTTTTCTTCTAGGTCAGTGATTTTTAAATTGCAGGTTGTAAGCCATGAGTGAGTCAGGAAAGCACACAACACAACAGCCTTTTTATTTCTTTAATGAAATAGCCTAAAAAAAAAAATGAGAATACATCATATGTATTAAGGGCAGTTATTGTTTCATGAAACTTTTTTTCGCTTATATATGTTTATATGTGAATATTGTCATTTGATAGTAAATGATTTTCTTCCTGTGGGTTGCCTTCAGAAAGGTTTGAAAGCCACTGCACTATACTATTTCCCAAAAGATATTGGATATGGTTAGGAAAAGAAGAAAAAACTTATTCAAATCTTTAGAAAATACTTAGTCCCAAATTATAAGTACTTTAATGTTTTACATAAACTCCTTGACAGTGATGATTATTTTGAATAGCAGCCACCTTTCGGGAATAAATTTTTCTAAGTAGGGTTTATTTGTGGGTGGGAGGATTTCAGGCAATTTTCACTTTCTTCCTTTAATAACTTTTAAATTGTCTAAGTAGTTTGCTGTTAACATGTATTATTGTTATAATCAGAAAAAAGTGTTTCATCTGGACTAGAAACTGAGGCAAATGTCTAGTTAGCCTGTTATTAAAGTTTGCACATAGTATTCAATGTGGCTTAGAGTTTTTTTATGTTGTTAAATGATGATGCTATTTAAAAAAAAGAAAAAAATGTGCCTACATTTTCTTTCTGCCTAAAAAGAAGGGCTAGTAATTTTTTAAAAGATTTTATTTATTTATTTGAGAGAAAGAGAGCCTTAGAGAGCAGGACCCAGAGATCATGACCCCCTGAAGGTAGACGCTTAACTGACTGAGCCAACTGGACACCCCAGGGCCAATAAATTCTTTAGGGGGAAGAAAACAAGCAGAAAGGACCCTGATGAGATTACTCATATTGTTGGAACAGGCAAAGCAACAAAATATTTGAACAGTTGGGAAGAAAGGAGCCTGCATTCGCAGCCTCTTTTCTGTTTTTTGCCCCTTCTCTGTGCGTTAGCTTCCATGAGTGTGGGGAACGTGCTAAGCATGTTTCTTTAAAACAGAACTTTTGGGGTGGGAGGTGTGCATGGGTGGCTCAGTCGGTTAAGGGTCTGACTCTTGATTTTTTTTTTTTTTTTAAGATTTTATTTATTTATTTGACAGAGAGACAGCCAGTGAGAGGGAACACAGGCAGGGGGGTTGGGAGAGGAAGAAACAAACTCCCAGTGGAGGAGCCTGATGTGGGGCTTGATCCTAGGACTCCGGGTTCACGCCTGAGCCAAAGGCAGATGCTTAACGCCTGAGCCACCCAGGCACCCCCAACTCTTGATTTCTGCTCAGATCATGATCTCAGGGTCGTTAGATGGAGCCCTGCCTGGAGCCCGCTTGGGATTCTCCCCCTCCCTCCGCCCACTTTGTCCATCCCCATATCCCCCACTCAACCCAAACCCCGCTCCCCCTGCCGCTGTGCACTGTCTCTGAAAAACAAAACAAAAACAAAAACCCCAGAGCTTTTGAGAAGAAAAATGCTTTGGGAAATGTCAGGTTTAATCATGCTTATTGCTTGAGATTTGCTTCATTTATTGGGAACTCCAAGGATTTACTCTAATTTTCTTGTTTAATTGTGTAGCATTAAGATTGCATCCATGAAATTTAGGCTTGAGGATAAAACATGGGTTTTACTGATGATAACTAATTAAGGCAAACTTAAATGAGGTTTGCATTCATTATAATTAATATTATGAATATTGTGCTTATTCTAAAGTGTACTTACTTAAATGACCAATTGGGCAATTTTCCTTGAAAATTTTGATTGTTCGTAAACAGTCTGTTTGGTTTATTGACAAATGCTACATTTGCCTAATTTTGATATTAATATTGAGCATACACAATGGACTGTGTTCTATTCGTAAATAATGAAAAAGTAGCCCATTTAATTTTACTAAATGGCACAATTGCAAATATACATGTTTATATGAGCAGGTTACAAGTTGGTAATAAAAATATTGTTATTTGGTTTGCATATTGCTTCTAGGCTACTTTTTCTTAGATTCTGAGTGAGTCTTTTCAGGCACTTATCAACACACTACTAGAATATTTTTAGTCAAATTTCTCACCCATCAAGAATGGTTATTCTAAATAATCTCATCAAGGTTGTTGTGGGGTTTTTTTATTAAAGAGTATAAGACAATATTTTTGAGTGATCCTGAAAATTTAGTAGAAGTAGAGAACTATCAGAGTTTTAAGTCAAATGTATCTTTTCTCTACTTTTGACATAATTGATGTGGTACATCATTATATCATTTATATAACTGCTTCCATTTTTATAAACAGAATTTACTATCATCTAGAACAGTGTGTTTCTGAAAACAGGACAGATTTGGGAAGGTTTTGTTTAAAGGACTTTTGAATCTTAGTAAAGACAAGAATTTACCAGGTCTCTGCCTGCATCTGATATAAGTTATTACTACTGGATATAGTGTTAGTGGTGAATCCCCACTTTTTCTCTTTTGGCCTTTAGATTTCTACATTAGGAAAAGTGAAATACACTGTCTATAGTCAAAATACAAGGAAATGGTTTTTCGAAAAAAAAGTTTCAGAATTTTCTGAATTATACTCTGAAAGAACATATAAAAATTAATATTCCGGTCTAACTTTCTAATAGTAGAGTCAGGCCTTAGAGTATTAGAGTATTATGTTGTTTTCCAGACTTCTGAAGATTTGCCAAAGTAATTTAATCTTTAAAGATAGAATATATTAGATAAGATATTGACTTAGCTAAAATTGTTATCTAAACCTGTTTAAGTCACAGGCTTCCATGACCACATATATCTTTCAGTAAGTCTTTTTCAGTTTGACAACTATATGTCTTTACCAGATATGAGCAAATGAGAAGTGGGCATATAGGAGGGGAAAAGTCAGTTTTCCTAAAGAAATAAACATGTGCAGTTAGCCATATTTCAAAGTCAGTTCAACATAAAAGTTCAAGATTTTGTGTAAATGCTTGTAAATGCTGTTCTAATCAACACATAGGAACTTTTTTTTTAGATTTAGTAAAAATGAAAGTTTCCCTCATGTATAATTAGATATTAAGTTAGCAATAGTTATTGAATTAACTATTGAAAAATATTTCTTTATTAAAGTTTCCTGCCCTCGGTATAGCTGGGATTTTACTTTTTCTTCAGAGTATTACTTTGTTGTAATTACCAATGTTTGTTTTTATTATTTAATTTATGTATAATTTGCCTTCAGATATATATCATGCCATAGATACAATACGCTTAAGTAGGTATATAATGTGAGGATTTCTAACTCTGTGCTAAAATAGATATCTGAGGGACGCCTGGGTGGTTGTCAGTTAAGCATCCAGACTCCTGTTTTCAGGCTCAAGTCTTGATCTCATGGGCCCTGAGATTGAGCCCCATGGCAGGCTCTGGGCTTAGCAGGGAGTCTGCTTGAAGATTCTCTCCCTCTGCCCCCTCCCCCAAATCGCACGGGTGCACTCTCTCTCTCTAGAATAAATAAATCTTTCTAAAAAATAAAATAGATGTCTAAATTACCAAAATTAGTTTCAATTCTCTAGAATTTATGGTCTTTTCCAATTACAGATGGACTTGTAATTTAGGTCATTGCCGTTTAAGATGCCTGTTTAGTAAAACTGTAAATGATGGGGAGGTAGACTGCTAATTTTTTTTAATCATTAGCTTAAAAATTTGTTTACGTAAACACCATGTACCATTTGAAATGAAGACCATTTTTTTGTTTTCCCTAATTTTGTAGACTAATAGACCATAAAGTCGGAAGGCATCTTGGAAGTAACCATTCCCATCCCTTACACAGTGTGGTAATTCTTGGTAATATGAGCAGCAGATTAACCATCCTGTCACCATTCAACATTTCCAGCAGTGACTAGTGTTCTGTCTTACTTTGCTAGGCTTGTTATTACACAGGTGTATTCCTTGGAAGGTTAAATCAAAAATTCAGAATGTATAACACTCATTCTTTGGCCTCTCTCTTCTTTTGATTGATCTTCTTATTTATTTATTTATTTATTTATTTATTTAATTTATTTTTTCTGTCTGATTAACACCAGCTGGTAAAATCAAATGTTTTCTGGGCCTTCATAGTAAGGAGGAAGAGGGGAATCTAAAAATAAAAAAATAAATAGGTGAAAGGTAGGAAGAAGTGAAGAATAACAACAGGAAAAGTTAAGAAGAAAAATAAGAAATTGTTGCATGTGGTAAGGACCAATAAGGGATCTTAGGTTATGCATCCTGAAAAATTAAGCGCCTATTATAGTGGGCCTAAGATTTGTTTGAATCTTGGTCTGCCACTTAATTATATAACTTTTGGTAGGATTAACCTCTCTAAGTGTTACTTTCCTCATTTATAAATGGAGCCAAACCTATATTTTTATCTTTTTGATTGAGATTAATTTAGAGTATTAGTACTGTGTACCAGTTTTACTTCCAATTCATCATCAGGTTGCGCTAGGAATACAAGTATACCTTAAGGGCAGGAACTTTATCCATTTCTTTTACTGCTATATCATTAGTACCCAGAATAACACATATTGGATGCACAATAAATATTTATTGAATGAATAAATGGATTCTTATCAACTCTACCTTCAAAACATATCTCAGTTCAAACTACAGTAAGACCATCCAGTAACTCAGATTTAAATATAGCACATTGGTCATTGGTCCTACTCATCTGACTAGTGTCATTTCCCAAAGAAGAGTACACTGTGGTGCTTATTGTCAGGGAGAAGAAGCTGTAGGGAGAGTGAACCATGAAGGAAAGGGCAAATTTGGCAGAGATTCTGCATATTGTAGTTCAGTGTCTCTAGATCAGTTCGGTAAATCAGGAGCCACAAATAGGGAGATTCTAAAATTCTTTGCTGGCAGGACATGGATTTGGATTTTTTGGGTGGACTTGCTAGTTGTATAGGCTCACTTTATTTGTCTCATTAATTTCTGTTCATTTACCCCAGAATAACCTGACCTTCCAGTTTGCACAGTTGAATTTTTTGGACTCTACTTATTACCTTGTGGCTTTAGTTCTTATCATTTCTATTACTGCTATTCTAATCCAGGGCACCTGGATTACTGCAGAAACTCCCAAGCGATTTAACACTGTAGCTTTGTGGTTTACATGGTCTAATATCAACATAACCTTCAGAATGATCCCTCTAAAAAGTAAATCACATCATATTCCACTACCTAAAATGCCTCCGTGGCTTCCCACCTGTGAGACTGGTACACAGAATCTATCCCAAACATACCATATTACATATTTTACCACAGACCGGGAAGCAGAAAGCCTGCAGCATTGTTTTATATATCACTAAGAAAGAAAACATTTTGCCAATTTGTCACACAGAAGGTATAAGATAAAACCCAGTTACAGAAATACTAAAATTTTAAAGGAAAATAAAAACCGGAATGTATGAAATGCATTTTTTTCCCTTGTTATTTGGTAATGGTAAATGTCTAGGACCTACTTACTAGTGCAGTGGCAAGTAATTGAGGTGGCTATTTTTTCTTTAATGAAAATTCTTAAGTTTCACCATTATATATGATTTTTGTTCTGGGGTTTTGGTGAATACCTTTTATCAGGTTATCTAATTAAGTTGTTTGTTCCTAAATCAAAAATGGATTTTATTTAGTGCTTTTCTGAATCTTTTGAGATGGTGATATAGCTATTTCCTTAAATCTCTTAATGTGGAAACTTAGATTTATAAGGTTTTGTTTTGTTCTTGAAGTTGATCCACCCTTGCATTCATGGGATCAACTGCTTGGTCTTTTTTTTTTTTCAGTCACTATTGGATTCCCTTTGCTAATATTTTATTTCATCTTTATCGACAAGTGAGATTGGTTAGTAATCATCTGTTTGTATACTGTCTTTGTTATGTTTTTTTTCATGATTATCAGCTTCAAAAATAATTTTAGTCTCTGAAATAATGTGTACAATATAGAAATTATTTATTCTTGAAAGGTTGGTAAAAGTCATCTGTGAAATTCCGATTTCTGGTGCACTGAAGTGGTGGTGGATGATTTTTTACTACAATTTAAATTTTTTTAGTGGTTATTGAACTATTCTGGTGTTCTACAAAACCCTAGATTAAATAAGCATTTTAAAATAAATACAAATTACCATACTTGACACTGGAAGTGTTAGAAAAACTAAAGAGACCAGCAACTATGGAAGAGATATAGACATTTGTCGCAGGGGCTACCTCTACAAAATGTAACAATTGCAAATGGTTTCACGGTTGCTTCAGCCCTCAAGCAACAGCTAATCCTACACTGTATAAAGTAGGCTAGAGCAAAAGAAAGTTTCCTTAATAACTTTGCAGGAGAAAGCATAATACTGAGATAGAGCTGGTAAAGATAATGCACATGGCCCTGGACCACTGTCACATATAAATATTTGTGCATATTTCTTAGGTAAAATGTTAGCAAAAAAGATCCAGAGCGACATTGAAAGAATACTATGTCCTAAGTAAATGAAGCTCATTTTAAGAATGCAAGGATGATTTAGTATTTGAAAACCTATTAGCAGGATTCACAATATTACTAGCGCTAAGAGAATAACAAAAACACTATGGTGATCTCAGTAGTTGTAAATGTATAACTTTGGCAGAATTCACTATGCAGTATTATTTGACAAAATTTAATATTCATTTCTGATTGAAATTCTTATTAAAAATAAGAAAAGAAGGAAACTTCCAAGCATGGGAAGTATATATATCAAATCAACAGCCATTAACCTTCTGACCTCTGTCACTACTTATTTAACAATGTTGTGGTACTGAAATAACTTAGATAGCTATGATAGGGGAGGCTCCATAAAAGCAAAAGAGCCTTTATAAGATATTTGTATTAAATATAAATAATACAGATTTAGAGATATCTAGAATTATGTCCATCAAGATGTTTGTAATGGTTTAACTCTGAGGATGAGATTTCAGGTAAATTTCACTTTCTCTCTACTTTCCTATATTTTCCTTTTCTACAAGAATATATATTTTTATTGCTTTTTTAAAAAGCTGATGCTAAGAATAAGCAGGGTTTTTTTTTTTTTTATTCTCTAGAAGGTATAAATGACTAAAAGCTAGAAGATGATCAAAAGCTACTAGGGGTGTCTCATAGGGCAATATAGAAAACTCATCTTGGGGGCACTGTCACTTAAGCATGGGCACTCTATAGCAGTGAATCATTGTTAACAGATTATAGTGCCAGCTGCCATCATAATTATCATTATAATATATTTAGGATCTTATATATCAAGCATCATGCTGTAAGCCTTTTATGAATAAGCATTTGTCACAATATCTGCAGCGACACTTGGTTGTCATTTTTATTTGTATTTTATAAATGATGAAATGGAGGTTAAGGTCACACAACTTAATAACCTGTGGCACCCCTGAGTATTTTCAGTCTTCTTCTTAGCCAGTTCTTCATTTTCTAAATAACTCCATCATATTCCTCAAATGTTTAGGGGAAGAAGAAAGTGGAGAACCATAGGTCTCAAGCCTGTGTCTGTTCAAATAGGGAACAAAATTATAGTATCAGATAAAGTATATTTTATTTCAAAAGATTGAAACACATTTTATAATGACAATGATTAATAAAAATATAACAAAGAATTTTGTTCAATTTGACAATTGTACAAAAAGATATAGAAATATAGAATTGTATACCTTGCCATTTTTCTCTCAGATTATGACAAAATTTTTTAAATAAAGAACAAACAAAAATTGTGGAATAAAGCAATGTGATATAATAGAGTTGCTTGGCGTTTAGACTACTTAAAGAATGTATTTTTTAAATAAACATTCACTCACAAAATTACACTACGAAAGTCCAATGTGTACTAGAGACTAGATTCATGGTAAGAACTCACAAAATCACAAATTCTGCATTTCAGAACACAATAAAATATAGCTAGAAATAAAAGCAGAATTATCTTTTAATTATTAGACATCATCAATTGGAAAATATGCCATTTAAGACAGAGTTTGAAAGTACAAAAGATACTCTTGAGTTAAATGGATGTATCCATTGCAAATTGCAAGACACGTCAGTGTCAAAATTTTTGAAATCATACAAGTAGGCAGAAATATATAGCTTCACATCAATTGTTTGAAAGGCAAATAAAAAATCAGAAAAACTTTTGAAACATGTTAGAAAATGAGTAATAGTAACAGATCATATAAATTAAGAAAAACACCAAGATTAACCAAAAGACCACAAATGCTATAAGCAGTTAGTTCACTCTACATACTTAACACACATACATACACAGTGTGTGTGGAAACATTTCAAAAAGTTTTACTTTTAGTTTCACTGGGAAAGTAATGCAGCAATTCTTAGGAGCCGCCATTTTCTCGTATCAAATGATAGTGCTCAGTTGTGCACTGGCAGTAAATGCCATAGTTTAAGAGGACAGCCTGTGGAACCAAACTGCCTGCATTTCAACTCTAGCTCTACTCCTGACAAGTCAGTGTGAAATGGTTACTATGAACTAAATCAGTTCAGCCGAGGCTTTTCTAGCCTTGATCATCTCACTTATAAATTAGAATAATAATACGTACTGATGTGGAGTAATTGTGAGGAATAAATGAGTTCATCTCTGTAGAGAACCTAGCACATAACTAACATGCATGTTGCTATTGCTAACTGTTGCCTCCCTGCTTAAAACTATTGAATTTTCATTTAGAGATAAAATATTTTATCTGCACATTAGACCCTGTATTAGCTGACCCCCCCGCCTGACTTTATAACTACGTTTCCTACCAGTCTACCCCTGCTTATCATGCTCTGCCCACAAATGCCTTCTTATTTTTCCTTCTGACTACGAAGTTCATGCATAATGTAACACATACATAAATAACCCTTTCTTCTCATCCTTCAAGTCCCAGCTTACATGTCACCTTGAACGGCCTTCCCTCACTGTCCTCTCCAAAGTAGTGCCCCCATTTTTCCTTCCCTCACCACCTTATTCAGAATAGCACCCCCATTCTCTCTAATGGCATTTTTTCTTCTTTTATAGCATTTAGTACATTTGTAATTTTTTACGTATTTGTTTACCTTTATCTAATGCCTGGCTTCCCTATAGACGCGGACCACCAGGCCATGTCTGTTTTCTTATGCACTATCTACCTCATGCCAAGGACAATGCATGATGCATGATGTGTCCTCGGTATGTTAAATGAATGAACACTAACTGCTATGACATGAATTACAACCTAGAATTTATCAAGAACTTTAAAAAATATTCATTTATTTTGATCTAGCAACCCTACTTTTAACAAACTCTTTTAAGGATATATAAAATGGTGAAAAGGCCATCACAGTGTTATTGATAATAAATGACAAATTGAAAAAAAAATTACATGTCTAACAACCAGAAAATAATTGTGCAAATTATGCCATCCAGAAAAGATGAACTATTGTGTTGTCATTTAAAATTATGTTTACATAAGTTTTAAGTAATGTTGTTACAATGTTATGAGAAAAAGCAGACCACAACGTAGTGGCAATAAAATGCTGAATGAAAAATACATCACTAAAAGAAAATATACCAAAATATTGTGGTTAAATCTGGGTAGTAAATTATACTTTCTTAATCATATTTCAAAAAAAAAATAAACTTTTCTCCAAGATCATATATTCTAGAAGGAAAATAATTTTTTTAGTATCAGAAGTATTAACAAAAATTGAATGAATATACTCACATTATTATAAGAACTTATTATGTAATAAACTAGAAGTTATTTACAATAAAAGGCATTACTCTTTAGTATCATGAGGGAGAAGTATTTTCTTGTCTATAATAATTTTTTTGGTTACTTATTTCTTAAAACCACTAAAATCCACATGAATCATAGTAGTAAAATATATATTTAAAAATTGAGATATTTATTCTAGTTTTAGCTGGAGATAAATTCCTAACTAAGCAAATTCCTATTACTAAAGATACAGTAGACATGCTGAAATGTAAAAACACTAGTAAAAATACTCTTAGAGAATATAAAGTGTAAAGTTTTTAGCAAGAGGAAAGTAATACATTAGAAAAATGGCAAAAATAACTGAATATACCTTTATTATCTAGAATATGGAGAATTGTGGTGAATATTTAAGTTTAATAATCTAAGATTCCTCAATAAAACAAATCTACAGAGCAAATAAGAACATGATTATCGGGGCGCCTGGGTGGCGCAGTCGTTAAGCGTCTGCCTTCAGCTCAGGGCGTGATCCCGGCGTTCTGGGATCGAGCCCCACATCAGGCTCCTCCGCTGGGAGCCTGCTTCTTCCTCTCCCACTCCCCCTGCTTGTGTTCCCTCTCTCGCTGGCCGTCTCTCGCTCTGCTAAATAAATAAATTAAATCTTTTTAAAAAAAACAAAACATGATTATCAGTGAAAGATACTCAAAATTTTAAGTTACTATTATATATCACTTAAGTGAATAAAAATTATAAAATCTTACACACATTGCTTTTGGTTTTACAGATTCGTTTTATCATACTTAATAGTATTGTTTTTATAAAAGAATGTTGAATGTATAAAACTGATACCTTGATTGCCTTGAAAGGGCAAAATCTGTTAATGTGTATCAAAAAACCTTAAAAATGTTTATAACCTTTACCCAACGATTTGACTTTCTAGGAATTTTTCATAGGCACATTCAGAAGTGTTTGTTACAGCATCATTTTTCTTTAATTAAGGAACTAGGAACAACCTAAACATTTAATAGGAGGTAATGGATGTAAATTACAATGAATCCACAGGATTCATAAGGATTATATCAGAAAAGTAATTTCCAAATTTTAAAAAAATCTTCATGATATACTAGTGAGGAAAGGGTACAAGCAGTGTATTTAGTATGATGTCATTTTTTAGTTTTACAAAGAGGAAAAAACAAAAGGTAACCTGAAATAGTGGTCATCTATTAGTTTGAGATTGTAGATGCTTTGTTTTCAGTCATCTATTATCAAGCACATTGTACTTTTCTTCATTTCCCAAGTTATGTCCACTGAGCACGTATCCACCTTTGAAACTTAAAAAACAAAACGATCTTCTAGTTTTAGAACAATAAAACTATTGATATTATTTGATCTGATAATTCTACTTTGGAGATTTCATCCCAAGGAAATTACCTGGTGTATGTGTCAGGGTGTTTTGGGGGTGTTGGGGAGGCAAGTATAATTTATACAAACATTGTCAGTGGGGGCATCTTCAGGCTTGGTGCCAGAAGTGGGGGTTTGGGGAAAATACAGCCAGCTGCCTGTCTATTAATGGAGGAATACAATGTAGTTAGTAAAAGTAATGTACAAATATCCAGATTTGTCTAGAAAATAATAACTTGAGAAGACAGAACACAAAACAGTACTACTCACTCATCACTGTTATACTAACAATTATATGAATTAATATTGTTTAGTATTTGGAGTTACTGTGATTTTCAGATTTGAATATAAACTATGTATACTTTCTTTTTTTTGTAAAATTTGGTTAACTTCTTAATGACACTGGAACTGTTTTGAAAACTAAAAGATTTTTGATATATCTCTGCCCCTTAAACCTCTCCCTTAAGATATCTTTGATCTCCTTAATGTTATTCAGTTTTCTAATCTTCAAGATTACTAGAAGGTAATCTAACTTGTAAAATATATTTCCATCTACAAGAAAATATATTAATATGCACACACACATTCTTTATTAGGAATAGATAAGATATAGCTGTGCTTGTCAGTTTAAAAGTTTATTTCTATATCCATGTTTCTGTTCTGTGCACCCATGTTTCATTGTTAATGAAATGAATATTGCCTCTGGTAGTCTCTGACAGTAAGAAAATGATCTTTGTGTCAGTGAAAATAAGAGATTATATTCCAGGTTGATCTTGTTGCACTTAACCTGGTATTTTATACCTCAACTGCCTTAAGTAGGCAGGTTAAGAATTTTGTAACTTAAAATATTCAAAATTTGTAGTTTTAAAAGATACCAATTTTAAACTAATGTGGATCATGTTCATTTGGAATACTTTTGATGATGATGTTCACAACTTGGTGAAGACCATTTTATGTAACCTTGGAGACACTAGATAAAAACTAGAAGTAGAGCTAGTAGTCTGGACTGGAGGAATGTAGGAGGGGCTTATTGAAAGGAATTGTCATCTATTATTAGCATGATTACTACCATGTAGTTCAATGCTTGTGCCATAAAATATCTCCATTTGCGTCGACTGTGAGAACCTAATTCCTTTCTCCCTAAAAGTGGACTTCTTAGGTAACTGAAAGATAAGTCAGCATCACCATGTGTCTTGATACTCCAGCGAGCACTGCCTCCGTCCCTTGAGAGGGTGCAGACCCAGCTCTGCGGAGGTTTAGTGTAAGACGTTAGTGAATTCTTGAGGCACCGTCTCCTGTCGTCTGTCTTCCAGACCAGCTCTTGAGCTTTCACATTTCAGGCAGGTTGGGGATGATCACCTCATTGACGCTTTTCCTTGCCTGAATTTAACCTGTCTGTTAGTTTTACCTGACCTCTCTGGGTGCAGGGACTGTTTATTTGCTGCTTTGTTTGTTGATCTTTAGGCATCAGTGCCTTTTAATTCAGTCAATGCAGGGGTGAATATATAGTACTTGAACTGTTGACCATAGAGGATGAAGTTACGTGTTACAGGTCACATTTGCTTTCTAATCAGGAAGCAGAATTTTTTAAGAAATTATACATTTTTTTCAGATCTATTCAAAAACCAAGAAACAATTTTCCTAGAGTAAAAGTTGGTAATTTCTCCTTTAGCTTAAAGGTGTTCATTCAGCAGCAATAGTGGGTAAAATTTAGTATTAGAGGTGAAAAATGCAAAGTCATAGATCGGAAGAAAAAATGAAAACTGTGTCATAAATACATCTTCCATATCTCATTCACTGGATTTCCAAATTTCTATCTAACTCAACTCCTTGGAGGATTTCATTAAAACAATTTTTAAATTACTGAGTATATGTCTATTTAAGACTTTGATGCCCATGTTTGAATCTCATTTGTATATATGAGAGTTAATTAATTTTTTCAGTGTGTATTGTAGTACATAATGATTAACAACCAAACTGAAAGTTATTGAGTATCTAGAAAATGTGCCACTGAGTTGTGTTGTTTACAGTGTTTGTGAAAGTTAAATTCTGAATAAATTTTAGAGAACAGCACTAGCAGTGGTTTCTTATGGATTGCTGTTTTTTTCATAGATCCATCAAGAATGAAATTTTCCTGTTGCCTCAAAGTCTCCATTTTGCCTTGACACCTTAGTGCACATATGAAGGCCCTATTTTCACCCCTAGAATAAAAAGGTCTTGGCAGTTACCTAGACACATAAGCCATCATTCACTTCTGTGCCTATGTTGGTTGCCTCTGATTGAAAATGGTGGTTTCCTGATCAGCCCAATGCCTGTCTTTCTCAAGATTGAGGTCCCTATAATCCTTACTTTTTTTGTTTTTAATTAGGGTTGACCCCTTAAGTGAAACCAGTTTGCCATCTGTGCTGTATGCCAAAGGCATCAGTGTGCTATTTCACAGCATGACAAATTCTAGAGAACAGAAAGCCTCTGCATGAATGGTTTTCTCTGCAATACAAACATCTTGCTTTAGGAAATAGCAGTGAGTTTTTTGGGGAGCATTACAACAGAAAGCAAAAAAAGCCATGAACCTGTAATATAAAACAAGGACATGTTCTTTTAATTACAAACACTTTTTTTTTCTGGGAGAAACAAAACAACAATAAGAGAAGAATGTCATAGTTTCACACAACAAGTGTACTTCAAACACGTGCCTCGTTTATTTATTTCATTGTTCAGCAGGCAATAAAAGGTGTTCTGTAATCATGTCTGTGCATAGCATAGCTATATTTGAAGATGTTGCTATGATGAAATAATACTTCTCAGTCACGTTGGACCTCTGATCTCCATAAGCAGAAATATAGTTAATGGAGTGTATGCCTCATTAAAACGTAAACTTCTATATGTTCTTTCAAAGTGATTATGTTTGATAGCATATAAAAGATCACGGACTATTTACCACAGTTATGGTTATTACTAATTGATTCATGTATTGTCACTAACTAATGGAAGTTTTGGCTCTAGAGCTACAAATACCAAATTCTCCTACTACTAGACGAAGAAAAAAGAAAGAAAAGAAATTAGCTTTTTTGGAGAATATTGTTTCAGCGTGGCATTAAGTACTAAAACAAAAATTATCAAGTCTTTGAAGCCTTCCTTAATATTGGTTAAGCAGCAAGACAAATACAGGAGTATTCATGATCGTTAGGGCCTTTCTGCCTTTTTCTCTCAAGACTTCCATTAGATTGCATTCACAAAAGAAATTTAGTGTTAGATTTCTCTACTAAATCAGAATATCATAGCCTGGGGCATACAGAATGCTACCACAAAAATAACAGGAGGAGGGACCCATTGTTCATAATTAGTGTTATTGAAACAACACAGCACCATTCTACTTTGTTTGTGACTATATAGCATGCCCAGACTGAATTTTAAGTTCACTTATAGAAGTAGTGTTGGTAATGGCTTTTAGCCCCAAGACCTGCTTCAGATCATATAATAGGCAGCAAGTTGCCTAGAAAAGCAATTTTTAACTATTAACTAGAGCTTTGGCCCCAAATCCTTGACAGAGAAACTGTTTATTCCCCCAACCAGTGCTAAAACCCCAGTTTGGAACTTGACAGTCTGATAAGTCTCAAACAGAATGAAGAACAAGAGAGGGAGTTTCTCCCCCTTTACCTTGTAGCAGGCTGACCAATACCACTCACCCTAAGGCTTCTCAGATATGGGCCCAGCTGCTGAATAAGAAAGCAGAAAAGGAGAGAGATGTCAATGTTGTGCTCTGCTCTTGCCAGATACAGAGATAATATTTTAGGATTGAGTGCTTGAATGCTGGAAAAGTCCATCGCAGCAAACCAGTTAATCACTTTGCACCTCTGGAGAAGGGAGTGGGATTTGGGACATGGCAGAGGAGCAGTGGGTGCTGAAAGGGTCTTTAGCTTTTAATTACACATGACTTGTTTATAATCAGAATGTATTCTTGTATTATTTATGTCATCAAGTAGGCGGGCAAAGAATCAGATTTTGCCAAATAATACAGAGAAAAAGTCTTTGGGGGCAGAAATAATGGGATAGCAATGACCTAGCTTTGAAAGCTCTAGTCACAGGACACCGAAAACCGGGATGGCAGGAGCAGTGTGGGCAGTGGCAGGTGGGGCAGGACAGATTGATGAGAATGAACTTGCAGGTGCCTTGCATCCCCTCATAAGGACATTGGATCTTATTCACATGTGGTGAGAGACTAGTTAAAGTAGAAATAATATTTTAGTAATAATAAAGCATAGCAAAAGCGTTCAAAGACGTTTTTGAAAAGGTTCATCCATACCACTGTCACTAACTCTTTTTGTGCTTCTAGTCTTTACCCATCGTACTTTTTTTTCAACCCCTTTGTAATCACATCTATATATCATTTTATGTTCTGTTTTCACCCAATCTTATAAGAATTTTCAATGATACTACTTTGGATGATTTTAAGCAAGGGAGTGATATGATCAGATTTGTCTTTTAGAAAGGTTATCCTAGCAACATTACAGATGGATTGGATGGGAAAAGAATCATAATGGGTTTAAAGAGTAGGGAATGTGTTCAAGAGATATTTAGGGAGTTCTGCCCCAATGGACCATAAGAAGAGAGTTCTAGCACAGACATGGAAGTTTTTTCTGGAGCCCACGTTGGTAGTTGAGAGCAAGCCTTGCTCCTCAGCCAGATAGAAATGCTGCCTGATTCCTCTTGGAAAGCCCTCCTCTCCCTCCAATATTTTATGCTAGTTTCAGAGATCCAATTTCATTTTGAAGTTGGCTGAGCTCTGAGAGTCTCTGCAGAGACTAACCTGGTGGTAACGGATTAACACAGTGAGTGAAAGCAGTTTCACTTGTGCTAGGCAGCACTTGCAGATAATCGTGCACAGTTTAGGTGCTTTGCTGGTTATTCCAGTGGTCAGGTGTGTGTGTGTGTGTGTGTGTGTGTGTGTGTATAGTAATGATACGGGTTCTGAAAACTTTCTTGAATTAAACTATTATTGTTATTATGATAGTATACATTAATTGAAAAACTTGCTACATAAAGTTACTTTCAAAATGATATATTAGGAAGGGAGCACTAGACTTAAGCCATGGGGTAGATTACGCTGCTGCTGCCCAGTTTTGTAGATTATAGTTACAGGGCAAGTCATTTAATCTCTCTGGTTCCAAGTTTCTTCATCTTGAAAAATATAGAAACTTGGAACCTCTGACATGTATATGCTACTGTTTCAGCAATTCTTTTCTTTTTGCTAGGGATAAAAAAATTTTTTTTGATCTGTAGTAGTTGATAGACTAAGTTGCATTTTTTTTTTATTTTTTAATAATATTTTTTTATTATGCTAGTCACCATATAGTACATCCCTAGTTTTTGATGTAAAGTTCGATGATTCATTACTTGCATAGAACACCCAATGCACCGTGCAATATGTGCCCTTCTTAATACCTATCACCAGACTAAGTTACATTTTGTCAGTAATAGAGTGGGGGCTATTACTAAATATGGTTAGGGAAGCCTATAAATTACCACTGTAAACAGCCTTCATTAAAATCCTTAATTTTAAGGTTGCTTTGATCTATATTTGAAGGACATTCTAATCTAGTTTCACTGTTATTTAGCAGTGGAATTAAAGACCAAGTAGACAGGCTAGCGTGGTGAGAAAGGTTTGGGGGTTGCTCTTCCCCCCCTTTCCTCTCTGTCCATCCCAGCCCCTTAACTTCCTTCTTCACCGCTTCTTCCCTCTTGCTGAGGAGGGCACAAATCTCACATGTCAATGTAGTAAATACTGCTGTAGCAGATTGTAGACGATAGTTAATCCTGTATATTTTTAGAGACTTTAACACGGTTTGAAATTTTACTTCCGTAAAATCTTGCTTTAAGTTTTAGCTTCTCTTTTTATTTAAACATAAAAATCTCAAAATTGTTCAGGTCACAGAAAATTCCTCTTCAATAATTCATTTAGAAAAGACTTTAGTAAATGATTCTCTATAATTTATTTGTTTAAACATGGGTGCATACTTTGCCATTTCAAAAAAAAAAAGATATCTGGTGGCTTCTTCCTTTGCTATTTAGAATTAAGTCATCTTTGAAGATACATTTTCCCTTAAAGTTGCAGGACATTTTATATAATTGAAAGAGTTGGGAGGAACCACAACAATATAACTTTCTGTCGGACGCTCCACAGTAGTGAATACAGCTAACAAAAGGGCCAAGAAAAGCCTTACTAGCTCTACCTGGAGAAAGGCACTGTCATACTTGGGCCTTCATGAGGTTTGCGTATTGCTTTGCATATATATGCATAAAGTTTCTTTGGTGACTCCTGTGTTTGATTTTAATTTTTGAGTAAAAGATTTTGTAAAAGTGGATTTATGTTATATTGGCATATTGTCTATTTAAAAGAAACCACTACTGTCTACTGAAAAAAAACACTATTTTGTTTCCACAGAAACCTGCTAATATTTTAGTTATGGGTGAAGGTCCTGAGCGAGGAAGAGTAAAAATTGGTATGTTTTATCTTTAATAAGTCACAGTATAGCATTCTTTTAAAATTTTTGCAGGCAACAGTATCACTTATAACTTTTGCTGTAATAATATGCGTATATTCATGTAGTTCCTTCTGATCAAAGCCATTTCTAAAGAGTTTACATTAAAAGTGAAAAATGTTTCACACTCTTAAAAGGTGTCAGACAATCTTTAGAGATTAAAGTGTTCTAATTATAAGCTGTGGAAGTTTCTTAGAAACCTTTGCCTTCATTAAAAATAGGCTATGAAGGTGAGTGGCTTCTATCCATGTTAGAAGCCAGCCTTATCTGTAGTCACAGGGCATACAACATATTAGTAATTATAGCATCAGTTCTGTTCACCTGAGCCAGATGAGATCAGAACCTATGTCTCTGTTGACCTTTTGACGTTAGGAATTACAAACTAGGGAAAACCACTGAGGCTGGATAGGTACAGAACCTTAAGTTTGAATGAGCCTGTCTTGTAGAAGGCCTTTGCCTGATGGGAAAAGAAAGTAGCTAGCATTCTGTACCTTGGCATGTTTTCTAATAGCTCTGTTTTCTTACATATCAGAGCAAAATTTTACCCAGTTCTGGTCTGGTACCTATAAGGATAAAACTGAATTTATTTATTCTAACTGGTTTTTTCCATTGTCATTTCTAAGTTGTGTTTTTTGCATTTATTTCGTTTGTTTTGTGTGTGGGTAAAAGAAATGTTGTAACTAATTTATATTAATTTAAAGGCAGCAGGATTGTGGGAGTATATAAAAAAGTAGAGTAATTTCTGATTGCAACATTTAATATAAATTCAAATTATCAGCTAATTTGTACCACTTAACCAACAAAGAAAAACCTAAGGTGTACCTAACCCCTCTTCCCTATCCTCCCCTATAAATTCCCCAGATCTCACTTTCCACTTTTAATTACACACTCAGAATACTCTTTTATCATACAAACCTCACAAATTTTTTAGTATTGCAAATATTTGATGTATGTCAAAGTACTCCTAATCACTGACTTCCTTGGAGAGCCAGGCCCTGTCAGTACTTACTCTGTAGAGTCACCAAATGCCTGTTAAGTCTTTACTTGTGTTTTTACAAGTTCAAACATAAGTTCAAAGTGTGGAAAATAGAAAAGACCCAGCCAAAACTACCCAAACAGTAGTTACAGATGTGTTTTTTACTCTAAGATTTGGGGAAATTTTGTATAACAAAATAATCTAGTTTGGAATTATATGTAATGCATACGATGTTAGCAGGTTTGGGGGGGATACTGTCGGCATTAAACATTCACATTTAAGAAGAAATATTAGTTCTTCTATAAACCAGTATTTAGTAATCTGAGTCAGGTGGTTTTAATTCTTTACCAAATTTCTCTGTTGTTTTTTTAACCTCCATAATTAAGTAGGTTAGATGAGGGCCTACTTCATTAAAAATGTTTATTAGGAGAGCAAAACCAAACAAATAGTAGACGAATCTTGAAATTTTTGATAGGTGGTATGAATAGGTGATTGTTCATTCAATGTGTATTTGATAAAAGCTATGTTTAATGACACTAGATAGATACTAAGGATATGAAAAAAGATAGTTTTTGCCTTTAAGATTACAGTTTAGTAGGATAAACAGCCATGCCTGAATAGCTACACTACATATTAAACTGTGTCAAATGCCACAGCTCCAGTTCTGAGCTAGGAGTTTATGACATTTGTCAAATCATCTAATTTCTTCTTTTGAAAATTTTCTCTTTTTTCCTTTTGAAAAAGGAGGTGAATGAACTATATGACCTTTCAAAAGGTCTTTTCCAGCTTAAAAAAATTGCTATGATTCTTTAAAGTTAAGTTAGTAAAATTCAACCCAAATAAATGTGGGTAGAGAGTGGTGGTAACATACTGTATGGTCAACTTCTGATGACCGCAGTGACCAGGCTTATTGATGGAAATAATGGGAAGCCTTACTGTAACTGATCTAGTTTCTCAATGCTTGTGACCAATGCAAAGAATGGACAGGCAGCTTAACAACCCTGCCCCCAGTGATGGCGTGACAGGCAGAAAGAAATCTTCCCAAGGATGTAGGGTCGTCCTTGACCACTGGCATCAGGGCATATCTATAACCCAGGTGAAGAATTCAGCACATTTCCCCCATCTTACTAAATAACAGTGGTAAAGTTAGAGTAATCAATTAAATTGGTAAAAATCTATTGACTTAACATTATTATTGTCTTTTTTTACAGCTGATATGGGCTTTGCCCGATTATTTAATTCACCTTTGAAGCCTTTAGCAGATTTGGATCCAGTAGTCGTAACATTCTGGTACCGAGCCCCAGAATTACTTCTTGGAGCGAGACATTATACCAAAGCTATTGGTGAGTAGAACTAATTAAAATTCCATGACATTTTAAAAGTGGCTTTGTTATTGTAAAATATACATATTTCTATACATTAAGTCAAATAATACAGAAAATTATAAAAGTAAGAACAAAAATTACCCTAAAAGTCCACTACCTAGAAACACCATTATTAACATTAGGAATGTATTATTATAGGCATCTGTCTCTGATAGATAAATAGATATTTTAAAACTTTTTAAATATATGGGATCATACTATGTATTCTAAATAAAAATGTATTTTAGATTTTACTTGAAAAGAGAAATAAGCACAGTAAAATTTCTAAACCATGAAACTTCAGACAAAGGTTTCCTTCACCAGAAGAAACATTTACTTCTAAAAGATCCCCTTGGAGTTAAGGGGAAAAAATTACGGAAAAAAGTAGAAGTTTAGGATACCTTAATTCACTTCTCAGTTTCTGATTGATTCGCTCCCTACTCTGAAGAACTGGGAAAGTAGTGCTCTTCTACTTCTTCACCACCCACCTCTCAGTTTATAAGCTATGTTAGAAATATTGTTGTCATCATTCTTATTGTTACTACTTTGTAGATGTTTACGACATTTATTTTCTATTTACAAACCGTAATTCTCACAGTTTATACTCAGATTATATATTGTAACACATTCGGTGCTCAACTACCACAGACCTTTTACCACGTTTCACATTACTGACGTCTTTACTCTGCCTCATTTTATTGCATGGAATTTTATCATCGCGTACTTTCTTATGTGCTTTTCTTTTCTTATTCCCTTTGTTGTATGTCTTTACTGCTTACCTAACTTGTTCTGTGTTCTCTAGAATGGCATTGAGCCTGCTTTTGTTGTTCTTGGTTACCTCCATCCTGAAGTCTTCTATGCTGTGCTGTATTCTGGATTTTCACCCTGGCTTTTCTTTTTTTTTAATTCCTCTGAGTTGGATATATTTCCTTCTGGGCTTTATTATTTATTATAGCATATTTAGCTACATATATAGCTATTTATTATAGCATATTTTCAGCTTGCTTTGGAAGGGTGTCTTGGAGGTAAATTTTCTAGCTCTTGTATTTCTGAAAAATGCCTGTGTCTTACTGTATCATGCAGTTTGGCCAGGTTTAAAATTCTAAGTGTAAAATAACTTTCCCTCAGTATTTGGTGATGCTCTTCCATTGTCTTGTAGTGTCAGGGTTGCTAATGAAGATTCGTGCCAGTCTTATACTCATTCCTTGGTGGATTACGTGGGTGGTTTTCCTTTCTGAAAACAAACAGGATTTCTTATCCTTATATTTCACAGTAATGTGCTGGCCACTTGGTAGGCACATTCAGTCTGAAGTTCATATCCCACATCCTGTGTCTGTGGAAAACTCTTAAACTAGTCTTTGATTCCCTCTCTCTGTTTTCCGTGTCTCTCTTCCCTAAACTGAGTGTGGGCAGATTTTGGATTCCTGAATTTGATCCTTTATACCACTTTTCTTATGTTTTTCTGCCTTTGTCTTTTTCTCAAGAACCCCTTCTTATTCTCTATTAGTTTTATGTATTATTTAATGGAGAGAAAAGCATTTCAACTATCTGCGAGGATGGTGATAACAGTGCTTTTTAATTGTTTGTAATTTGCTGTATTCCTAGAATTATTATGTGTTTTCTTTATAGACTCTCTTTTTATTTGTATATCTTGGTCTCTTCCTTCCATGTCGCAAGTGTTCTACCACTATTTGTTGACCCTCGATTGTCTCTTCATATTTAAGAATCAGCTTACAGAAAAGTGCTTGGGACCTTTGTGTACATAGATCGTAGGGCTCGTTGACTGCAGATTTCAGGATGATCTAGCAGAGAACTGTGAATGGGGGGGGTCCCCAAGTGCTAGCACGCACAAGACTTTGTCTTGAGGCCATTCAGATTCTTTAAGGGAAGAGTCTTCCAACTTTGGGCCCTAGTTTTATATACCTGGTAGCTCCAGGGCAGTGGAGGGGAGCAGGAGAAGGAGAATCAACTATTCAAAACACAGTCTTTGGGGGGGAAAAATAGACTTTGTAGCTGGTCCTCTAAGGACACAATCTTCCCAGAGTTGTACAGGACAATCCTGCTTCACACTCAGCAATAATACTGTGGCCTGGGGCCTTCTCTGAGCTGTTCCATCTGCCTTCCATCTTCCCAAAGTAAAGTGTTCTTATGTATCTCTGCCTAGATCAGGTCTTCATATGGCCAGTCCTTTTTCATTCTGATCTTAGTCAAAACACTACCTCTTCAGAGAAAACCTCACCGATCACACAGTCTAAAGTAGTCATCCTGCCTTTCCCATCCCACTTCCATCTTACTGCCTTGATAGCATTGAATAGTATCTAAAATCCACTAAAATAGATAGACCTTGCCTAGCTGGTCATCCTAGTAGGCCAGTGCCTACATGGTGCACAGTGAGAACTCAGTATTCTTTGTTGAATGAATGAATGAATGAATGAATGAATGAATGAATGAATGATTCTTGTCCCCAGTGATCTCCACCTGTTCTTTTTATTACTATGGATGTATGCCTTTCTTAATTTGCTGCCATTTCAGTGTATACTCAAGAAGGGAAAAGAAGAGATATTTGTGATCATTCTCCCATATTAATCTTGAACTCAACAGGTCTTTCTTCAGAAAATCTTTATGTTCACTAATCTTCATAATTGCTTTGAGATCACATTTCATTTTATAGAAGAGTAAAGGTAGATAAAGTTAAGTCAGTTAGATATAGGACTTCTCTGTACTATCTTTGTGACTTTTCTACAAATCTAAAATTACTCTAAAATAATATGCTTATTTTTTTAAAAGCCAATTAGAAGGAAAACTAAAAATTATTGAAGCTAGTCCTGTTTTTGAGTACATATTATTACCTACACATGCATTTGGTTATCTTTTGTTATAAGTATATTCTAAGTGCTTAGAATATAAACTAATATGATGCATAGCTATTTTTTCCACCTAGGAAATGAATATTTAAAAGGAGTGTTACTTTTGATTAGACATATTAACAGACTACACAGATAAGGAAGTGATTGCCCGATCTCAGCTGTTATCAACTAAAAACTTGAGACTTTGAATTGATTTAAATTAAGTAAAAAATATACCATCACAGTAGCTTGTGACTCTTACTTACAATTTATTATCTTTTTCTCAAGAGACCTATATTTTATTGTGAACACTGCAGTTTGTATAACCTGTTATTATTCACTAGGACAGTCTGTAGTCTGGCAGTTTTGATGCAGGGCTGTTTGTCACAAAGCTAAACTACCAGCGTTAGGTAGATTCCCTTGTTCAAATGGCTTTATAATTTGCGAAAGAGAAGGCCTTTCTTCATATTTTTCCTCTCTTCCTCCTTCTCATCAAGATTTACTGGATAACCGTTAGGTAAACTTTTTAAAACTTAAGAGAAAGCAAAATATATGCAAATCATAGTCTTAGCTTTGTCACTCAGGGTGTGTGTGTGTGTGTGTGTGTGTGTGTGCGCACGAGTGTGCACACACTCACCCTTATGCAAAGCATTTAGTTCTTTAACCTCATTTTTTGAAAGTGGGAATTTAGACTAAATCATCTCTGAGGTCCCCTTCAACTCCAAAAGTTCTGTGACCTCGGATAAAACAGTTGCTTCTGAGGTAGGAAGATTACAGAGGGAACTAACTGGGGTGCAGATGATTGAAACCAAGGTCCGGCCGGACCCTCTGCAGTGATGATCCACACCCCATGTACACCTGACTTGGCCAAGAGCAATCTTGGAAAACACTTTTATGAAGACATTGGCTCAAAAATGTTACAATATGGGGGCGCCTGGGTGGCACAGCGGTTAAGCGTCTGCCTTCGGCTCAGGGCGTGATCCCGGTGTTATGGGATCGAGCCCCACATCAGGCTCCTCCGCTATGAGCCTGCTTCTTCCTCTCCCACTCCCCCTGCTTGTGTTCCCTCTCTCGCTGGCTGTCTCTATCTCTGTCAAATAAATAAATAAAATCTTTAAAAAAAAAATGTTACAATATGGGTATCCTTCAAATTACTTTTTTTTTTTTGAGGGAGAGAAATTGTACATAAACCATTTTTACTGTAAATTTTTAAAAATAGAATAAATGAATAAAAATGAAACCTCTTCCTTGATTCCAGTCTCTCCCACACAATCCCATTCCACCTATTACTTATGTAAGTAGCCTGAGGGTCTGTTAAAGTACAAATTCGCCACACCACAGTGAAAGCTACTTATCAAGGACTTGCCTAGAATTTTTACTTCCCTGTCAGATAGTTGTAGTTTGAGCAGCTAATAGAAGAACTTTTGTAGTTGAATGCACAGATTACTTGTTCAGTAGTTCATTTTAATGGCATCATTTAGAAGGGTGAAATCTGCTAGTGAAGTTTGGTGGGTTATGTTAAACCAAAGGCTGCTAAGAAGCAGCTAAGGAGCACAGGGAGAAATGTTCCCGTCCTCTATTACAGACAGATTTTAGTGCTGTGGTCTTTTATTCTCTTGTACAAAACTGCAAGCTGAATCATTAAACCAAAGAGAGTAAATAATAGGTTAGTAAACATTGTACTCCCAGTGACAAAGTTTAATTCAGTTTTGAGTGTTTTGGGGTTTTGTTTGATTGACTTCATGGAGAAGGCTGAAAGAGGAGATTCAGTCTTTAATTAATCATCACTAAAGCAGTCTCTTAAAGTTTTACCTAAGTATGGACTTTTAAACTCAGATGTTTGTTCTTAAATAACTGAATGCCCACTAATTATGTGGCATTCTATTAAGTGAGAAATATGCTATAAGATAGGGAGAAGGAGAATTTACTCTTCTATTGAGGTAGAAACTTGCTATTAATACATCTATTGATTAATACATTATCTAACAAGCTCCCCCCCATTTGGGTCTACATAGCATGCTAATTGCTATCTACTTTGCCTAGTTAGCTCAATAGCTACACAAAGCATCCCAGATTTTGAGAAGTAGATGAGATTTATATGTTTTTACTTTGGAAAGTCTTTCTAGAAGGAAGTAGGCAGGTAGGTGAACAGGAAAGGACTTTTCCATGAACTTGGCACATTCTGAAAAAAAAAAAGGCAAGATAGAAAGGAGAGACTTATGTACACAGATTTAGAAATTTGTCTGAAATAATAACTTGCTTAGCTAACTTAACTTCATGATTCATGTCTGGATCAAGATTTTGAAGAAAGGAAGGATGATGAGATTGCCAAAAAGTAAGAGATGATAGAAAAGATACAGGGAAAGAGGTTATGAGGGTAGGGTTAAGCAAGGTTAAATAAACTATTTCTATACTACTTTCTGACCTTTTGTTTTAGAAGAAATGTCACTTTAAGGATAGCTGCACCGCTTACTTACCTCTCATCTTCCTTTACATGTTAGTTTTCTCTAGTATTTTTCATAGCTAACCAGAATGGGTTAACTGTTATGGTATCTTTTGGATGCTATGAGTATAGTTTTAAACATGCAAATTGACCCATTGGCCCTTTTGGTGACACTTCTAAGCTTGCCTATCTTCTCTTTGATTAAGATTACCATAAGTCAAGTTATCATATGGGGTACGTATATAAAAAGAATAATCACAAAATAATTTTTCTGTTTACTTTCTGATACTAAAAACAAAATAGCTTGGCTGGTATCTCTTCATACTTTTCTCTGTGGTGGTATTGGCTAACTTGGTGCTCTGATGTGTTTGAAAATGGAGACACAGACAGTGTCCATTTTAAAAATCCCTTGCTTGTAGTTAGGGTGTATAGTCTTAATAAAGAGATGAGTAACTTCTTACTCTGAAATATATAAATGGGATAATTATTCCAATTAAATATTCCAATTTTAGATTTTAGGAATTCTGAATTTTATAAATTAACATTTTTTCCTCATTTCAATTTTTGTGACAATTATTAATATACCTGGACAATTGGCTTTAATAAAATATGGTTTTTATTTTTCCCTCTATAGTTATTTATATTTACCACAGGTATTGGTTAGATCAGTCAAATACCACCGATTGAGTGTCCTCTGCGTGCACACCATTGTAGTTAGAATAGAGAAGTTAACTTTGCCGGTTTAGGGCTTTGTTAAAGTAGGAACTGAATAATTTCAGTTTTAAATTCTGAAGTGGCATGTAGATCTTTCCTCTATTAATAACAGTTCTAGTGAGTAAAAGTTTAATATGAATGAAAGTTAGCTTATATCTTAAAGTGAATGAAAGGAATTTGTTGTACTAGAGAGGAATCCATTTTGCCTGGCTTTTATAAGTAATCCTAGTGAATTCGTACCCTTTATACCTATCTCAAAGGTAGTATTTTGCTCCCTATTTTCTTGTCCTTATTAAATTGCAAAATCTGACGCCACTGTAGCATAAAGAAATACTTTGAACAAAAAACTGTTCAAGTAGAAGTGCAGTTTCATTCGAATATTTGAGGTCAGACATTGTCTTTCTTCTGTTGGAATAACATCTTGCTAACTGGTGCTAGCATGAGAGGGTAATTATTAGACTTTGTAAATTAGCAAGTACGTAAACTAGATAAAGAAAAAATATTTTTACCTAAAAAAATTGTGCTGATTGTTTTTGTCAAGTATGCCCAATTTCAAAAGCTATTTGGGTTTTCTGTTTTTGTTTTATTTTTTGTTTAATTTTGTTTGTTTGTGGTTCCTGTGCGCCATATGCAGCTTTGTATGTATTTCACAGATAAGGTAATGTTTGAAGCATTTAAAAATTGCCAAAAATTTAGCTAATAAACTTGATTTGAACTTGGAATGAAGCCACTGGGTGGAATGGAGGTGTAATAGGGAATGAAAAATTGGGGTGGGTCGGGTGGGAATATATATTTACAAACAATATTCCATGGTATTTTTAATGATAATTGCTTTAGGAATTAATTTGACTTATTAGGAAAAGAAAAGAAAGGAAAAAAAACACTCCCCACCAAGATAAAAATGCATTTTCTTTTGGAAAGAACCACTTTATTTTCCTCCTTTCTTTTTCTTTTTTCCTTTCTTTTTTTTTTTTCTTTTCTTTTTTTTTTTTCTTTTTGTTTTAAAGATATTTGGGCTATAGGGTGTATATTTGCAGAACTACTAACGTCAGAACCAATATTTCACTGTCGACAAGAGGACATCAAAACTAGTAATCCTTATCACCATGACCAGCTGGACAGAATATTCAATGTAATGGGATTTCCTGCAGGTACACATTATGTTTTTGTTTTTGTTTTTAAATCACTGTTGTTTGAACTTAGATATCTTCATTGGAAAGGTGTATATCTTTAGCTGATGAAAGCTACTCTAGCTCAATTCTTTATATTTATGACTTGCATTAATCAAAGATCCTTGGAAATAGCAAAATTTATAGAGTTCACATATTAGCATAAAGATATTTATGGGTTTTCTGAATTTTAGGAGTATGTTTTTGTTTCATTTTATTTTTCTGTTTTGTTTTGTTTAATATTTGAAATGATAAAATATTTGCAGTATCTGTATTAAAAGGTGCCTTTAGTTCTTACCAGAGGAAACTATAAATAAAATTCAGTAGTATATATTTTGTCTAGAAGCACATATAATAATGCCATTACTTCGGATTTAAATACAAATTTTGAACATTATTTATATTTAGAGCACTGTACAGAATCACATTATATTGAATAATAGAATTTTTTACCCCATAACCCTTGCCTGTAAGAACATTCTTTTAAGTGTTCTGTTAGAAGAGCAACCTTGCCTGCACTGACTGGCAGCAGGGAGAAAGTTGTTTAGGTGTCTCATCACAGGCTTTAGAGCCCTCAGTTTTTCCACTATATCCCCATCCCTTGTTATGCCATAGCATGGTAGTTTATCAGTCACTAAAAACTCTGCCCAGAGCTCTAGAATAATGAAATTTTGCTTTAAAAACCTACATAATATTAGCTAGTCAGGTATTTATTAGAAATTGTTTCTTATTAGGAATTTTTCTTAGGTCAGGGTGACTCAAGAATAATACCTGGGAGTTATAATTTCACATTCCCTTGTAGGACTGTTAACACAGATACTACCTTTCTGCAGAATTGGTCAACGGGTCTTTGAAGAATGCTTCTTTGTGATGAGAATGTTATTTATTCCCTAAAATTTGAGTACCTGCCATGTACCAGGCACTGTGTTATGCATAAAATAATGTCTATATAACAGGCATGATTCTTGCCGGCTTGGAGTTTATATTGTACTACTCTAAGTAGAATGTTTAAATAATAGCTATGGTTTGAGTAGATGGAGAAGAACGGCCTTTTCTTCCCACTTCTGAATATGTCCACCATTTCTAAGGCCCGAGAGAAAGGAACATGGCTTACAAGGGGGTGGTAGTGGGGGGTGGCCTCTGTAGGAGATGACTCTTAATGTGTAGTTCAACAATTAGGGGAGGCTCAGCTTATAAGAAAGTTGAAAATGTGCAAAAGAATGAGAGTCCCTGATAAGTTCTTGAGAATTAGTGACATGGTTTATGTTATATTTTAGAAAGATTAGTATGGTTGTGGTAGGTAAAAATCAATTAAAGAGAGGTGACTGAAGTTAGGGAAGCCCGCTGTTTGCTTGTATAGCAGTACTCCAGGTGTAAAGTGATTAAAAGGTTGGAGAATAAAGGACAAGTACAGAATTTTTTATATGTAATTGAGGGAAAAGTAAAAGATTATCTCAAGATGTCTAGCTTGAGAAATTGACAAAATAGAGAAATTGGAGCAAAGAAATAATTAAGGAGAAAATCCCATATAGGAGTTTAAAGTATGTATTTAGTTGACTTTACAGTGTGGTATGTTTGGAGGCTAGGTTGCACATATCTGCATAAGTAAGTTGAAGGCAAATGTCTAAAGGCCATTTAAAAGCTAAGGGTGCGCTGAAGCCACCTGTTGTAGTACTGCAGCCAGGAGCCTTGCAGGACGAGCCTATTGACAGCGATGAAGAAAACTAGCCTAGCCATCTAGCATGTATTGCTTGAGCAACGGAAACATTTTCTACCTAATGTAAATAGCTGGGGTTGTTTTTGTTAATGTTACTGAAACTAGCCAAGCCACCAGCTGAGTTATTTGCATAGTAGTTATAGCCTGCCCTGTTCTATTCCAGACAGTTGTTGCTGCTTACATTGATTGCTGCTGTAAAGCAGTGTATTTAATAAAGTGAACATAAGGAGGGCCATGTATTAAAAAAAAAATGCATCTTACAGCTATGGAGGGCAAAGATAATCCATTTGTCATTGAAGAGACTGGTTATTGATTTAACCAAGAAATTGGGTGGAAAGGGGGAAAAAGTGGTTTTACAAACAGCAATAGAAATATTTATTAATAACTTACTCCTCTTTACTTACAGAAATTGAGGTAACCTGAAGTAAATTACATAGAAAGTAAGCACTAAAAAGATAAACTTATAGAGATCTAATGCTATACAAGGGATGAGAATTGTATTTATAGGTCAAGATAACATGTTTATTATAGCTAGTCATTTATTTGAGGTCTGTGCTTTCACGGAGGTTCAAAGTGTATAGGACACGTGATGAAAAATTGAGGTAACTTTTATTAAAATTCTTGAGAATAGGAACCTAGACAACATAAAATTTTATCAATGTATTTCACAGATAAAGATTGGGAAGATATAAAAAAGATGCCTGAACATTCAACATTAATGAAAGATTTCAGAAGAAATACGTAAGTGGGAAAGAAAGTAGACCCTTTGTTGATTTTTGCTTTTCCAGAATCCTCAGTATAAGATTGAATACTCAGCAGAATACTGAACATAAGCTTATTCTAATAAATAATTTTACTTATTTACTTAATAAATACTTTATCTTTTAAGATGTTTAAATGATAGAAAGAAGGTAAACAGCTAATTTTAGCAGCTGATTTGGATATGAGAAAAAAAACTCTTCCCATATTTATTACTTTCTGGAAGCAAGCATCCTGGAAAGGACCACGGCTGAAGCAGTAAGAGACTGAAATAAGCAACCTTGCTAGCTCATCACCTTCCCACCCACCTGGGTTGTGTAGTCATTTTAAGCAAGTTTTAATAGAGACGAAGGGATATTTCATTTATCTACAAAGCAAGATCAGAGCATTGGGAGAGGACAGTTTATAGGCCTATAACAAATTTTAACAAATTTTAAAATTTATTTTAAACTTACTAGTAAGGCTGAATTAAACATTTGACCCATATGTTATTTAAAAGAATTGTTGAGATAACAATCTTATTAAAAAATGCTATTCAGTATATTTTATTTGTGAAATTATCTTGTGTATACTCGGTGGTATCCATTCATAAGTGACTAGCGTGAATATTGAATGAAATATGAAATTGAGCTAATGCTATGCCGATTATGCCATTTTCAATATGTGTTACTTATTGGTTGTGATTAAAATAATTGTTTGGAAAAACTTCAGCCAATGTAAAATTAACCTCAAAATCTAATACAGATATTTCATAGTATTTCTCTTTCAGGTATACCAACTGCAGCCTTATCAAGTATATGGAAAAACATAAAGTTAAACCAGATAGTAAAGCATTCCACTTGGTAAGCTTTAGAGAACAATAATAAATTTTTTTTCCCTGATTAGCTAACCAGAGGTTTGTGCGGATCAGTGATGGTGTGCATTATTTGCTTTTTCTGGAAGAATATGAGAGATGCAGTATTTATTTCTGTATAATGGAAAAGTAGTTTGACCTAGAATCCAAATGAATCCATGCGCTGTTGTAATTTATGACATTATATTCAACTTACCAACTTAAATTTGTTTATAATAAAATTTCCACTTTTACATCATAACAATTAAAAATGATTTTCAGTTTTATAGGGTTTTTTGAAGTTATATAACATACAAAGGGCAAATTTCGGGGAGAGGGTTGTATTGTATTTGGCTTAAAATTCTTTTAATCCTTTATTCTCAATATTTGTAAACGGGTTTATTAAATGGGAATTTTTTGTCTTGCAAGTATTATATTTTCCTTTATTACAGTAGCAGGCCACTTGCAAACATTTCTTCTATTTCTGCTTTTTCTGTCTACTGCTTCTGCTTCTATACCTTCTATTTATTTTTATATCATGTCATATGTCATATATTTCATATCTTATCAGCAACTTAGAAAGCAGGGCCTAACCTATCTTACTATCACACAATATATTATTATCCAAATAATTATTTCTTATAATGTACTTACAACAGGACCTATCCAATAGGAAGGTAAGTTAGATCCTTTAAAATTATAGGCTTATTTATTCTAACAAAATAACAATAATAGTGATAGACCGAAAGTTACAATTCAGGAGATTTGCTCTTACTTACCCTAACTTGCTGCTATTCAGTGTAGTCTAAAGTGACTCTCAAAACCATCACCACTGAAATTCCAAAGATATACTTCCCTCACAGCTTAGTTGCTTGTTTTTACTGCAGTGACCTATCTTGTGTGGGCCCATCTGAAAGCTCTAATGTAACTCCATTAAAACTGTTGAGCATTTTAAATGACAAATCCATGTTTTTCCTTTCAACTCTAAAAATAAAGTTGTGCTTCCACTGAAATATCAGATCATCAAAATGAAATTTAAATCTCACCATCCCAGCGTTTCCTCTGTATTTTTAAATATTTTATGTCCTCTGTCCTTTGATTGTGTCATCTCCCATCAAGTCTCAACACATCTGTTGGTTTTCAAATGTGGTCCTAGTCCACAGCATCAAAGTCACCTGGGAACTTGGTAGAAAAGCCACTCATTGGACTCCTGCCCAGATATCCCAGTCAGAGCTCTGGGAGTGGGGCCTAGCAGCCTGCTTTCAGAAGTGCTCCAGGGGCAATTCTGATGTAGTCTAAGTCTGAAAACCACCTCATTAGATAAAAGAGGATAAGCTGAGAGACCACTATTTAGATAAGCTCTTAAATCACCTACTAAAATCAAATGTTCTAAAATACATAAATTAATTATCAAATTTTCTAGTTCATAAAGTCTTAAGTAAACTATGTTTTAACCAAAAAATACTGAATTTTCACTTTAGTGTGACATTTCTGTAGGCAGCAAAGTAATAATAATAACGGCAGCTAACACATAGTGCTTTCTTTGTGTCAGGTACTGTTAGAATTGCTTTCCATATATTATCTCATTTAATTCTGAAAACAAACCTGTGGTAGTAGGTGCTATTTTTAATCTCCATTTGACAAATGAGGTTACAAAGAGATTAAGCAACTTGTCCAAACTTGTCCAAAGTCAATCAGCTAATAAATGTCAAGTCAAGACTTAAACCCAAGTGGTATCCTTTGAGTCTCCATTCATAACCCCTCTGTACTTAAACTAGGATAGCACTGGCCAGGAGAGCTTTCTCTGATGATCTGTGCTGTTCAGTAGGGAGCTCCTAGCCACATGTGGCTATTGAGCTCTAGAAATGCACCTAATACGACTGAGAAATTGATTTTTTAAGTTTAATTTGGTTTTAGTTAATTTGGTTTTAAATCTAAATAGCCTCATGGGGCTAGTGTATTATTTGTGTTATAATAATTTTCCCCTTAATAGAAAAGAAATAGACAATACAAGATTTTAGTCCTGTTCTAAATTGGACAAAGCAATTTGCATAATGTAGATATTGGTTTAGAGTAAGAAGTAAGTTTAGTTACCTCTTATAGGAGAACCAAGTAAGATCATGATTATTAGAATGACTAAATGTGAATTACTACATTAAATGTAATAATCAAGTTTTTCTGTTGTTAATTTGGGGGAATAAATACCCTTCAAATTGTGGTGCTTTCATCAAAAAACATGTACGTCCCACATGTGGCCAAGGATATAACTATGAGAAGTAATGCAGTAATGTTTTTATGATTTATGGTTTCAGCTTCAGAAGTTGCTTACCATGGACCCAATAAAGCGAATTACCTCAGAACAGGCTATGCAGGATCCCTATTTCTTAGAAGATCCACTTCCTACATCAGAGTAAGTGATGAATTTATTAACTCACCAGCATGGTAGAATTTTTTGGAGCATGCTTGTTTGAGTTGTCAACTCCAAGTTGCCCCTCCTCTTACATGGGAACCCAGGGAAATCCCAATGACAAGCAAAAAATGAGCTCTGATGACTGAGATATCATTTCGGGCTTTTACAGTTAAGAGGCACTCCTGTTCATGTCTTGCTTTAGGGAGCGTTGCCTGCTTTAGTTTCAGTGGTGCGCTGGTTACTCAGTGGCCGGTTGATGAGGCATGCTGTAGCTCACTCAGACTCACTGAGATTGCCCACTGCTTGCAGTTACAGTTTTATGTTCCATTGGCAAATCCCATTCCCAAATAAGTTGTTCCCTGTGTCATCTTTTATATGTAGAGAGAAGAGTAAAAAAAAAAAAAATTGTGTTCGAGTAGTGACATTTCTGCTGGAATCTATATTTGGGTTGTAATAGTAAAAGAGTAAGGCTGGGATAAAAGAAAGTTGAGTCATATTCAATGATTATTGATTATTTTTATACAATGAAAAGCCCTTCCATGGCCTGCTATAATGTCACTGATTAGAAGAAAAGATTCATCGTGTCACAGTTGCATGAAGGGTGCTTATTTTACAAATACGGAAACAAAGTCCATCTTAAAAGAATAAAATGAAGCATCTAAAATATTGATTGGCATAGCAGAAATCTTTCTTTTTTCTTGTGAGCAGTGTTTTTGCCGGTTGTCAAATCCCTTACCCAAAACGAGAATTTTTAACAGAAGAAGAACCTGATGACAAAGGAGACAAAGTAAGTATTAAAGTACATTTGGCTGCTGCTTGTTTTGTTCAGTGCTACTGTAACATTTTCTTGTTTGTGTTTGGTTCTCCTTCTGAGTTGAACTTTATTTTTCTGTTTAACCAATTGAGAAGAACCAGCAGCAGCAGCAGGGCAATAACCATACTAATGGAACTGGTCACCCAGGGAATCAAGACAGCAGTCATACACAGGGACCCCCGTTGAAAAAAGTGAGAGTTGTTCCTCCTACCACTACCTCAGGTGGACTAATCATGACCTCAGACTATCAGGTATTTCCAGTTTATTTTGTACTGACTTGCCATATCAGTATTTGTATGTGGGTTTGTGACCTTTGGAAATGCAACATAACTAAGAAAATGCTGACCTTTATGTACCTGGGGAAATACACTGACGTGAGTGTTATTGACATGGAAAAGTACTGACTGTGGTACGGTACAGGGTACCTACTGACTTTTGAACTAGACAGACCTGGAATGATCGAACTTAAACTATGTCATTTATTAACTGTGTGACCTTGGACAAATAATGTAACATTTCCTGGCTTTAGTTTTTCATCTGTGAAATGAGACTAGCCAAACCTTACTTGTAGTTGTTATAAGAGTAGGTGTAATAAATCCTAGCACCTGACTTGTGGTAGGAGCTCAATCAATGCTGTGTATTGTTTTGAAACAACAGTATACAAAGAATGATTAAGAACACAGGCTTTCAGGGGCACCTGGGTAGCTCAGTTGGTTAAGCATCTGCATTCGGCTCAGGTCATGAACCCAGGGTCCTGGTACCAAATTCTGCACTGGGGTTCCTGCTCAGTGGGGACTTTGCTTCTCCCTCTCCCTCTGCATCCCCCCTTCCTGTTTTTGCTCTCTCTCTCTCAAATAAATAAATAAAATCTTTAAAAAAAAGAAAAAGGGGGCGCCTGGGTGGCACAGCGGTTAAGCGTCTGCCTTCGGCTCAGGGCGTGATCCCAGTGTTGTGGGATCGAGCCCCACATCAGGCTCTTCTGCTATGAGCCTGCTTCTTCCTCTCCCACTCCCCCTGCTTCTGTTCTCTCTCTCGCTGTGTCTCTATCTCTGTCAAATAAATAAATAAAATCTTTAAAAAAAAAAAAAAAAAAGAAAGAAAGAAAAAGAACACAGGCTTTCAGATCCCAGCCCAGCTGCCGACTCTGAGTAACTTTGAATAAGTAATTCAGATGTTCAGTTTTCTCATTTGTAGAAGTGGATGATGGCAAGTGTGAGATGGTAGCAAGGATTAAATGAGAGGACATACGCTAAGACACAGCGGCTAGCCTGCTGTAGTGCTTAATAGATGTTACCACTTTTATCACTTTTATTATCATTTACCATCGTTAAAATTCTTAGTAGCAGTCATAGTACACAGTAAGCACTTCTTAAGTGTTGGTGGTGGTGCTTGTGAAGACTGTAATAATAAGAGCTTTTTGGGTGCTTACTATGCCAGCTTTTATACTAAGCATGAAATCTACATTTTTTCCTTTTATCATTATGGTAACTCTATGAGGGAAGGGTTATCATTGTCATTTCAGAGATGCTCAGACAGATTAAATAACTTTCACGTGTTCACCTACCGAGCTGGGGGCAGACTCAGGACACAGGCTTAGATCTGACAACCAGGGCTTCTCCGTTGCCTGCTTGTGGATCCCATCATGTGGCATCATCAGTTTCTTTGCAGAAAGACCGCTTGGAAAATCATATACCCCCTCCCTGCTTATTCTAATCATATTGCCAACTCACTTGGATCACAGTGTAGGAAGGACACTGAAAACTTGACCAATTAGAGTTATTTACCTACTGAAAGAGAAAAGGAGACCTTACTAAACTCATAAGGTTCCCAGAGCCTGCCTATGACCCTTCAGAAATAAGATCTTAACTCTTTGCTTTGGTTGAGAGGTCCCGTCTACCAAACCTTGGAAATTCTTGTCTGCCTAGGTAGTAACTCTCTTCCAGGAAACTAAACAAGGAAATCAAGGACAGACATCTCCGGGAGCTGATATTTGTTCCAGCATCTTTTCCTCCCCATCCGGATGGGAAGAGTGCATCCCTCTCGGCTCAAGAATGTGTTTGCACACTCAAGTGATGGCATGCTTAGAATGAAGCAGAGCGGTGCTCAGAGCTTTGCTACTGAAACCAGGAAAATCGCTGTGCTTCTTGTTTTCTCGATGTTATCATTGTGGTTGGTTTTTGTAGTGACTGTAATTTCATGTGTCCACTCTTTTTAAAATGTTATTTTGCTAGGGTTGACAGAATTTAGAATTACATGATTTATTGAATGTGCTTTGAAAGAAGAAAGTAGTAAATTATGATTAATCAGTTATCATGTTTGTCTTGTGAGCTAATAATAAGAGAGAGAGAGGTGCAGGAATGGGAATAACAATATAACAGATCAAAATCATAGGACTCTAAACTCTTTCACTGTTCTTTCCCTTTGTGCTCTTTTTAGAATTGAGAATATCATTCTTCTTACATTTCTATAATTATAAACTTACTTTTGTATATAACTTGTTGCAGAAAATAAGATTCATTAAAAGGCATAAAAATATTTAATGCCAAAGAAAATGATTCTGCGGTACCTTCTCTTGTCCTGTTCATTTTTATTCTTTAGTCACATGTGTGCTGGAACGCTTCTGTTGAAGAAACTAGCATGTAAATTAGCTTTGAATTTCTTAGTGTATATATCATTAAGTTCATGTATAAACATCTCAAGCAAATTAATTATTATTTATCAGGTAGTTACAGAACAGCTTAAAAGGGGGATACTGCTACAGAAAAACAATGAACTGCACAGCATAGTAATGAGACTCAGCTTAATATTATTTACTGGCAATACTTCTGACCTTAGTTGATAGTAAAAGATTTGGGGGTTTTGTCGTTTTCATTCTAAAGCTAGTACATGGCACAAGACTTTTAAATTCTTACTGCCTGGAACTAAATGACGTTGCAAACCTAAGCCTTACTGGCTTGGGGTGGAGCCAACTCTTAGAAACACCTGACTCTCATTTCTCGCTCGTTCTTCTTTTGCAGCGTTCCAATCCACATGCTGCCTATCCCAACCCTGGACCAAGCACATCACAGCCACAGAGCAGCATGGGATACTCAACTACCTCCCAGCAGCCTCCACAGTACTCACATCAGACACACCGGTACTGAGCTGCCCTGGAATGTTGTCAATGCACTGTTGCTAGCGCTGCAGGACTGACGGTGCAGCTCTCTGCGGGAACCTGGTATGGACCATGGGAATGTACTGTACACCCACATCCTCAAACTGTCCAGTAGCCAAGTTCCACCACTTTTCACAGACCGGGGTAGTGGCTTCCAAGTTGTACCTATTTTGGAGTTAGACTTGAAAGAAAGTGCTAGCACAGTTTGTGTTGTGGATTTGCTACTTCCATAGTTTACTTGACATGGTTCAGACTGACCAATGCATTTTTTTCAGTGACAGTCTGTAGCAGTTGAAGCTGTGAAATGTGCTAGGGGCGAGCATTTGTCGTTGTATGTGGTGAATTCTTTCAGTGTAACAACATTATCTGACCAATAGTACACACACACACACACACGAAAGTTTAACTGGTACTTGAAACATACAGTATATGTTAACTCAACAAAATAACCAAGACTCAAAGTGAGATTATTTTGGTACACCTTTCATTTTAGTGTCTTATCAGTGGGTTGATTCATTTTCTACATTAATCAGTGTTTTTCGACCAAGACTATTGCTTGGGTTTTTTTGAAAGTACAAAAGCCACATAGTTTTTCCAGAAAGGTTTCAAAACTCCCAAAGATTAATTTCCAACTTATAAGTTTGTTTTTATTTTCAATCTATGACTTGACTGGTATTAAAGCTGCTATTTGATAGTAATTAAATATGTTGTCATTGATATAAACCTGTTTGGTTCGGCAAACAAACTGAAATGATTGTCATAGACAGTGTTTTATTTTTCCTGTTGGTGTTGCTGATTAGTGAGCATGCTTTAAGATGAAAAAAGCATGAATGATAACTTCCTCTGAAAGGTGCGGCATCCGATTCAGATATTTTGTCCTGATTTTAAAGCTGGTTGGTGTAGTGCTATTAAAATTTTGTTCAGTTTATTTTCCTTTTTAAAACTTGTTCGCACGTTGTTTAGGGTGCCCTTACTTCAGCAAAGGAGAAGGAGTAGGAGAGCCTTAGAATTTTTGAGGAAAAAAAAAAAAAACCTATAACATACAATGTACTGTATCAAACTATTTTACATGAATGACACAAGTATTCTGAATTTAAAAAAAATTGAACATTGTTAAAAACAAGGTGTTATGTAATAAATTTATTTTTCATAAATCAAAATATGGAGTTGGCTCTATTTTTATATACACAAAGGTGTTTTGTTTTAAAGCATGCCATAACAAGTGGCCTCTAAATAAATCTCTTCAGTTGTTTTCCTTAATGATGTCTATATAGTCTGCCTCCAGACTGGAGTGGAGTAATGACTGAATGATTTAGATAGGGATTCTTTGCTCTGTTGCACTTAGCACTATAATAGAAGATGTGGACTAGACACCTTTCTAATTGAAAGAATATGATGAGTCTTCCATTGCTAGTATAAGGCCTAATTCTGTATTATGCTGAGAACAGTTTGTTTTAGCCCAAATAATTATTTCTCCTCCCTCCTTCAGCACAAAACACAGAAGATAAAAAAGCTAACGCAGTTTTTTTCTTAAAAATTCAGTTCATTCCTATAAAAAAACATTCTAAAACATTTGAAGAACAGAGGAATTCCGATCCTGATAGGCCTGACTGTAGCAGTAAAGGTCATTTAGGAGCTGGATCTGCGTTTCCACGTTCTGTCTCCCCTCCGCAGCTCCTCCACACAGCTCTTCTTACCATAGAGTTCCGTCCTCAGCACCTTCAGGAGCTCCCCTCTGGCTAGGGAGTCATGTCTTCTTGTTTCCCTCCACTCGAAGTGCCTTCTGTTTTTCCTCCCTGCCTTTGATGCCGTGGCTTCCAGCCTTCGTGGGCATGAAAATCATCTGCGGTTTGTTTTCTCTGGGTCTCATCCCAGAGGTTGGTTCGGGGGGGGTGGGGAGGGACATGGAATTTTCATTTGTAACAAGCTCCTCAGTTGGTTCTGATGTGGGAGTCTGAGGAACACACAGGAAGAACACCTCCAAGCCGGTCTAACGATTGAGCAAACAATAGCAGTTCAGTCCGTGGCTTAGAGAGAGGGCTGCCCTGTTGACAACCCACCTTCTCCTGCGTAAATTTCAAAAAGCAAAACCCATTATACCAAGTTCCACTCTAAATGTTTGGTTTCTTTTTAACTCCTAGGGCTCAGCTCTCAGATTTTTAAATTTCTTTATCAACCCCCCGTTCTCGGAGTGATCCTGTCCAGGCTTGAGGAGTTCATGTTGATGACTATCAAATTTACGTATCCACACTATTTCGTATACAGTTCCAGAGTCAAGTATTTAATTGCATCTGTGACGCATAGACCAATAACATACTCAGACACACACCAACCGTCATCCTCTGCACACTCCTTGGCTTTCTACATTGCACCCATCACATATATTCGACTATTTTCTGTCTCCTCTATAGAATGGAAGTTCCATGGGCAGAGCCTTGTTCCACCTCAGCCTCTCCTCTTTCCACTTGCCCCCAGGTGATCCAAGCTCAGGACATGGGTAGGCTGATGGTTCCCACATTTCCTCTCCAGACCTACCTGCTGTATCTGACTCATTACTATAGATGGTCTCTAGATTGAAGACATCCGCAGCAGACTCCTGGCTCCACCATCCACCCCACTCCTTTTACAGACTTAAACCATCTCACTGACTAGGAACCCCTCCCTCCCAGTCATCCAAGCCGCACAGAAACTTTGGCACCATCCCCTCTCACACACGCTATATCCGTTCCATATGCAAACCTTGGGTGCTTTTCCTTTCTATCCCCAATCGAACTGCCCTCACTACCTTTACTGCGCCACCCTGTGCCAAACCACAGCCACCTCTTCCCTAGACTCTTACACAAGCTTCCTCCCTGTTTCCACCCTAAACTCCCTCAGCCTCCTCCGTACACACACAGCAGCCTGAGTGACACTTTAAACACAGCTAATGCCCCTCCTCCGCTCTCATCCCTCCAGTGCTTCTGGCTCAGTGAAAGCCAGACGAGTCTCTGCACATGGTGGCCTCACATGTCTTATGACTGTCTTCTGCCACCCCTCATGTGCTTCACTCCAGAGGCACTGCTGTCCTTCACTGTTCCTCAAGCCTACCAAGTACGTCTTGTCTCACATCTCCGGCTCTTCCATCTGCATCTGTCTCCTGCTCTCGCCAGCTAGTTCTGGGCTCACTCCCTCATTTCCTCAGGCCTGCTCAGGTCTTATCTTAGAGAAGCTTTCCTTTCCACTCTGAAATAGCAGCCTGTTCCCTACCTCCCCACCCTAACTGCATTCCCTATCCCCTTCACCCTGCTTCATCTCCCCCGCCCCGGCACTGACCCCACTAACTTACACTTGCTTGTTTTTTTCTCCCCGCCCTACCAGAAGATAAACGCCACAAAGGCAGCCTTTTTTCATTGAGATGTAATTGACATGTAACATTTTGTTTGTTTGAGGGGTAAGAGGTGTTGATTGGATACACCTAGGCATTTCAACATGATTACCACCACAGTTAGCTGACACCTCTAGGCAGGCTTTTTATGTACTACAATAATCCCAGCAACTGGAAGAGTGCCTGCCACACTATAGTGCTTATAAATATTTACTGAGTGAATAAATGAGTGCATTAGTGACTTTGTATTTGGATGTCAAATAGTATCTCAAACCCAGCATATCCAAAAGAGAACTTTTAATTTTCTCTCCCTAGCCACCATATAGCTTCCTAATTGGTGCCTGGCTCCCACTCATGCTTCCACTCACACCATTCTGTAGCCTGCCTTCCACATAGCACTAATCCTTTCTCTTCAGAACAGTGATCACTACTTGGCATTTTTATACATATACGAGTTTTTTTGTTTGTGTATTTGTTTATTGTCTCTCTCCCCCGTGGAGGTAAGGACTTTGTCATCCTTTTAAAGAATAAACTAGAATGATTGTTGTACATGCTCTTAATCCTTCAGTGTCTTCCCATCACACTTAGAATAAAGTCAGAATTTCTCAACATTGAAATATTCCAGTTAGCTTCCTCTCCATTCTCATTTACTCTCTCTCCCCATCACTCTACTCCAATTACTTTAGACTCCTTCGTTTTCCTTGCTGTGCCTTCACTTAGCATTATACCCTCCGTGTTGTTGAAATGGCAAGATTTCATTCGTTTTTATGGCTGAGTAATATTCCTCTGTGTGTGTGTGTGTGTGTGTGTGTGTGTGTGTGTGTGTGGTGTCACATCTGTATCCATTCATCTGTCCATGAGTACTTGGGCTGCTTCCATACTTTGGCTATTGTAAATAATGCTGCAATAAAAGTGTATGTGTCTTTTCAAATTAGTGTTTTCTTATTCTTTGGGTAAATACCCAGTAGTGGAATTGCTGAATCATATAGTAATTATATTTTTAACTTTTTGAGGAATCTCCATACTGTTTTCTGCAGTGGCTGCACCAGTTTGCATTCCCACCAACAGTATTGGAGGGTTTCTTTTCCTCCACATCCTTGCCAACACTTGTTTCTTGTATTCTTTATTTCAGCCATTCTGACAGGTGTAAGGTGATACCCCATTGTGGTTTTGTTTTGTATTTCCGTGATGATGAGTGATGTTGAACACCTTTTCGTTTGTTGGCTATCCGGATGTCTTCTTTAGAGACATGTCTATTTGTGTCTTCTGCCCATTTTTTAATTGGATTATTTGTTTTGGGGGTATTGAGTTGTAACTGTCCTTTGTATATTTTGGACACTGGCCCTTTTTTGGATATGTCTTTTCTCATTCTGCAGGTTGCCCTTAGTTTTGCTGATTGTTTACTTTTTATTTTGGTGTAGTCCCAATAGTTCATTTTTGTTTTTGTATTCCTTGCCTCAGGAGACGTATCTAGAAAAATGTTGCTATAGCTGGTGTCAGAAATTACTGCCTGTGTTCTCTTCTAGGACTTTTATAGTTTCAGATCTCACATTTAGGTCTTTAATCCATTTTGAGTTTATTTTTGTATATAGTGTAAGAAAGTGGTCCAGTTTCATTCTTTTGCATGTAGCTGTCCAGTTTTCCCAACATCATTTGTTAGAGAGACTGTCTTTTCTCTTTGCATATTCTTGCCTCCTTTGTCAAAGATTAATTGACCATATAAGCATGGGTTTATTTCTGGGGTCTCTATTCTGTTCCATTGAACTATGTGTCTCTTTTTGTGCTAGTAGTATACTGTCTTGATTTGTATAGCCTTGTAGTATATCTTAAAATCTGAGATTGTGATACCTCCAGCTTTGTTCTTTTTCAAGACTGCTTTGGCTATTTGGGGTCTTTGGTGTTTCCATACAAATTTTAGGATTATTCTAGTTCTGTGAAAAATGCTGTTGGTGTTTTGATAGGGATTGCATTAAATCTGTAGATTGCTTTGGGTAGTATGCACATTTTAACAGTAGTGGTTCTTTCAGTCCATGAGGGAATGTCTTTCCATATGTTTATGTCTCCAATTTCTTTCATCAGTGTTTTATAGTTTTCGGAATACAGGTCTTTCACCTTGTTGGTTACCTTTATTCCTAGGTATTCTATGCTTTTTGATGTAAATGGATTGTTTTCTTAATTTCTCTCTCTGCTACTTCATTATTAGTGTATAGAAATGCAGTGGATTTCTGTATATTGATTTTGTATGCTGCAACCTTACTGAATTCACTTATCAGTTCTAGTAGTTTTTTGATGGAGTTTTTAGGGTTTTTTTTTATATATAGTGTATCATGTCACCTGCAAATAGTGGAAGTGTACTTCTTCCTTACCAATTTGAATGTCTTTTATTTCTTTTTCTTGTCTGATTGCTGTGGCTAGGACTTCTACTATGTTGAATAAAAGTGGTGAGAGTAGACATCCTTGTCTTGTTCCTGATCTTAGGGGAAAAGCTCTCAGTTTTTCACCATTGAGTATGATGTTAGCTGTGGGTTTTTCATATATGGCCTTTATAATGTTGAGGTATGTTCCCTCTAGACCTACTCTGTTGAGGGTTTTTTTTACCATGAATGGATGTTATACTTTGTCAAATGCTTTTTCTGCATCTATTAAAATGATCATGCAGTTTTTATCCTTTCTCTTGTAATGTGTCACATTGATTGACTTGCAAATATTGAACCACCCATGCATACCAGGAATAAATCCCACTTGATTGTGGTGAATGATTTTTTTAACGTATTGTTGGATTCAGTTTCCTAATATATTGGAATAGTTTGAGAAAAATAGGTGTTAACTCTTCTTTAAATGTTTGGTAGAATTCACCTGTGAAACCGTCTTGGTCCTGGACTTTTGTTTCTTGAGAGTTTTTTGAGTACTGCTTCAATTTCATTGCTGGCAATCCCTCAAATTTTCTATTTTTTCCTGACTCAGTTCCAAGAAGTTGTATGTTTTTCCAGGAGGATATTTGGTAGATATCAATAAACTTTTTCTAAAGTTTATATGGAAAAGCAAAAGAACTAGAACTTAGAGGATGCATTACCTGATTTTAAGACTTAATCTAAACCTACAGTGATCAAGACATTGTGGTATTAGAGAAAGAATAGGCACAGAAATCAATAGAACATAGTGTGTCCAGAAAACGACTGATACATATAAGGGCAATTGATTTTCCACAGAACTGTGAAAGCATTTTTTTTTAAAGATTTTATTTATTTATTTGACAGAGAGAAAGACAGCGAGCAAGAGAAGGACCACAAGCAGGGGGAGTGGGAGAGGAAGAAGCAGGCTTCCAGTTTAGGAGCCTGACGTGGGGCTCAAACCCAGAATGCTGGGACCACGCCCTGAGCCGAAGGCAGATGCTTAATGACCGAGCCACCCAGGCGCCCCTGTGAAAGCATTTTTGTCAGAGAAAGGATAGCCTTTCAGCAAATGGTACTAGAGCAATTTGGTATCCTAATGCAAAAACCAACCAAACAAAGCTTCGATTCATACCTTGCTCCCATTACAGAAATAAACTCAAAACAGATCATAAACCTAAATCTAAATATAAAGCCAAAAACTATAAAACCTGTCAAAAAAATATAGGAGAAACCTTTATGTCCTTGTGTTAGGCAAAAATTTCTTAGATATAATAACAAAAGCATAATACATAAAAAAATTAAAATATCACAATTAAGAACTGCTTTTCAATAGACCAGTAAGAGAATGGAAAGACAAACACTGACTGGGAGAAGATATCTGCAAGTCACATGAAAACTTGTCTAGAAACACAACCCTTAAAACCATAATAAAATAAAAAAATATTTTTTTATGGGCAAAAAGTTTGAACAAACATTTCACCAAAGAAGATAAGCAGATGACAGATAAGCTCATGTAAAGATGCTCAACATCATTGCTAATTAGGGAAATGCAAATTAAAACCACAATGAGATACTACTACTACACACCTATTAAAACGGTTAAAAGTAAAAATAACTGAGCACCAAATGCCAGTGAGGATGTGCAGTAACTAGAACTCTCACGTTGCTAGTGGGAATGCAAAATGACACAGCCATTTTGGAAAAGGTTAACAGTTTCTTTTAAAGTTAAACATACCCTTGTCATATAATTCAGCTATCCCAAGTGAAGCAAAAACACATTCACACAGAAATCTATACACGAATCTTTACAGGGGCTTTATTTGTGATTGCTAAAAGCTGGAAACCTATCCAAACATTCTCCAAATGGTGAAGAGATATGGTGAAATAGTGAATTTCCCATATAGTGAAATAGGAAGTGCATTACTAATACACATGAATGATTTGCAGCTCATTATGCTAAATGCAAGAAGTCAGACTCAGACTCCATACTGTGTGATCTCATTTTTATGACATTCTGGAAAAGGCAAAATTGTAAGAACAGAAAACAGATCAGTAGTTGACAAGGGCAGGTGGGAGAAGAGGGGTTGACTGAAAAAGAGCAGGTGGGTATTTTTTGGGGTGATGAAACTCTTCTATTTCCTGGATTTTGTCATGGCTACACAAATGTATGTGTCAAAACTGGCAGAATTGTTCAGGTGAATTTTAGCAGTTTTAAACTCTATCATAATAAAAAACAGAAGGAGGACAAAATGACCAACAAATACCTAGTGTTGGCAAGGACAGGGAACAACTGGAATTGTCATGTGTTACTGGTAGGAATATACAAAAGAACAGCCACTTGGGAAAACAATTTGACAGTTCCTTATAAAATTAAACATATATTTCCCATGGGACCCGTGATCGCGCTCTTGAGTATTTACCCAGAGAAATGAAAACATGTCCACACAGTGTTCAAAGCACTTTTATTTGTTACAGCACCAGAGCAGATGAATGTCTACCAACAGAGGAATAGGCAAACCAGTTGTAGTTCATCCCGGCAGTGGGTAGATTACTCAGCGGTAATGATGGATATTCAATAGGATCTGAATTGTAGTGATGGTTACAGGGGTATATGTACACATTTTTCAAAACTCCTGGAACTGTACACTGTAAATTGGCAATTTGTATTGTATGTCAATGGTGACTTAAAGTCAGTTTGTTTAAAATCTGATAATTCATCAGCATTTAGCACATGCCTTGCATATAAGCATTCATTAAAGTTCGCCATTATTAGCGTTCTCTCCATATGGAGATATAATTTTTCTGAAGACTTACAATATGACCTAGTTCTAGCAGATAAGTTGAACTTTCTGGGTCATTTCATGACCAGATGTTTCCTAGCCTTTCATGAATCAACTTAGAGCAATTACATGAGCGCAAGCAGAATGCTAGACGTAGTAATTCCAGGGCTGAAATATTTAAAGGTATCTCTGACTTCAATAACCTTCATTAAGTTTTTTCTTTTTGAATTCTTTTTTTTTTTTAAGATTTTTATTTATTTATTCGACAGAGATAGAGACAGCCAGCGAGAGAGGGAACACAAGCAGGGGGAGTGGGAGAGGAAGAAGCAGGCTCATATTGGAGGAGCCTGATGTGGGGCTCGATCCCATAACGCCGGGATCACGCCCTGAGCCGAAGGCAGATGCTTAACCGCTGTGCCACCCAGGCGCCCCTTCTTTTTGAATTCTATGAAGATTAGGGGGCTCCTGCTTTTCAAAAATGTCACTGAACAATTAATTCTCCTCACAATATTCATCTCACCTAGGGACAGCTATGGATTTTCTCATAGCCTGAATGTGTTTTGAGGGAGCAATAGAACTGAATTCACATTTCCTGAGCATTGGGTATGTGTTAGATAGGCTGTGAGGGCTTGTGGCCAAACAGAACTGAAACAGACCACAATCCCTTTCCTCAGATACTCACAGAACTTAATTTAGTTGAGGAGTCAGGATACACACACAGGAAATACAGCAATGGGAGCCATTATTGGATCAAGCACTGAACAGGTGGTTAAGAACCATAACTGTTTCTCTTTTGAGAAGAGAAAGGAGTATGGTGCGAAAGATTTCAGGGGTGAGGAGGGGAAGGTATTGGGGCAAAGCATCAGAAAGGACATGGATTTGGGGTCAAAAGACCTAGGGCTTGGTTCTGCCAGTTACTTCATGTAAGGGCTTGGTCAAGTCCTTCTTTTCCAAGTTCCTGTAAATAGTAAGAATTGTAGTCATAACTATGAGACTTTCAGTGAGTCACAGAAATGCTAAAAGGCTCTGTGTAGGGAAAGCTCAATTGCTATTCAAAGTTGCATAATTAACTTTATTATCTCAGCTGGGCCCTAAAGTAGCACAGACTGCCTACCACGTGCCAGGCACGATGTGAAGCATTTTACACATATTATTCCTCACAAAAACTTGGGGAATTAAGTATTATTTTCCCCTTTTTACAAATAAAAAAAAAAAGAGGTTTGGAGAGATTATGCCCTGCTCAAAGTCAATCAGCTATGTGGTAAAGTCAGATTACCTCAGTTTCCAGGCCCCGGAGAAAGGAATAAGTCTAGGATTGTCGTACATGGTGAAGTGGCCACTCTCTTCAGAGGACAAGATGTGTCTGGGTCAGCGATAGCCAGAGATGAAATTGGTGAGCTTGTGGCCTGCCAGTGAGGGCCGTTTTGTTGACAAATAAAGTCATTTCTTAGGTGTGTTTTCTCATGTAAGTCACAAAATACAAAAAGAATTTGTATCTTACCAAGTAACTGATAATGTCCGTTGAAAGCATACTCAAAAATGCTAGTGGATGTGAAAACTGAAGCCGGCTTACTGAGCCCTAAAATCGGCTTGATTAATATGCAGTAATTGTTTTTCCAATTGAGTTTCTTCATTGGTGGAAAATATGCTATAAATAGGCAAAAATAGACAACTCGCATTTCTCTGATTTAATCAAAGGCTTTTACTATGCCAAATTATAATACCGGACTCCTTGTGCACCTTCAAAATCCTCTTGGTCCCTTTCTTCCTCCAGTACCACACCATTTTATTGTGAGTTTGTAGTGTAGGCTGAAATCAGGAAGGGTGATGCCATTTTCGTCATTCTTTCTCAGGACTGCATTGCTACTTGGGGTCTTTTGTGGTTCCAGACACATTTCAGGATTGTCTTCTCAATTTCTGTGAAAAATACCACTGGAATTTTGATAGGAATTGCATTAAATCTGTAGATTGCTGGGGTAGTATGGACATTTTAACAATATTCTTCCATTTAATCAACGTGGGGTATCTTTCCATTTATTTGTGTCATCTTCAATTTCTTTCATCAGTATTATAGTTTTCAGTGTATAGGTCTTTCACTTCCTTAGTTAAATTTATTCCTGGGTATTTTATTCCCTTTGAAGCAATTGTAAATGAGATCTTTTTAAATTTCTTAAGCTGGTAATTTTTTTATTGGATGCTGGATACTGTGAATTTTGCTTTGTTGATTGCTAGATCTTGTTATATTTGTTTAATGTTGGATTTTGTTTTGGCATACTGTTAAATTAACTGGATCCTTTTAATGCTTGCTTTTAAGCTTATATATCAGGTCCAGAACTGTGTAGGGCTAAGTAGTGATAACTAAAGAAATGTCCTTCTGAAAATTTTGCTGGGTGCGCCAGCTACCGCTCTGACTGGTAGGAACATGGACTATTCTCAGCCCCATGTGAGCTCCAGGAAGTGGTTTTCTCTGACCTCAGGTGATGTTCTCCCATGCATGCACAATTTGAAGGGACTCCTGTACAAATCTTCCAAGCTCCCTCTCTCTCTCTGCGGTCCCCCATTTCAGTACACTATCCTTAAATTCTAGCCACCTTAGTTTCTATGTAGTACAGCTTCTATCTGCTCAACACACCAAGACCAATGGACTGCATTCCCCTTTCTTGTGTTGGAAACTGCTTTCAAGCAGTAAGTTCATGCAAGAGTAAAACTCACTTTTTTTTCTCAGGGAGCACAGTACATACTGTGCTGCCTATTTGATGTATGAAAACCAATTTTTAAATATATCCGGTCCAATTTTCAAATTGTTTAAGGAGGAAGGGTAAATCTGGTCCTATTTTTCCATCGTGGCTGGAAGCAGAAGTCACAGCTAGAGATAGTTTGTTAGGTGGGTAAAACATAAAGCAGAGTCATAAGATTTATTAGCATTGTGATATAAGTGAGTTTGATATTGATAAGACAGTCAATACATTTTCCTAGAACTTGTGTATGTGTCCAAACATCTGGTTTGGCAATCTGGTATATAATCCGACCCTCTGGTTTCCCAATGAGAAGATTAAAAAAAGAAAGTTTAGTGGCACCTGGATGGCTTGGTCGGCTCAGGTCATGATCTCAGGGTCGTGAGATCGAGCCCCGCATTAGCTCCATGCTGGGCATGGAGCCTTCTTAAGATTCTCCCTCTCCCTTTGCCCCCATGCGCCCTGCTCATGAGCTCTCTCTCTCTCTCTCTCTCTAAAAATAAAATAAAGGAAAGAAAAGTTTAGATCAACTTAGTTACAAATACATAAAATTACACGTTGGATAAACTAATATATTATTTTAGAATATTGCCTTCACTAGTATGAAATAATTTTATTCATTCTGTTATATGCATCTTTGGTTTTACTAATTTTGTCATTGCCATAATCTCTTTTGAAGTTTAAAATATCATATTCATGTCATTGAAATTATATGAGATACAGCAGTTTTTTCTTTTTTATGTGTATTGCTCTCACTGAAATTTTACCCGGGCTGCAAGTATTCGTTCCCATGACAGGAAGTGGCTTGTCCTGTGCTGGTTTTTTGTTTATCTGTTAGTTTGTTTTCATTTAGCAATCACCACATGCAAAACACTTGCTTTGTGTCTTTTGTAAGTGATTTTTCTAAGGCTTGTTGACCATATAGCCAACAATTGTAATGGGGTGTATCATAACCACCGAAGATAATTACTAAATGCTAAACCTCGTCAATTTCTTTGTCTTTGTTTTTAAAAATCCATTTCATCACGTGACCTCTATAATCATCCAAAATTCGCATTTTAAGATCATTTTAAACTAGAATTTGCAAGATAAAATGCAGGGTGTCCACTTAAATTTGAATTTCAGATAAACAGATAAATTTTAGTATAAAATGCCACAAATATTGTATGGAACATACTTATATTACAAAAAAAGTATTTATCTGAAATTCAAGTTTAACTGGGCACACAGAATGCCCAGCTAAAATTAGAATACTTTTATTTGCTAAATCTGGCAATTCTATTTTATTTACTGTATTAATTTTTTAGAATTGAAGTATAGTTAACACTCAATGTTGCATTAGTTTCAGTTGTAGGACATAGTGATCTAACAGCAGTGTATGTTATGCCATATTCACAAGTGTAGCTACTGTGTGTCACATACAACATTATTACAATACCATAGCCTACATTCCCTATGCTGTACGTTTCATCCCTGCAACTTACTCATTCCATAACTAGAAGCCTGTACCTCCCACTCCCCTTCACCCATTTTACCCACCCCTTCCACCCCTGGCAACCATCAGGTTGTTCTCTGTATTTATGGGTCTGTTTCTGCTTTTTTGTTTGTTCATTTGTTTTTGTTTTTGTTTTTTTCAGATTCCACATATGAGTGAAGCCATATGGTATTTGTCTTTCTCTGACATATTTCACATAGCATATCACCCTCTCAGTCCATCCATATTGTTGCAAATGGTAACATCTCGTTCTTTTTATGGCCAAGTAATATTCCATTGTATATATATACCACATCTTTATCCATTCATCTGTTGATGATACAACCCTATTTTAGATCTGTGTCTTCCTCAGATAATCTTTATAAGATGTTGCTTATCAGATTCCTTCTCTTTTGAGTGATAATATTGAAAGACAGTCTCACCTAATATTTGGGCATAAACAGTAATTTTCACCATCATTTTCTTTCTAAGTAGTAATACCATAAGCACTCTTGACTATACTTCCAAGTACCTTTGCTTGGTGAGGGGTAGAAACTCAGAGAACTAAATGTTGGAAGACTGTTCACCAATTTTCTGAAAATGCTACCAGAACCCACGTTACTAATTAAACTATCATGATATTCATTAACACAGGTTTGGCCTAGATAAGTGTGTTCATTTTTCTTTTCATATTCTCGGACTTATTTTCTCTGAGTCTTTCGGCATCCCAGCATATTCCAGAGGTAAATGTTATCTTGATTACCACCACCCTGAACCCCCAGATTATAGGTAACCCCTAAGCCACACATGCTTGTGAGGCAATGTAAATGGCAAATGGTTATATCTATGAAGTAATCTAGGATTAAAGAATCCCTTTGATCCAATTGACTGTTTAAAAAAAAATAGAAGTCTCGAGGAGTGAATTTCTTCATAAAACTAAATGTGTTTTCTTCATTTGTTCTTAGCATAATGACAATAATGCCTTCATTTTCCCCTGCTGTATTATTTAGAAAGAGTAATTCAATTTACCTCAGTACTATGGAATCCTGGTGGGGTGTCAGATCTTTAATAACTTAACTTGTTCTGTCACTTTATTAAATTTGGGGGGAAAATAACGTTTGCCATTTTGGATCCCATTTTAGAATCTATGAAAAAGTGTTAAGTTCCTTTGTGGCTCCGGAATAGCCTCAGTTAATATCAAATTGTACCCAGCTTGGAGCATTTCTTATGATTCAGAAAAGCATTTTTGTTCGTCCCCAAGGATACAAATTGGAAATAAAGTGATAAAAACTTGGAAGTAACACAATAAAGCATCCCTAGGAGGCATGAGAATCTTGCATTAAGCCGTCAGTAGGTTTAGAATTCTGTCCAGATGTGCTGAAAATATCCTTTCCATACAGTGAAAATATTCACTGCCCCCTTTAAGTCAGTGGCTTTTCCCCTTTCTTTCTTTCCTCTTTCTTTTTGACACAGAAAGCCAGCTGCTGTTCTTGTTGGCAGATGACTCCGCTGTTCCAAGGAAAATGAGAGCGCTCCCTGCCTTTGAGGCTGATGCAATGGCGAGGCCAAGAGTGCTGGCTCCAGCAAGTGCTTTATACCCTGGCTTAAAAGGAATTTCTCCCAGCACATTCCTATCCCTAAAGAACACCCTTGCTTCCCTTTCCAGAACAATGTTTTCTCTACCCGCCAGACCATTGATAGGAACCAGAGCTTGACCGGCCAGAAACCCAGTTCCTCACCGCCCACATTAGTTTATCATTTTCACAGGAAAGAAGATTTCACATGTGCTGAGTCAACCATCTTGAAGGAGAGGTAGTTTTTGTAACATTCATTTAACAAATGGCATTTCCTTCAAGCTTTTCTTTTCCCGTTCTTAAGGGCAAGCATGCCTGGAGCCAAGCTGTTTACAGCATCCTCTCTCATCCGGGAACTACCAAGCCAACTTGAAAAGATGCCCGACGGTCTTTCCTTTACAACTTGATTTCTTTCACGCTACTTTATCCTGAACGATGATGTGTGGTTTAGTCAGACTGAAAATGGGCCATGGGTTTCTTGCCTGAGGAGATAGCATGTTCTGGAGAAGAAGCGTGGACGGTATTGTGACCTAAGCTGGGCTCTTGGGGCCGCGTTGGAGCACAGGGGTCTGGTTCCGTGTGGCTCAGGGGGAGCGGGAGGAACAGATCCAAACAGGCAGACCCGGGCGGCTGGGAAAATACCAAGCTGAGGCTGGCATCTTTCCAGAGTTCCAGCACCCATCTGCAGGGGTGCGCTGAGTCTTCCAGAGGGCCTGGGATGGGACTCATAGGAGCTCACGACACCCCCCTTCCACTGACATGACCCGGGCCCCTCTTTGAGCTTCATGGGAGCAGGGACCGGCCTTCTGTACTTCCCAACCAGCCCGCGCCTGGCGGAGAGGTCACTTGGGTAAATGTCAGTTAAACTAATTCATCTGGGAAGATAATGTCTAAGGCTACAGTTTCTGGTTGACTTTTCTTCAATCCCCGCCTATGAGCAGAACAGAACAGGGAATGGCAGGCAGTGGGCAGAAGGTTGTAGTAGCGTGCTCCTAAAAATTCAAAGGGGTCAAAAGTCTTACCTTTAATGGTTATTTTAAATAGGTCTGGACTGCTTTTTCTTTTCCTGGGGGAAGTTGCTTAGCCATTTCAATTTTTGATATCTACTAAAAGCATTGAACATTTCTAAGCACTGTTAAGTACTTGCCCTAACATTTCCCAGAGAGAATAACTTGTAATTTCCCCGACTCCTGCCCCCTTTCAGAGCTCTGCACCACACAGGTGCTCTGGGCTGAAGTAGCCCCTTTGATCTCCCCACCACAGAGAGCATGTTGAGTTTCTCATGTTACCAAAAAATGTATTCCGCTCCCTTTGAGTTAACAGCTTCCTTCCTTCCTTCCTTCCTTCCATTCAATTCTTGAAGTGACACTGGAGACCAGCATCCCCATCCTCCCCATTTTTCCTGCTTACGTCTCTGTCGTTTACCAGGTACCAGTTCACCATGTCCCTAGTCTTGCTCCTATCAGAGGGGTAAGGATATCATGGGTAGGGAACCTACCACATCACCCTAACCACCAACTTACTTGTCTGTATTCTCACTAACTCGTCTCTCCCCAGGTGAGCACCGTGCCTAACCCGTTATAAGCAGTTACTAAATTCCGTAAAGACAAGGAGTGAATTCCTTTTTTTAAAAAGATTTTATTTATTTATTTATTTATTTATTTATTTATTTATTTATTTGAGAGAGAGAGCAAGCAAGAGTGGGGTTGGGTGGTGGGAAGGAGCAGAGGGAGAGGGAGAAGCAGGCTCCCCACTGAGCAGGGAGCCTGATGTGGAGCTCGATCCCAGGACTCCAGAATCATGAGCTGAGCCAAAGGCAGACGCTTCACCGACTGAGCCACCCAGGCGCTCCAAGGGATGAGTTCCTAAATTTACTAAGCTCTGCTACCTGTCAGCCACCATCTCACCATCTGACTTAATCCTCACAGCAATCTTAGGACACAGGCGTTATTATTATTCCTATTTTCTGGATGAGGGGGCTAGCCCTTAAGTGGTTCACATCTTGCCTAAGATACACAGCTCTCAGGCAGAGCCAGGATTCCAGTGAGGACCGTCTGCCTCTATAGCTTTCGTCTTACCTCCACAGTGAATCAGAAAACCCACGCTGCTCCATGAGGTCAATGGAGGGAGGCGAGCAGGGGAGAAGCAATCTTGGGACGACGCTGAGGCAGGGAAGCAGAGCAGAGACCACCAGAAGTCAGGGGTGGATGTCTACCTACCAGCCTCGAAGCCTGGCCCCCTCTGGACTTTCAAATTACATAAATAATAAATATCTTTACTCTTTAAGCCACTTTGAGTTGATTATTTTTTTTTACTGTTTGCGATGGAAAGTACTCATTGATACACTGGACAAGCTACATCTGGGATTCTTCACCCACTGCTACCTTTTCTGCTTACTAATTATTTACAGATATGCTTCTTTTCTGTAGGAACATATTCTTTAAAGAAGTTTTAATTGATATGTATCATGTACTAGTTGGAGTTCAAACTATATCAATAAATTGGCTTTTTTAAGTTTTATTTTTATTTTTCATTATGATATTTCAGTCACCATACAGTACATCGTTTTTGATGTAATGTTCCATGAGTCATTGTTTGTGTATAACACCCAGTGCTCCAGGCAATACATGCCCTCCTTACTACCCATCATCAGGCTAACCCATCTCCCCACCCCCTCCCCTCTAAAACCCTCAGTTTGTTTCCGGGAGTCCGCAGTCTCTCATGGTTAGTCTCCCCCTCTGATATCCCCCCCTTCATTTTTCCCTTCCTTCTCCTAATGTCCTTCCTGCTATTCCTTATGTTCCACAAATAAGTGAAACCATATGATAATTGTCTTTCTTTAAATTGGCTTTCTGATTATTAAAAATGTGTTCACATGCCTCTGTTTTTATCAGTTTTCTTTTTTCAACATCGAACTTCTGTGTTTATTTCATGCCCCGAAGACTTTATGCAAGCGTCTGGCTCTTCATTGAGAAAGAGGTAACATTTCTTTCTTGGTGGTGCATTGGAAGCATACCCTCTGATCACAAAGCCCTTTATCACTCACTTCCAAGCTAATTTATTTCTTTGAGAGCTGCACAATCCCAGCCTTGTGGGAAGAGAGTCTCCCACATTCAGAGAGCAATGGCTGGTTTAGAAATGCTCTGTCTTTGTCCAAGACGAAGTCTCTTCTGCATCCTTGATTATGTCTAAATGATGCTCTTATCCTTAAACAGAGCCCACTTTCTCAGTCTACCAGGAAGCACTGATTTGTTTACAGCCCCAGGGACAGGAGGAAGCAGAGTCTATGGAGCAATCGCAGAGGTGAGCTGCCACTGAGCTCTGGCTCGGGAGAAAGTGGTTTTAAGGACTGAGAGGGTTTGGTGTCATGCCAACCTATTTACTAAGGAATCTGCACAGCCTGCCTGGGAAATTGGACGGGTAGGCAAGCAAGGATTCCGAATGCCTCCAAATGGGGACACTTGAGATAGCTGTAATTGCCCCCGCCAGGGGGCACAATTGTGAGGGGACAGTGCCCGTGCTGTGTGTGACCTGGGTGCGTGCAGGCCTTCACAGCAACTGCAGAACTCAGGGGTGGACGGCATGGGGCTCCCATGCCACAGAGGATGACGTCCCTCATGCTGTGGCTTAGATGACTCACCAAAGGGACAAGTACCGCCACTGAACAAGATGACAGGCCCAGGTGTGTCAGGGAGGACAGATAGCCTAACAGAGTCTTGACTGAGAGAGCTGACCTGGCCCACTGGGTCTTGACATTCCTGCCCTGCCAGGTGGGCTTAGCAAGGCACTGTCCCCTGAGGGTCAGCTGGGGCTCCCACAGGGCCATTGTACGCACAGCTGTGATATTAGAGTTTAATAGGACTGCTTTTAAAACTTCATTCACTCATTCCCTGAGGCCTACTGTGTGCCAGCCAGATTCTGTGCTAGGTTCCAAGGATTAATGAGAGTAAGTGTGTGTGTTTGCTGGCTGGGTGGGTGGGGAAAGGTGGGCTGGGTTGCAAGTCTAGTATTATAAGTATATAAACTGGCTTCTTATTCAAAGAAATGTTGTTATAATTCCTTTCCTAAACTGAGAAAACCCTTATAGTTCTAAGTCATCCCCTTTGTAAACACTGGGCGTTCAAGAAACACCTGAAGGGCTGGGAAGCCTTAGAACAGCTAGACTCAGCTTCTGAGATTCCTTAAAAGGAGTCCTACAGAGGTGGGACCAGATCCCACTCAGCCCCTGGAGAGGGACAGGATGGCACCGTTAGCTTCCTTGCAGCCCTAAGTCCCCTTCCTGGCTTGTTGGGAATGAAGCTCCCCACTCACGGTGACACGCCACATGTCCAGTTAAGGCCACACAGTGGACCCACCCCTCTGGGGATGAAAGAGGTTAAGACTTTCCTGGAGAAATTAGATGTCCCTTTGTACAATCAGCTGGAAAGAGGCAGTCCCCAAACCAGGACGAGGCCAGCGGGCTCTGCCGGAAAGGCCAGGTCTCCAAGTCTCAGAGCTTCGGTCACTCGGCTGTGTGCACCAGAGCCTGCGGGACCACCGGGCCACCTTGTGCCCAAGGAGCCTCACTTCAGACACTTCAGCATCAGCTGTCACATACTCAGTCCCAGAGAAAACTGACGAGAGCGGAAGATGTTCATCCCACAACCTGAGAATTGTGTCGCACTCCCAGCCCACTCCCCGCTGTGCTCCGGGAAGTCATACGTTTTGTGACCGGCACAATTGTATCTCATTGTTCCTGTGCAGGCTTGATGAATTCATTCATCTGTTAAACTGCGAACATGTAAACTATGTCAATATTTTTGTAACTGCTTTGGCAGCTCTTTTTTACTGTGTCAAGTGATTAAAAAAAAAAAAAAAAAAGAGGAATTGGCCCTGGACTTGTTCAACCTCAGAGAGGTTCTGCATGGCCTGGACACCAAGGTTCCCCAGGTGGAAGGTGGCCTTTACTCTCCAAGTGTGGTCCCGGGGCCAGCACATCTGCGTTCCCTGAACCTGTTCAAAACAGAATCTGCCCTTCGGCAAGGTCACCAGGTGATTTCTAAGCACTCTGAAAGTTCAAGAAGCACAGATGTCGGGAAGACAAGGAGAAGATAAAGCAACAGCCAGAGGCTCCGGTCTGATTACAGCACCCTGTTCTCTGTGTGCTGAGTTGGGCACAGTCTCCAGCTCAGCTCTGTTCCAGGGTACTGCCATCCTTGCTGTGCTTGAGGTTAAGGAGTGAGCGTCTTCTGACCCAGCACATCGAGCTCCTCCCCAGGAAAGGGAAGGGACCACATCCAGCCTCTCCTCACCCGGTTTACCAGAAACACTGTACTCAATGATCACTATTGCATTTTAAATTTCATCAACAAACATTTTATGGAAACGAGTTTTCTTTCTTGTTTTATAAGTCAAATGTATAAAGGCAGAAAGTAGAAGGGTAGTGGCTAGAGGCGGGGGTGGTGGGTGGGGGAGTTGGTGTTTAATGAGGACAGAGTTTCAGTTTGGAAAGATTACAAAGAGCTGTGGAGAAGGATGGTGGTGATGGTTGCATGCCAAGGCAAACGTCCTTAATGCCCCTGAACTGTACATTTAAAAATGGTTGATGATAAATCTTATGTATATTTTACCATAATAAAATAAAGAGCTCCAATCAGTGGACTCCCTGGCTGATTGGAGGAGGGGGTGGGGGCCAAAAAAGAGAGGGAGGCTACTGCACTGCCTGCCCTCCCGAGTCCATCCTGATGCACCTACTGACCCCTCACCTTCTCTGCCCAAAGCCAAAGCACTGCCGGTGCTTAGAGGCTGTGGAGAGCCCTCGCAGCACATCAGCACAGTCACGCTGTACAAGTTCCACTGCCCCCTGAGGACGCAAGTGCCCCTGGACGAAGTGATGGAAGAGGAGCACTGCTCTGGGCCAGTAGGTCCGGGTGTCCCCTGCAGTCTGGGGCCCACTCATGGCCAAGCACCAAGTCAGACCCCCCCTGCCTCATCAGCCCTCAAGAAGGCGCAGCCCTCCACTGTGCAGAGAGAAGGCATCGGGTCTGTGTGCAGAACTGCTGGCCAGGGCAGGCGTAAGGTCAGGGGAGATACATGGTAAAGCCAAACCCAGGGCCAGGGCCCCTCCACACCACGGCAGCCAGTATCAACGAGGTGTGACATATCAACGAGGTGTGACAATGAATATAGAAAACCTAATTCCAGATGGAGATGGGAAGTCATGAAGGAAGAGTTCTCACTCACTGCCCCTTGTAGTAGCTTACTTTACACTCCGGGGCAGGAAGGAGGATTTTCTTTTCGCCTGGCAGCAACTCAGCCAATGAGAAGCTGCCACAACCCAGCCAATAAGAAGCCACCACAACACAGCCAAGGAGAAGCCGCCACAACACAGCCAAGGAGAAGCCGCCACAACACAGCCAATAAGAAGCCGTCACAGCCCAGCCAATGAGAAGCTGCCACAACCCAGCCAATAAGAAGCCGTCAGAACCCAGCCAATAAGAAGCCACCACAACACAGCCAAGGAGAAGCTGCCACAACCCAGCCAATAAGAAGCCGTCACAGCCCAGCCAAGGAGAAGCGGCCACAACCTGAACTCTAGCTTTCCTCCGCTGAACTTTTGTTCTGAACAACGCCTCCCAGTGCCGCACTTTCCTCTAAAAAAGGACCCTCTTGTCCTTTGTTCTCTCGGCTTTCCTGTGGTTTGCATGTCCTGAACTGTAATTCTTCTGCTATTCCTGAATAAACTCATGTTTGCTAGTTAAATAACTGGCAATTTTATTTTTAAGGTTGACCGTGGGAAGGCAGGTCCCGGATCAGTTGGTGAGACTCAGGCTGGAGGAGTTCTTGAAAGCGGGCTCCCGGGCTCCTGCATCAGTGCTGTAGTTCGGAGCTCACTAAGTCCGACGCCGGGCCCCAGATATCCCGTCTCCTCCTTTGTGTCAGTGTCCCTCATTCCACAGCCTCCTCCAAAGCTGTCCTTGAACAGCAGACAGGAAAGGGAAGACCTGCGGTGGGTGTGACTGCTGAGCCCCTGAGAGGCAAGGGCAGGGAGTGCCTGCAGAGCCGGGCCAGAGGACCAGCGTTGGGGTCTCTGCCCTTTTCCTTATGGCCAGGACACAGTTACTGAACCTTGGCTTCCAGAACAGTGTGACAAATACCACCTATGGGTTTCTGAGGGGAATAAATAGAGGAATGTGTGGACGAGGCTCCCTAGACGATGCTGTGCTATCTGAACGCCGGGGGGAAAGAGGAGGCAGACAAGGTTTAGGTCAAGAACCCGAGGATGTGCCCAGCTGCTCAGGCATCCAGAGAATCTTCTCTGGAGGCGAACTGGGTCATGGAGAGAGCCCTTTCATGTAACCGGCAGGGTCACGGGGCAAGATCCTGTGCCTCAAATCAAAGACTGACGTGCTCAGAGTCCCCATCCTGTCCCAGGCTGTCACTCCTCACATCTCCTGCGTCCTCAGCCCTCTCCCACCCACTGTTCCCTGGGTGCTGAGGGTTCTCATTAAACCATTGATTTGCTTGGTGTTCCAAGGAAATAATACACCACAGCATCCTTAAATGTAATACATTTTTCAGCAGCTCTGGGTGGTTCGATGGAGCCCAACAGGACAAAGGGATTGATTCCAGGCCAGGCAGGGCCAAACCAGTGACCGCAGTGTCCCCGAACATGCCAGACTCACTGGGTAATCTGCCCTTTCACACTCACAGCCCATTTGCCCAGTGTGCTCACCCCTCAACCCTTCCTCTTTCCCTTAAAGACTCCTGGTCAAGCTTTCAAACGCTTCCAGTTACTTCTGTGTGCTGACACCAGTGATCCTACCCCAGCCCTGCCTTCCAGGCCAGCAGCCTGTTGGCTACAGCATCATATGCTGGATTGTAATTGTTCACCCACTTGCCTGTCTGCCAGACTGTGAGCAATTTGTGGGTAGTCAAACCTGCTTCTTCGTTGGGGGGCAGGGGGTGTTGGGTCTGGTATTCACAGAGTGTCATTCTTTGCTTCCATGACATGCCAACCCTGAGGCTCTTAGCCAGGCATTTTCAAGGGCAGGCACCAAGGACGCTGTGATGGCCACTGTAGGTCGGTGCTGGCCTGTCTGCCCTACCGGAGGCTCACAGCTCGGTCCAGTAGGCCAGGCGGCCCAGAACACTCAGGACAGCACCGGGAGGGGCCTCGCAGCCAGCCCAGCCTGCGGGAGAGACTCAGGAGGAACCTGAGGACACAGAAGAGGACAGAGTGAAAGTTTCCCTTAAGAGCTTCCTAGGGAAGGAGCTGCCTGCTGAGGCCCTTGGGTAGCAGATGAGGCAAAGGTGCAATGCAGGGGGCAGAGTCTCAAGCAGGAGACTCTCATGGAGAGGGTGGGAGAAAGAGTGAGAAGAGGCAGGAGGAGAGGGTAGCTAGGGGAGCCACTGGGGGGATGGGAGAACTATAATCAGCCCCTGGGTGGGGGCAAGGAAAAGGCCAGTTAAAAACTAAGATGCTTAAGTTTGTAATTGCATTGATGTAATGTAAACCTCTTCTCTGGGTTCCCACCACCCCATCATTGTGTGAGTGTGTCTAGGAAGGTGAGAGAAGAGTTTCACTTCTGGGCCTGGAAGCGAAGAAGCTCAGAGGCCAGAGGCCCCTGGGCACATGGTGTCCCTGTACCCTCAAGGAATTCCCAGAAATTGTAGGTCGAAAGCTGTAGTTGTCACCCCAGCTGTACATTATAATTGCACAGAAAGCATGTTTTAAAACACAATGCCTGGCGCCCCCTCTGCTCCCCAGATTCCAACCGAAGCCGTGTGGTGAGGGGCCCAAGGCAATGGTGCAGTTGAAAATGCTCCCCAGGTTCTTCAAATGTGCACAAGGGTTGAGGACCACTGATCGGAGGGAGTGAATCAAGAAGGAAGGGAGGGAGTTCAGTGATGTCCCTAAGTAGAGAGTGGAAAACAAGGGAGGGGGTCAGGGAGGCAGAGAGTAGCCAGTCAGGACACCCCTGCAGGGAGGGAACTTCTGGGGACATGCAGAGACCAGGGACACAGCACTTGCAAATACTACTGCTGACAGCCCTGTGTCTCCTGCACAAGCCCTGTGTCCATAAGCCGAGCACGGAGCTTCACAAGCGCTGACTCATTGGAGCTGTGCAGCCCATAAAGTAGCTGCGAGCTCTCCCTTCTGCAGATAAGGACAGAGGAGCACTGAGAGCTGACACCCCAGCGGCAGCAGCAGGGGAATTCGAACCTGGGTCTCAGATGCACGTACTGGGGTGGAAGTGGAGCAGTGGGACCAGTGCCTACCTGCCCTCAGCCCCCACCTGCCCTCAACACCCCCTTGCCCTGCAGAGAAGACCCACAGTTGCTGGGGCAGATCCTGCTTTTCTGTTGCCCAAAGCTCTCATGTTGGTGTTAGCTTTTCCATGGCCTTAAAATGATTGCTATGTTCAGTCTGTATTTTAGCTTGTGGAAATGAGAAAAAATCGTGGTTGCATAAGGCTATAAATCTTGTGTTGTTCACTCCCAATTATGCAGGGAGACATCGACTTTCCAATAAGTAAAATTCACAGATAATCACCAAACCTAGGAATTTCCTAGGACTCTAGTGTCAGCACTCTCCAGACCCTGGAGTTCACAAACACTAAGCAAAACAGGCAAAAAAGGAGCAAGGGAGGAGAAGTGAATGGTTTGAATCAAATTCTAGTCCCCAACCCAAAGATTTGGATTTCAGGCTGCATGCACTCAGGAATCTGGGTTTTAAATTCCCTGGGTGATTCTGAGGGCTCCAAGACCTGGGAGCCATTGGCAGGAATGGCCCATGAACTGGTAAATTTGACCTTGCATCCCAGTTGGCTCTAATTCCCCATAAAAAAAGTGAGTCGCCAGCCACACAGAGAAGTGGAAAGAGCTCCCTCTGGGAGCCAGGGCTCTGAGTTCCAGTTTCGACTTTGCTTGGAGTGGGTGGACAGGCTGACAGTCTTCAGCATCTGGACACTTCAGTTTTCTTACCTGTGAAACACAAAAATTGGACAAAATAATCCCCAACCCTTTCCTGTGATGAATTTATCTGAATCTATGAGAGTCAAATTTCTTATTCAGTAAGATTAAAAATATTTTCGAAGGAATAGGGATCAATTCCCCAAAGGGGAGTTGCCATAATTTTAGTATCTCTTCTTAAATCTGCTAAGGAATTTGGCAAAACCTTCCAACCAGCTCTCTCATCTTCCTTCCTGCCCATCACAGTCACCCTTTATGCCAGTGACCCATGAGCCTTTCACTTCTTGCCTGACTCTCAGAAATCTCCCCTCTGACTTTTGCTCTTCCTTTTCTGGAGACCCCAGAGCGGCAGTGTTCAATCCTGGCTGTATATTAGGATCACTCGGGAAGCTCTTCTGAATTACTGATACTCAGGCCTTACCTCCAGACAACTGAATCAAAATTTGGGGTGTGTGATATTTGTAAAGCTCCCCAAATGATTGCAACGCATGAGAAGTTGGGAGCCAGCTCCCCAGAGCTGGTGTGAAAGCAGGGGTGATGGGTCTCCAGGTATTTCTTACCCAAGTAAGGGAGTGAAAGTGTAGGGTTGAATTGGCAGTATTGGCAAGTCTTCTCTGCCTAGACCTACATGCCAGCATTTTAAATATACCACATGGGTGTCTATAGGAGCAAGCATCAAATTCACTGTAGAAGTGAAATGGAAACACCAAATCCAGCTAGCACCACTGTACCCCCACCAGTGGACCTGAGTCAAGTCTCCGGAGATGCAGTCTTTTCATTTGCAAAGTGAGACCAGCATTTCCCTCTGACTTACAGGGTTGTTATGTGAATCACATGAGGTAATGCATGTGAATTGGCTTTGTAAACTATAAACCACTATACAAATTGAATGGGTTTCAGCCCCTTGCATGTAGGAGTTCACATATTCAACAAAAATGTGTCAGTTCTTTCCCAATTAATGTATGGATTCTATGCAATATTAATACCAATCAAAATGCCAGCAAGCTTTTTTAGAAAAATCAACAAGCAGATTCTAAAATTTGCATGGAAATGCAAAGGACCTTGAATAGTCAAAACAGTTCTGAAAAAGAAGTACAGACTTGGAGGATTCACATTCCCTGGTTACGAAGCAACAGTAATCAAGATAGTGTATCCGTGTAAAGATAGGCAAGTAGTTCAATGAAATAGAGACTTGAATCCCAAAATAGATCCCCGTATATATGGCCGTGTGATTTTTTACAAAACTGACAAGGCAGTTTAATGGAGAAAGGATAATCTTTGAACAAATGATGTTAGAGCAACTAGATAACTATAGTTGAGATATATGTGCATATATATATATATATACACTATGAATTAATAAACAAGTTATGAAATTATGGCATCTCCATACAATGGAATACTACTCAGAAAGAAAAAAGCATGAAATAGAGACATGCATGAGCATGGATGCATCGCTAAAATATTATACTAAATGAAAGAAGCCAAACACCAAGGCTATATATTATTTGATTTCACTTCTGTGAAAGTCTACAAAAGGCAAAACTATGCTGATAGAAGGCAGATCAGAGGTTGCCAAGAGTCAGGGGGTGGGAAGAGGGGATTGAATACAGACGGCCCTGAGGGAACTTTTGAAGAAATGGAAGATGGAAATATTCCATATTGTGTTTGCAATAATGGTACACAACTGTGTATAATGGTCAAAACTCACTGAATTGTTTAATTAAAAATAGTAAGCTTCATTGTATACAAATTGTATTTCAAGAAAGCGACAAGAAATTGTTGGAGTCTTCGGTCTGCCAGGCACTATGCTGGGAACATCAAGATGAATCAGACATGGCGGCTACTTACAAGTGCTTGTAATTAAAAAAAATAAGTGTGACATATCGTTGAAAGTGTTGTGATAGAGACTCTACACAGAATAGACAGTGGTTGATTCTCACCAGAAGGGGGAGAGCAGGCTAGATGGTATTTGAGCTAAGTCTTGAAAGATAGGTAGCTGTTTGCCAAGTAATAAAGGAGAGAAAAGCAGTTCTAAGCAGCAAGGGCCCAAGAACAAAACCTCACAAGCTGGAAATAGCTAGACATGTTCCAGGAAATGCAAGTAGTTGGTCGAAACATAAGGTTCCAGGAAGAGCATGTCCAGAGATGAAAATGTTGAAGGGTCTCATACCACATACTCGGGCACTCAAGCTTCATCCTGTAAACAAAGAGAAACTACTGAATAGTTTTGAGCTGTAATAAACAGGTTCAGTTTGGTGTTTTATAAATATTGCTCTGGAAGACAGATTGGAGGGTGGTGACAGCTAGATTGAAGGTTACGAAGCCAATTAAAAGACTATTGCAGTCACTCAGATAAGATAAACCATGAGTTTTGTTCTCTGGAGTAACGTCGAGAGGAGAATCATGACAAGTATTAAGGGAGTGTAGCTGGATGTGTTTGAGGATGCTGCATAAGTGAATGATGAAGAGTCAAACAGGACTCCTTGGATTCTGGCTTGGGCGACTGGGTGGCTAGTGGTGACATTTTTCAAGATGGCAGATGCAAGGAAGAGCAAATGTAGGACGGAAAGATGAGTTTGGCTTGGCATATGGTTAACTTTTATATGGTCTATTCCAGTGGAGTGTCTAGAGAACACTGAATATACCCAAGAGTTAAATTCAGAAGAGATCTAGACTAGATGTGTGGTTCAAAGTAATACTCACACAGATGGCAGCTGAAGCCAAGGAATGAATGAGGGTGATTACACAGAGTGGCAAGGAGGGCTTGTAATTATGGAAGGGGCAATCAGAGAACAGGAAGCCTTAACAGAAGCTGCAAAATAATGGTCAAAGAGGTGGAGATGGCCCAAGAGAATGTAGTGCAGAGACGCAAAGGAACAAGTGAGCTTTTACAGAAAGAGATGGTCAACACCATCAAATGCCATTTCTAAGTCAGTCATGATGAGGACAGGAAAGAGTCCATTAGAATTGCCAAATGGGAGATTGTCAGTGTTATATGCCAAGGTAATTGCTATGAAATTGTGGTGGCAGAGCCTGACTGCAGAAGGCCAAGCAGTGAATGGTATGGAAGGACATGGAGGCAGTGAGCAGGCAGTTTGACTCTGAATGGAAGACAGAGAAAGGAGCAGGTTGCTAGGGAGAGAAGTAGGATCAAAATATTTGTTTTTAAAAATATTGAAAAGGTTTGCCAAATCTAATAGGCTGTTAAGGAAACACCAGTGGAGTAGAAGTTGAAAATACAGAAGAATGGACCAGTGAAGAAAGATCTTAGCCATGAAGGAGACAAGAAGGACTGAAATAGGAAGAGAACACCGTTTCCTCTGGGAATTCAGGAAGGACATAAAGGGCAAGTCCAAATAGAGATAATTTTGAAGGGAGTTGAGCTAGTTTGTGGCTGAAGATTCATTTCTCAATGGCTTTGAGGAAAGAAGTGAAAGTTGGAATGCCATTTAAAGTAGTGGAAATGGAATGAATCTGTGAGTTTACAAGGGCACTGGAAGTTGCACCATGTGTCCATAATGTCATCTGTCTCTAATGGTTGTGCTTTTTCTGCATCAGCACTGAACTATGTGTGGCAACCAAGAAAACAGATTGTTGAATTGCCCCAAGATATGGATGTAACAAGACTGATGTGGTAGAAAGGCGAGGAGGTGAGGACACTTAGAGTCTTCACAGAATGGAGAAAGGGATAAACACCAGGAACTAGGCTGGAAGGAGCAAAAGTAAAGATATGGGGGTAAAGTTGACGGGAGAAAAACAGAGAAGTCAGAGGTTTAGGGGACCCTGGTGAGCACAGCAAACAAACTGATAGAGCAGGATGATAGCAGATGACAGTCAAGAGTAAGGTACTCAGGTGTAAGATTTCAGAGGGAAGACAGTTCTGGGCAATGCCAATGTCCAAGCTGTTGGAAGCTTGCAGTGGAGGAGAGGGGAGATCATTGATGCCCAGTCTACCATGTTGTGTGAGTCTTGCCCTGAGTGTTAAAGTCCCCAGAGTGATGTGGGTAGAAAGGAGTATCATGAGTGAGGCATCAAAGACCTCAATGAATGAAACGCAAGTATGAGGCCAGAAGCTGTCAGCCAGATGTGTGCTGAAGGTGGCCTGGACATCAAGGTTTGTACCCAAGAGTAGCAGAGTAAAGGGCTGAAAGAAGCAGTAGAGAGCACGTGTGCTGCTGCCAGCTAAAGGCCCTAAGATGTTTGGGGTATAAAGGAAAATGGGGTCTCCACTTCAGAGAGTGGGTAGGGGATATTCTTGGGGTTCAACCAGGTTTCCTGTAAGCCTGGGAGGTGGAAGAGCTGGAGATGATGATATAACTAATCTGGATGATAGCAGGGCACTGGTTAGGAGGGAGGGAGTAGCCACTGGAAAACGAAGGAAAAGTCTGGGCAGAAGAAGACACTTTGAGGCCCACACCTGGGCTGGTGACAAGATGGCAGGGATGAGAGGCAGGGGCTGGGGTTTTTGGCCTCAAAGTCCCAGGCAACTAAATGTGGAGATCTTCAGGGATGTTACATTCAGACAGGTGTGTGAAAATTAGTAAAGGGGAACCTCACTACAATGAACGTGGGAGTTTTTCCCGCAAGGGAACACTTACCCCTACCACTTGTAGTCGATTGCAGATCTGACAGGAGGAGCCAGACTTGACCTTACATGGACTTGACCTTGCACGTGGATACCACCATACTAGGGGAAGGAAGGAAGGAAGGGAGGAAGGAAGGACGGAAGGAAGGAAGGAAGGAAGGAAGGAAGGAAGGAAGGAAGGAAGGAAGGAAGGGAGGGACACTTTCCTCATCTCCAGGCAACAGCTCAGTCAATGAAAAGCCACCACACTTGGAACTCCCAGTTTACTCCAATGGACTTTTAATTTACAGCAGGCTTCTTCAATTACCCCCTTTCTCCTTAAAAACGGGTGACTTGCCTTTTTCCCCCGAACTTGCCTACAGTTTTGCTACAGCATGTTTGTCCCACATTGCAAGTCTCTTTCATCCCCGGATGAACCCATCTTTTACTGGTAAAATAATTGGCAGTTTCTATTTTCAGGCTTAACAAATGCGATGGGGAGGTTTGCTGATGTCCTGGAGAAGGAGGAACAGGAGACTCTCCAGGGATCCTGCTGGGAAAAGATTCCTGCCCAGGAGGATTGCAGAGCTCCTTGGACATTTACCACTTGCTGGAAATCGTTGTTTATGGTTAATTAAAGGACATGGATTTTACCTAGACTCAGTAAAGGGTAAGGAGTATGCCTGTAGGTCCCTCAATAAATACTTGTTTAACTGAATTGAAATAAAGAGTCCAACTCATGTATTGTTTGTGGAATAATAGACCGTCAGAGCTGGAGAGACCCATAATGTATATGCATCTTGTATATGACAGTCCCTGCTATAATAGGCATTTTAGTGACCTTCAGGCTTGCCCCATCCCCACTCCTGTTTGCCCCCCAACACTGCCTCAGGTTGCCCTTCCACTGTCTCAGGCTGTTGTTACTTTCTCAGACTTGTCTAGCTCTTTCTATCTCCCTGCGTATGCTCTTGTCTCTTCTTGGAAGGAACCTCCCCCATTTCTGTCTAGCTACTCCGACTCACTTTTCAAGCTCTTTCTGGCTCTCCCAGGCATACTTAGGGGCTCCTTCTGCTAGTTCCTGCTACACTCTCTCACACTTCCATCAAGGCAATAATCATGTCACAACAGAATTGCTTGCTGCAATATTGTGATTTATAGCAAATATATGTTTGGTCATTCAGGCGACCAGAATACTGTTCTCATAAGTATTTGGTCTTTGTCCACAGTTCCTGGCTCACAGCTCCCAAGACGCTTGGTCTCTTTCTATTCTGTGTCTTTACACCCAGCTCTTCGGAGACTCGGGGTCTCAGGAAGTGATTAAATGCATGGATTTTGAAGGAAGATAAACCCTGGACTCAAATTCCAGCTCTGCCACTTATCAGCCACTAGCTGCTGTCCTTGGGCCGGTTACTTAAACTCTTGAAGCCGCAGTCTCATTATTTATGTCATGGGGGTGGTGATGGCAGTGGCGATGATAGAGGGGTAAGTGGTAATTTTCTGACATCAAATGAGACCATGTATACAAAGCTCTTTGCACAGTGCCTGGCACACTGTGAAGTCTCAGTACATATTAATCATCACTTCTATTGCTGTTTTTTTAAAAATAGATTCAGAAATTATCTTACAAGCTAGATCTCATTAAGTCCTGGTGAAAAGATTCACACCACTTTAGAAACCAGGATGCCGAATTATTAGTTCACGATGAAACTGCCAAGCAGACCAGACACCATGTTACCCTCCCGACCTCCTCCCCGGGGACAGTACCAGGGTCATACTGAAAAATTCTCATTACCCACCACACATTTTTTAGATTCTGTTAGGACTATTATTTCTGTTTTTGCTATGTCATTTTAGCTTCTTTCCACAGCATGTCACATTTCCAAGCTAATTCACACTGAGCTATGATAGTGAAAGTCTCCTTAATTTAAACCTTCAGTCAGAGAGGGTGACCCTTCCCTGAACTTTGGAGTCCAAGATCTTGGGCTCTGCCTTACTCTGAGAATGAACCCCCCCCCCACCGCCACCCCTCCACCCTTCCACCCCTCCACCCCCGCTCCAGCCCATTGACGACACTGTTTATCCTCAAAGGAAAGAAAAGCAGGTTTTTATTTATGGGCCAGATGATGTGTCATATAGAGTTGCAAAGAATTCCCCGCTGGAAGTCTCAGCAGCCAAGGGCCAAGTGCATTCATCAAAGACACTATTGATACGAGGGAACAGCACCAAGTGTCCTCAGCTGCCCTGAGTATGTCTTTCCTGAGGTATTTGTCTGGAAGTAGGTCTGACATTTCTGACATTTGCAAGGGAGCCTGGGGGACTGCCGTCTTAAGCAAGGAAACAGCTGGTAGCTCTCTCCCACAATCAGCCCTGAAATGTTGTGAAATTCTGTTGTTTTGGACAGCCAGCACCGGGGCCCGGAGAGATGTGACAGCGGGTCATTACAGATGTTTAAATCACACCTGGTTCCGGCCCCGAGAGCCGGCCAAGCATGTGCTTTTCTGTCCTTCCCTCTGTCTCTCTGTCTCTCCCTCTTCCGCCCTTCCTTGTACTTTCTTTTCTTGTGCGTGTGTACCTACACAGAACTTTAATAAAACCTCTAATGAAGGTTAAATATGTTTAGGATAAAACGTACTTTTGTTGTAACTCCTTTTAAATTAAATAAAAGTTCTGAAAGGTCAGGACTGTATCACAGGAGTATCAGGAAAAAATAAGTCTCAAACATCTTATTTGAGAAAAGAAACTTTAAATCTGGTTTTAGGGGGTACGGTCCCCACAGAACTAAGTTTCAAATTTTAGCCTCAAATTCCAGTGATGGTGTCTGTGTTTATCTGGACCGTTCATTTTCTCCTAAGTAAGAAAACACAGAGTGTGTTACATTGGGGGTCATGTTTACCCAAATTCATAATGTGCTTTCTTGCCCAGTTCTTGTTTTGGATGACTGAGCTACTCTCACGGGTAACGGGATTGAGAGATCCTATAAAACGTACTGATCACCACCGCAAGGCTCAACCTTGTCAATGATGAAACTTCTAAGGCTTTCAGCTCAACAACCCAAGACGTATCATACCGTAACAAAGGCGTGGCTTTCCAACCTCAGTTAAAATGATTTTTTCCTTAAGGATGCATTTTGGGTCTTTCATTATTGTCGTTTGACTAATTTCCTTCAGTTGATGTGACAGGGAGGTGACGCTTATCCACTCAGTCGCGACAGGTGGGTCAGGGAGTCTCTTAACTCTTCGGTCCGAGTCCATGCGGTGATGCTGCCAACATCCCATCCTCACCAACCCACCTCCTCCACAGCCTCCGTGTCCCCGCCTGGCATGGAGACACCTAGGCTTCCCTAGACCCTGGGTCTGCTTCTTCTCCCTTCTCCCCATCTCCTATCCCTCTACGTAACCCACTTTTCAATCTCCCAGCCTAGAAACCCACTTGCCTTCTCCATCTTAACAGAGGTGAAGTGTTTCACCACTGGCAGGGGGTGATGGAAGGTGGCAGATGGGTAGGATTTGCCGATGTCCGTAATGTAGACACATCCACTGTGGGAGTATTTCAAGTCAATTTAACAAGAAGCTCACATAATTCCTGAAAATTCAATCACCAGCTCTCCCAAAGATGGAAGGGTTCTGGGGTATCACTGCAACCTTCCGTTGGTTCTGCACTTAACTTTGAGCTCTCTTTCTCCTTCTCTGGGTTGTAGAACTTCTCAAAGAGCAATCCACAATCCCGGCTTAGATTTCCTAATGCTGAAGTCTCTCTTGGCAAGCCTTTACAGTCTGGCTTATACCTCTTTGAGATCATCAGTAAGTTTTGTTGTTGTTGTTCCTACAAAAGCTATCCATGTGAAATCCAAAAGCAAGAACAAAAAGAATCCATCAACAAAAATGAGTCGGAGTATAAAAAAGACACCATCAGTGAGCTTTGAATTGCAAGCCAACGCTCTTGTTCTTTGTCTTCTTTAGCCTCTGCACCACTGGCCACTAGTGGCCTTCCCCTCTACCAGGAACTCTTCTTTCTTCTTTTTTTGGCACTTTTTAAAAATTGAACTATAGTTGACACACAATGTTACATTCATTCCAGGTGCACAACATAGTGATTGGACAACTCTATGTGTTACGCCATGTTCCCCACAAGTGGAGCTCCCATCCGTCACCATACAGTGCTATTACAACACCATTGACTATATTCCTTGTGCTGTGCCTTTCATCCCCATGACTTATTCCTTCCATAACCGGAAGCCTGTACCTCCGGCTCCCCTTCGGCAATTTTGCCCATCCCCCCACTTCCTCCTCTCTGGCAGCCATCAGTTTGTTCTCTGTATTTACAGGTGTGTTTCTGCTTTTTGTTTTTCATTTGTTTTGTTGTTCATTTGTTTGTTTTGGTATTTCTCTTTCTCTGACTTATTTCACATAGCATAATACCCTCTAGGTCAATCTATGTTGTCACAAGTGGCAAGAGCTCATCCTTTTGTGGCTGAGTAGTATTCCATTGCATATACACACCTCATCTTCTTTATCCATGCATCTATTAATGGACACTTGAGCTGCTTCCATATCTTGGCTACTGTAAATAATGCTGCAATAAACATGGGGGTACATATATCTTTTTTAATTAGGAGGTCTCCTTTCTTTGGCTGTGACTTCCTGTCCTTCCATCTCTCCAATATGCCTTCCTCCTCTCCCACCTCTCCCTCCTCTGCCTCACAATGTCCAGGTCCCCAGAGCTCTCCTTCACCTTCTTCTCTTCCCTTCTTCATCTCCATCAACCTTAACAATGGTGACTCACAAGCAGATCTTTCTATCTGGGACCTCTCCTCTGTGGTCCAGTTCAGTATCCCATTTGCCTGTAGTTCCTTTCCTCCCAGAAATGTGAATAGTCCAGAATAGTCTCCACCAGCTTGACATCCACATCTTCTCTGTTGTCTGCATTTAGTCACTAAGGCTACAAATACCATAGAGAGAGTTACTCTGTGCTCTTCACACATACATCCTGCTTCTTGAATCTCCCAGCTACCTCTTATTCCATTTCACCTCCAAAGTTGAGACCATCATGACCTTTTGTCATACCTTCTGGCCTCTGGAATTGATAAGAGTTCCTCTTCAATTGAAAAGAACCCCAACTATAAGATTTTTATTTATAAAACATAGCTCCAACCAATCTCACCTTCTAGCTCAAATGCCTTTGATTCTATGAGGGTTCACCTTAGCCTAGCATCAAGGTCCTCAATGATATGACCGACCCTGATGATCTCCCAACATTATCGACCACTCCAGCATTCACCTGCATCTGGACCTGTCCATGTTGTTCCCTCTGTTTGTAATTTCTTACCCCCTGTTTCTACATATCTAAATCCACCCATTTTCAAACTAGGTCAAATGCTACCCCTCCGCCTGAACTTTCTTCTGAACTCCCCAGCTGTAAATAATTGCACTTCCATTCTTTGAACTCAGAACACTTTTCTTGTGTCACATCACTTTCTGCCTCATGGTAGAGTAATTTGTAAACGAAAGGAGGAAAACTAACATTAGATCAGTCATGGCATTAGGACTTTTGATTAGCTCCTTCAATGTTTACACAACTCTGGGAGGTGGGTATGAGTACCCCTTGTTACAGAAAAGGAAACAATGGTTCAGAGTGGCACCATGAAACTGAATTCAGATGGCAGTCTGGCTGACTCAACATCTGTGCTATTACCACCCCATCATATCTGTCTTAACTCTCCTCTCATGGTAACTTCCTTGAGACTAAGGACCATATATTTTTCATCTTTATACACCTCAAGACTCCCAGTGCAGGGCTTGGCACCCGGCTGGCACTCTGAATGCTAAGGGACCGAATGAAGGATGGGTTGACTGATTGGTTTGCCTACTGCTCATTTCCTAGCTGTGCTGAAGATTGCAGCTGTGCATTCCAGAGTTACACACGCTATAAATATCTCACCACCCATTCATGTTTAGATGTTTCTTCCTGCTCTCTGTGTCCTACTTCTGCGTCTCTCTTTGATTGGCAAGCTTTGAAGGAGGCAGAGATTGAATATGAGGTTCTTTTTTGTCCAGATCCTGAGCATAACAATCAACAAATGGTTTCTGGTGATGGAAAAAAGTTGTTTTTCAGAATGATCTGTGCTGCTTTTTAGATCAATTCTACTTGCATTTCCTCCACCTCATTGTAACAGATAGAAATTGCAGGCAGAGTCCACTGGGACAACACCTCTGTTATGACAATTATTAATTCTCAAGATCCCCAGCCTATGGTGACCTATTCTACTCCTTCCACCACACCCCTCCCCCTCCCCCTGCTGGCTGCTCAAAGCCCTCATTCTTTACGAGTCTACAACAGTGCAGGTGTGGAGCTTCCCACAAACCACACCCATGGGCCTGACTCTCCCACCCAATTTTACCTGCTCTTGGTTTCTTCTAGATCTACCTAACTAATCTTATAAACTGAGACTAGACAACCATTCACGGAATTACTGCATTATTCCTTACGCCTTCCATTAAGCAGTAGCCTCACGGAGTCATTGATTGAAAAAGTGTGACAATGGGAACTCAGGTACCCTGATCTCCTCTTGAGAAATGTATTTTAGGGCAAGGGGACTTCTCTGAGGAGCATCCCATTGCACCAGCTACCTGTGTAGCTGGCCCATCGGCACACCATCTCCCAGAGCTGCCTCAACTCTCCATGTTTGCTTTGCACCCAGGAAGTGATGATGAACCAAACTCTCATTGTCCATCTGATGTGCAATATGACTCACAGACCAGGCTGATAAAACTGGTGACAAACATCGATTTGATTCTCCCAAGAACAAGAGTGATACATGGCCGCTATGGGGATGGGCACTCCCCAGCCTAAGGAAGTGGCTGTCAAGGCTGTGGCCAAGGGGCCTCACAGGCCAGCAGGGACAGTGTTTCTACTCTTCTGACTCCTCCCCTATTGGTCATGTCTCTGACAGAATGTGATACTGACCTGTCCTGTGTGCCACACCTTCCAGTGCTTTCTGACACCGATAAAGGGGCCCCAGAGGGATGGCCAACCTCCTGGGCAGGGTCAGAGGGGGAGGGACACCACACTCACACTATCTTGCTGATGGTAGGATCAGCAGGACCCTGCACACGCTTTCCCTTGTTCAAGAACACCAAAGAGCCTCTGGCTCTCTTAGTATGTTGCTTTGATATAAGAAAATCCTCTTTTTTTTTTTTTGGCCTCCAAATTGGTGCATAAATCCCACAGAGGCCTCGGATTTGTAGTGGGTGGATTTCATGGGCATCCATGAGCTGAGCAGCTGTTGTGGGATTCCTGACTTTTGAATGCACATTCATTCCCATGAAGAGCTCCAGGGACATCTAAGCCCTTGGATGCTCCCTCCTCTGCTTGTCCTCTCTCTCTGTCCTCAACATGGAGGTTACTGTAGCTATTACTGCAACTGTGTGGGGCTTGTTCAATAAAAAGTCCCTTTTAATCCAGCATTACTAAAATGTGTCCTAGTTTGTTTGCATATACTTATTTGAATCTCAGTGTATGGTGGGAAGAAATATAACACTAAGAAGTAAAATTGTTCTACTGTGACTATGAATAATGTTATTATTAGCGTCTTTTTGGATATTGGAAAAATTTTATTTGTGGCAAGGTTATATACTGAAAAAGAGTGAGCATATGTCCCTGATGTAAGAGTTAGGCATTGACCAGATTAATGTCAGGCATTATAGGGAGACAGGTAGGTAGGTATGTAGGTAGATAGATAGATAAATAGGTAGATAGATTATAAATACACACATTATATATATTTATATATATTTAAAACTATAGAGAGATGCTAATCTCAAATACTGAATGATGGGAATTCAAAACTCCCTTTTCTTTAGGGGGAAGGAAAACAGAGGTCAGGCTGTGAGACAGAGGAGGATGGGTTGATTTCCCAATGGAGATGGGGTCTGATCTGCACAATTAGCCAGAACAGCCATTTGTCATGTGCTGGCTCCTGGCCCCAGCATCATGGGATTCACCTACGGGGCTCACCAGTTCAAGAGGGAAGCAGATGTTCAGGGTTGTTCCCAGCATTGGCAGAGGCAGCCCATGGTCAAGGCTGTGCTCCCAAGGCAAGGCCATGATGGTACCCTAGGGAATTCTTCCTGAAACACTCTGGGAATGCAGCCCTTGGAAAGGCCTGGCAATCATGCACTTGACCTTTAAGCTGCCGTACCAGCAGGAAGTAATCCCCAGTAGCAACAGCATCCTTGAATATGAATAGCAATCCCGAATTTGCCAGCAGTGTTAAGGAATGAGGAACTCTGAAACTTAAACTTTTAAACTCTTTAACATTTTGAACAGTTTCTTGGTCTCTTAGAATCATCACTATGAAAAAGCACAAATGCAATCTTCGCTTTAGAAAAGATAACCTAATCCAAATGCCAGTCCCAGGCCCAGTTGCATCAAATGGTCCAGTAGACTTGCTGAGAATACACAGTCCTACCTCACACTCTAAATTCTAACGTAGTAGGTTTGGAGTGGGCCCTGGAGTCTGCACTTAAACTACCTGGTATATAGCCAGGTTTGGGGACACTGGACTGGTTAAACTCCCCATAAGCTTAGAAATCCCTTTCACAATATCCCCAAGCCAAAGAGTCTTTATAGCATTGTTTCTCTTCCTGAGCTGGAATCTGCCACAGAGGAGTGTTCACCCATTTGCCCTGTTTACACCTTGGCACAATAAATCAAAGCCTTCTGAACTCGGGGGTTGGGAGAACAGCCTGGGGCAGGGGAGCGGGTGGGTTGTGAATAGGAGTGTATTTGTGTGTGCGCTGTGCAGATATGTGTGTGTATACATGAACGCACACTTGCATGTGTTTGGGATACTGGTTAGAGCAGACATGAGGCAGAAGTGAAGCTAACATTTAGAAATCAACTAGGGACTTGGCACATCCCGGTCCAACAGCCGGCAAGATCCAAGCAGCAGAGATTGGGGCAGGATGGGAAGGAGAGGCATGCAGAAGCAAAGTGAACATAGGGCTACCTTATTCAAGAGCCACCAACTGCGATGTTACTGGCCTGATCTTCAGACTTGGAGAGCTGGAAGGGGGGACAGGAAGCCAGCATCAGGGACCAGCTGAAGTTAAAGAAGATAGTATGGGGAAACCTCAGAATGCCCAAGACACTAGAGCAAAAGGAAGTCAGCCATTCCTCCTTGTAAGGAGCTGCTGGCTTATGGCATCAGAGTGGGGTGAGGTCCCCTTAGTTCAGAACTAAAACTATTTCTAAGTCCCATTAATGCACGGGGCAAGGTCTGTCATGTGCATGGGCTCCTTCATTCTGAGGAGCAGCAGGAACTGTGCAGAAGAATGGGTCTCATTTCAGGCTACCATTGTGATGCCAGGATGGAGCAGGCCCTAGATACTTGGGTCCCTGATACCTCTCGGTTTTCATGGAGTCTTTGCCACCCTGGTTGAGTACCTTTAATTAATAAAGTACTATCTTCCAGAAGTGGTTCAATTAGTATGGAATAAAGTGGAATGAGTACCTTCTTTGTTCTGGACATCAAACTGCTGTAGTAGCTACCACATTGCTCATTCAGCTTTTAGTAAGACTGGTTTACACCAATCTTGAAGACATCCAAACCCTCTAGAACCTTTTCAGATCTGAATATAAGTCAAGACTTTATATTTTTTCTTTTTAAAAAAAGATTTATTTATTTATTAGAGAGAGAGAGGGCGAGGGGCAGAGGGAGATGGAGAGAGAGAATCTCAAGCAGACTCCCTGATGAGCATGGCACCCAATGAAGGCTCCATCTCACAACCCTGAGATCATGGCAGAAATCAAGAATCAGGCGCTTAACCAACTGAGCCACCCAGACGCCCAAGACTTTACATTTTTTCTTTTTTAATTTCATCATTCAGTGTTGACATAACTTTTCTAGATTTTGGAGGTTTTTCTGAAGCCTGTTCCATGGTCAATGTATTAGCTACCCCCCATAAGTTGACAAATTTGACCAACATGACTTTGGTGTCTTCATATAAATTTTAAAAAAGAGTTTGGACAACATAGAATTGATATACATCTTAGTGGTACAGTAGAAGAGACCTCCCTCTACCTTGATGTTGAATGATTAATGTTCTTTAACCAACTACAAAGTCACCTGCTTGTCCCATCACATACAGCACTTTGCAAACGACTGAATTACAGCATTTATCAGAGTGTATCATAATTACTTCTTTGCATAGATGTCTCGCTCACCACGCTGAGTCTCTCCAAGGCAAGAACCATGTTTTATTCATCTTTGTGATTTCAATGCAGAGCACAGTAAGTGCGCAATGTACATGATATGGATGACTCGTCTGGCCAACAGTTCCCCAACTTGTCTACAGAGATGAGTATCAAGAAGACTCCTAAACCATCTTGCCAAAATGAAGGTACTCTTTTATCCTGCAATCAATCTATCAAGAAATTTAATGAAGTATGAGGTTAACTGGACACAAGTTAACACCCCAGAATCATTCATTCTTCTCCTTAAAGTGCATGAAACATCAGCTGAATGACATGCCATCAGTTTGTTCATCTAACCTAGACATTTGTTAGTACTCAAGGTCACATTCATTGGGTCTTCATTTCTGCTATCCAACTTGTTCTGTATCCCCCACCCCCACTTTGAATATCCATAGTCCTTTTGCCTCTTACCAATTCCCCATAATTGTTCCAAGATTCCTAATCATCTCTGTGCCTCCCAGGAGCCTCACCCTCGCTCCCTGAGATGTCCTCCCTTGGATCTGCCTACCTGAATTCATGGAAAGCCTTCAGTGCCAGCTGCCAATTTCCTCCCCTTTCTTGAACCACACACTTCCCTGTTAACCAGGACTTGACATAGGTCTTTGTGGCCAGATCTGGGAGAGAGAGTTAGAATGTTATTTGGGAGAGCCCATGCCCTCTCATGCATGGCCTGGGTCAGGGCAAGGAGCTGCTGCAGAGTGGCATGCAGCCACTTTAAGCAACCCCCACCAAGGACTTTAGAATAACCTTATGGGGAAAAGTCCTCCCCAAAATCATGGCAATTGGATTTCTTGCCAGCTCTGGAAGGAGGAGTAGGAGAAGGCTTGATGTGATTGAGAAACACTGAAGAAAGTGGTTTGTCTTCCTTCATGAATATCTCAGAGCTAACTGATGTCAGTACATAACATTTTCTTCCCTCCCAGTTTTTAGATCATTTTCACTGATAGAGAAGACAGAAGAGAAAACTAGGATGAATGTCTGTCGTCACCAAGCTCTCTTTTACCATCAGGCCACCAGCCAAGCACAACTTCAAAGCTTCTCGGCTTCACACTTCCCAAATCTAGTCTCAAAATTTGCATGACTGTGTCCTGTGTGTCCATTCTCAGCAATATGCTTCTATCTTATACATTCATTCAATGAAGAGTTATCTAACTGTGCACCAGGCACTGGCCTAACTGGGGCCACAGCCCTGAACAAAGCCATAAACCCTGCCCTCCTAGAGCTGGCGGTATACCATCAGACTGACTATAAACAAGACAAATAAGCCAAATAATTGGTAAGTTGGGTGGTAGTAACTGCTGTGGAGAACAGAGTAAAGGGGGGATTGGGTGTTGGGGCATGAGGGAACGGGAGTTGAGATTTGAAATAGTGTGGTCTGGGAAGGTCTCACCGAGAGTCACCTCAAAGGTGGGGGTGCAGACAGCCATGCAGGTGCTGGGGGTGGGGGGAGGCAACCACCTACTTGCCTGTTCTTGGAGGCCAGAGTGACTGGAGCAGAGAATTGGAACATGTCCTATTAAAATTGGAATTCTGCAGAGGACCTGCTAGTTTCTCCTTCTCCGTGTCAGAATAGAGTATTCTGGATTCTGGTGCAGGAATGCTTTAGAAGCCGTGGAAGTAGGTAGCCAGGGATGTTGGTCTCACACAAGATGGCTTCAGATGGCTGTGCTTTCTGAGTTCTTGATATCAGGCCATCCACTGCCATTTTGCTAATTTATTACATAACTACTGAGTGCCCATTATATGGCCATGAATAAAACATTTCCAACCCTGACATCATGTGCTCGAGGATGCTAAGAATACAAGCAATTGTTCCAGTAGAGGACATAAGAGGGAAGGGGATCCAGATGGCTTCTGGTGGGAAAGGGTGTCCAAATCCCGTCTTGAGGAATGGACAGGAAGGAGTGGGCCAGGAAAAGAGGTGAGGCAGAACTTTCCAGACAGAACATGCCCCGGGTACCAGAGATCCCTGTATATATTCCAGACACTCTCAGAATGGTTCCAGTTGTTTGGAGGAGGATGAGGAGGTGGGGTGGCTGGGGGTTTGTGACAGGAAGGATGGCAGAGACATGCAAGTGGAGAGGTCAGCACAGGCCCAGTCATGCCCGGTCTTGTCAAGGAGGACTGCATTCTAAATAGACTGGGAGTCATTGTGCAGTTTGACTGGAGAAGTGACACTGTCCAATATGCTGACGACATGAGGAGAACAGAGTGGAGAAGGAGAAGCACAACAGGAAGCAGCAAGACCTATGGGAAGTGATGGTGGCCTGAACTTGGGTGGTGTCACAGAGCACAAGACAAATGGACAGACTCAAGATGAGGTGCCCCATTTGCAGGTCTTGGGGCTGATGTATTGTCTGGCATGAGGGAGGGGCTAAAGATGACACCAAGTGTCTGACTTGATAACAGTGGGGGATGAGGGTGGGGCCATTTCTGCCAACAGTACATCAACGTCTCTCAGGTCTCCTGGAAGCACAGACCGAGACAAGGATTCTGACCCCGAAGGCAGCCAAGCCCGTGCACCCCTATGTCAAGCAGTTATTGGCAGCGGACTGCCTGGGGATGGGGTGGGGAATGCTTCTAACCTCTCCAGTGAGTTGGATCTTGTTCTGCCAAAGACAGTTCTCCCAAGAAGGGGACACCTGTGAGTCCACAGCAGCCAATATTCCCAGGGGCTAGGGGACAGGGGGACAATAAAAAGGGCCTAGGAGGGGCACCCACTCTGCTCCCAGGCTCTTCTCCTCTTCTGTTGGCTTAGAAACCAGACAACCAAACTGACTTGGAGAGTGCTATGGACTGAATGTTCTATTCTCCCCCCAACCCCAATCTATGTGTCGTAATCATAATTCTCAATGCTGGGTTGGGGGGGAGGGGGGGCTTTGGGAAGAGATTATTAGGTCATGTGGGTGGCGCCCTCACGGTATTAGTGCTGTCATAAAAGGGAGTTCCAAGAGCTCCCCCGCTCCCCTCTCCCCAGCAGCACGACTACCACGTGAGGATACAAGAAAGTGACATGCAACCCAGAGGAATGTCCTCACCAAAACCTGACCTGGTTGGCACCTGAATCTCAGACTTCCAGCCTTCAGAACAATAGGAAAGAAATTTCTGTGGTTTATAGGCCACCCAGTCTATGGTGCTTTTTAATAGCAAGCAGATGATGCCCCGGAGAAGAGCGGGCTGCTCTGATTGAGGGCCTGATTTCATTTGCCAGTGAGTAATTTTAAAACGCTGCCTTAAATCGACATTTCTACTTCAGATTTTTCTGCTTTCCATCCATGACTTGGTTGTGTTTGGTACAGTTGACTTTACTGGAAAAGTGTGCCCTGGATAAAGGAGCTGTTGTTGGGGTCCCCAGTAGATTGTCCTAGTTTTAATTTACTATGGGCCAGTCATGGGGAGTCGGTGCCGCTGTGGCTCAAGACTTCCGGAGGCGACATCCACGTCTTAGCCTGCTCGAACAGCGCCCCCAGGAGCTCAGGGGGTGGTATAACTTGTGCAGCGCGGAGGGGGTTGGGCCGGGATGCTCTGAACTTGCCACTAAAGAAACGCGCACCAACATTCCCCTCGTTCGCTCCTGGCCTGTGCCTGGTTTCCGGCTGGAGTGGAGCCGGCAGAGTGGATGGGGAGGGGCTCTGGGCGAGAGGTCCTGCCAGGCCTGCTGCTCTGTGAAAACGCGGCGACGCCAAACACGGATTACAAAAATCCCAAGTGCCCTAGGGGAGGCCCGTGCCAGGTTTCCCTCCCACGGCATTCAGTGCGTGACTGTGACCTTGCCCTCCAGCTGGACGGTGGCTCTGGCACATTGCTGGGATGCGTCCAGGTTGCCGTGGGAACATGCGGGGGCGCTACCGGTCAAAACCAAGACCCCTCAGAGCTGCTGCAAGACAAACAGCAGGGACAGGGCCAAGGGGCCAGCAGCACTGTTTCGGCAGCCCACAGCTAACCGGGAAAGGGGTCTGGAAGGGACTTGGGCCTGGCCTGCTGCTGGGGAAAAGTGTCCCTTCGTCCCGGAGGAGGCTCTGCTCGCACCCTGGAGTATCAATCACTTCCGGGCAGCTAGGAGGGACGGAGTGAGGGGCTGTGCAGAGAGGCGGGCTCTGGGATCACGAAGACTGGTTTCACATCCAGCTCCAGCACCCACTAACCACCCTGCTGTCAAACGGGCACCATAACCATCTCCTAGGGTTATTGCTGGGGTTAGATGAGAGAAAACGGTCAAGTGCTAAGCCTGGCGCATGCCCAGTACCCTTTACGTGCCAGCTGGGGAGGGCAGGAGGTAAATCACTTTTCTACGGGTAGCGTGGTGCCGTTTGCGGATTCCCAGTGTCTTTGCGGGCATTAGGTGCCCGGTAGCCTGGTAAACACCGGAGATTCTGCTGCTTCCAAAGGGACCGCTGCTTCCCTGAATGGCTCATCCCTTGACATTCAGTCTCATTACTCCCTTTTCAGTTTGCAGGCGATGATCCCACAGTACACAAGAGCTCAGCCTGGTAAACACCTTTAATCTTGGCAACTAGGCTTTCTTATGTGTACTCCTTTTCCTGCACCAAAATGGGAGATTAAAAAAAAAAAAAACTCTAGTAATACATAATCATTGTAGGAAAAATTAGATAATACATTACAGATAAACAACCAGAAACACAATTATAATAATCCAAATCTTTCCACCCAGAGACAACCACTGTAACATTGATTCTATACTTTTTCCATGTAAATAGATATGACCTTTTAAAACAAATTTGATTCATATCACACAGATGGCTCTTTATACTGCTTTTCCAACACATATATGCTGAACATCCTTCCAAATAAGTAAAAATAGTACAATTTGCAGTATCATTTTAAATGGTTGTATAGTATTCTTTTATGTGGATATGTTATAATGTATTTTACCAATTCTTTAAGAGGTTTGGATTATTTTTGCTGCTCTAAACCCTGCAGTGAGTCATCTTGTACATGGATCTTTGCGCTGTCAAACGCTTGTTTTGTAAGAACCAATTCCTGGAGGTGGAATAATAGGAAGAGTATGTATTTTATGAAGGCTTCTTATGCTCCTTAGAGAAGCCTTTTACAGTCCTTCCAATCTGAGGACATGGGTAGTTTTCCTCATACCTACACCAGCACTGGCTAGTCTTTATTTAATTTTTTTTCCAACCGATTCTATGAAAAATGCATTCTTGTACTCTTTTCTTCCTTTTGTTTGATTACTAATGAGAATGATCACTTTTTCTTTGAAGATTTTATTTATTTATTTGACAGAGACAGCCAGCGAGAGAGGGAACACAAGCAGGGGGAGTGGGAGATGAAGAAGCAGGCTCCTAGCAGAGGAGCCCGATGTGGGGCTCGATCCCATAACGCCGGGAACACGCCCTGAGCGGAAGGCAGATGCTTAACGACTGCACCATCCAAGCGCCCCTGAGAATGATCACTTTTGACACTTACTGGCCCCGTATCTGTGCTTCTTATTTTATTAAATGCCTCTTCATTACTACTCTCAGCCATTTCCCCTCCCTCTTTGTTGCTTTGTACGAGCTTTCTAGAATAAGCTCTTACATAAACCTCTTCCCAGGAAATACCCCCCTTAGTGGAGGTGAGAAATTACTGCGTGTTTGTTGCTGAAACTGGTACTAATCAAGAGGGCTAAGCCCGCTGGCAGCAGACTCAGGTGGCCTTCACGGGACTGCATTATGTCACACAGCCTGGGATCGTGAAGGGCCATCCATACTGCACCTGGTGTCAGCATGTCCTTCCTTTTTGAGACTGAATACTAACCTGTTGTATGGCTAGATCACGTTTTGTCTCTGCCAGCTGTTCCTGGACCTGACTGCATTTTGAAGAGCCATACACTCAGGATTCACTGGAGATGGGGTTAAACACAGATTTTATTCAACATTTCTGGAATGAGGCTTGAGACTGCAGCAAGGTTCTGGACCACCTGCCCTCCCAAGCCAGTTCAGTTCTTCGGCCCCTGTGCCCCATCCCACTTGTGAAAATAAGCAGCAGCACCAAGGGCTGATTTTACAGGCAGCTTTGTAAAAATGTAGGTGATGCTCTCCTTCCTAGCCAGTTCCTACACCCCCCACCACTGCCATCTGACAGGTCTGAGCAGCCCGGCCTGGGTCTGAGTGCCTCCCGGCCCGGGCGTGGCCAGGCCTCCTCAGCTGGCCTAGCTCCCTGCAGGCCTCTCCCTTGCTCCAACCCCAGCCCTGTTTTTATCTGTTACATATACTTGACTTCTTCCATTTGGAATGAAGATCCTGAGGCTAAAAGCTTGTATCCTGTGTTCATTCGTTCAACAAATATTTATTGTTACTTTGTGCAAAGCACTGCTTTCTAGATACAGAGCCTGAAGCAGGGAACACGAGAGACCCAAATCCCTGCCTGTTATTAGCTTTCATGCTGATGGGGACATAGATAATAAACAAGAAAAACAAGAAAATTTTAGCTAGTGATGCATACTAAGCATGAAAAATAAAGCAGGGGAGAGAGAGGAATTTGGGGTTGATGTTGATATTTCAGGGAGGGAGGCCAGAGCAGGCTTCACCTGGGGATGAAGTGGGGCAGAGATGGGGGCAGTGAGGGAGCCAGCCACGCAGGTCTCTAAGGGCTCATTCCAGGTAGAGAGAACAGCAAATGAGGGGGTGCTGGGGCAAGAGCCTTCAGGGAGCATCGGGAGGCCAGTGTGATGGGACAGAGCAGGTGAGGCGGAGAAGGGAAGAAGATGCAGCCAGAAAGCCAGCAGGGTTAAATCATGCAGGGCCTTGCGGACCAGGCTGTCCCATAGAGACGTGAGAGCTACACGCGCATTCTAAAATTTTGTAGCAGCTCTACTAAAAAAGTAAAAACAAACAGATGAAATTAATTTTAATATATTTTATTGAAGCCAGTGTATCTGAAATATTCTTATTTCCACACGTGGTCAATATACAAATTACTGATGAGATATTTTACCTTTTTTTTTTTTTTTTTTGGTGTTGTTTTTGGAACCCGGTGCATAGTTTACACTTAGGGGCATCACGATATTGACTAGCCACATTTCAAGTGCTCAATAGCCACGTGTAGCGAATGGCTAGGAGAGCGGGCAGCAGAGTCTAGACTGTGTAAAGACCTTGACTTTCCCTCTGAGAGTGTTTTAAAATATAGGTTTTATTATTATTCAGGTATGGCAAAACCCATGGATCAGGAGACAACAGGTCGTTGAAAAGTGCGTGAGTTACACTTACAGTTCCCAGAGAAGAGGCGTGCCCCTCTACAAGGGGCCACGCCATGGGTTCCAGGGTCACTCAGAAGGCAGAGGGAGAGGGGAAAGCATGAGCTATAGACTATTTTGTGGTTTCTATGGGAAGGAATAGGAGAGGTTTAGGACTGGTACTTTGAAAAATTCTCTCTAGGGCACAGGGCTGGCCCTAGTTGTCAGTAGCTGGCCCTGGGGTGATTAGGACAGGGGTTTGGTGGCCCAGAGTGTAACAGGTCCCTAGAGGAGGTGGTGGGGGTGTGGGCTCTGGGCTGGTTGATTTGCATATGAAAGTGCACTCCTAGGGCTGTGGTTTGCTCTCTGACAATTAGCCCATCCCCGGGAGGGCAGTCTCTCCAGGGTGTGCAAGTCTCCAGGATGTCAAAGCCTCAGAAATAGGAGGTTAATCCGGAGAGAAACAGGAGCACTGCAGTGTTGGAGCCAAGCAGGGGTGTGATCATGCTGCCGTGTGTGCAGGACTGGCTTCCAGAGGGGAAGCCACGGAAAGGGGACAGGGCGGACACGGGGCAGTTAGGAGGCGGTGGCAATGCTGCAGGGGAAAGGAGGTGGGGGCTTGGGTAGGGATTGGAGGCTCTGCGTGTGGAGGGAAGCAGCTGCATTTTAGACAAGACGGACAGACAGATCACTAAAATGATTCTTCACACAAGCAACGAAATGAAAACAGGCACGAGGCAGTGCACTTCTGAGCAAGGATAGGATCACACGGTTGTGGAAATGCTTACATTCAACAAAATTCTGGGAGAGTTTAGACAGTGAAGTAAGACCAAAACAGACCCAGTTATGCTCAGTTGGCTCCTCATCACCTTGGGACATTTCTTCTGCCAGGCCTGGTTGGTCATCGCGTTTCCCAGGTCCGAGCTGGGGGGTTAGAAGCAGGGCTGTCCCCAGATGGGTCGGTCCCCAGAGAGGGCACACCATCAGGACGAGCAGAGCCCCTTCTGCTCCCACAGGTCTTCATTTCCACTGGAAGCCCCGTGCCCTGCTGCAGGAGAGACTGTAGTTGTGAGAGCCATCTGCCATTCTGGGGTCCCGAGGCAGCTTCCTCGATTCAGAGGGCAGCCGCCACTGACCCGGGGTCTGAGGCTCAGGAGTCCGTGAGGCGGCTTCCGCTCAACGGTCCCTCCACCCCAACGGCTCATCCCAGCATCCAGGCAGGAGATGCCAGAATTACTTGTTCATATTTTCTTCGTCATCTCAAGAAACAGGCTTTGGATTCCTGGGGTCTCACGTCCTTCGTGCGTTGCCGTTAACTCCAGCCCAGCTGTAGGAAGCACAGCAGTGAGGACATTCCCCCTTCACATTAAAACACAGGGGCAGGGTAAGCCATACCGAGAGCTCCCCTGGGCATAAAGATTGAAGTATTGAGTCAAAAATCACTGTTTCCCTAGCAAGCAGGCAACACGGACGGGACTCTGTCCTTGCTGGATGTGCCTATAAAGCAAGGTGGTTGATGTGTTAGCACGGATGGCGGCAATCCGAGACGTCAGGGGAGTGTGCTCAAAGTTGCTCCCTGAGGAGTTATACCTTATCCCAAAGTTTTTCCCAGAACATATCTGGGACTCACTTCTCCTTGGCAATGGCCTTCAGAGTCCAGGTAAGCTACATAGGAAGCCCCATCTCATTTTTCAGAACAAAAATGATAGTATTACTAATTTTGATTTCACATATCTCTCACTTTATTCTGAATTTTTATTATTTTTTAAGGATTTTATTTATTTATTTGACAAAGAGAGAATGAACAGGTTGGGGGAGGAGCAGAGGGAGAGGGAGAAGCAGACTCCCCGCTGAGCAGGGAGCGGAACCTGGGGCTCCATCCCAGGACCCCGGATCATGACCTGAGCCAAAGGCAGGCTTTTCACTAACAGCGCCACCCAGGTGCCCTGAATTATTTTTTGTGTTAATTTCTGAGCTCATTTAAAAAAAAAAAAGGCCCATATTCTGAAAGCAATTTATATTCAAAGTCTACCAAAAAATTCATTTTTTCATCGCTGATCATCACAGGGTATATCTTTCCAGTTGCGTATGCCCATAATCTCTTACTGAAAAATTACTTGCTGGAAGATAATTCTGAATTACATATAGAAAAGTTTATAAATCGTAGTGTGCGCGTTGATGAATTTGTGGAACTGAACACCCTGTTGCAACCGGCACTCAGATGACACACAGAACATAAACAATGGCCCTTGTGCTCCTTCAGGAGGTAAGGATCTCCTGACCAAGGCCAGTGTCAGGTGAGGCAAGCAAGGCCCCTAGGAGGCACTCACCATCAGGGTTAGCCAAAAAAAACCCTCCTTACATCTTGCCCTAGGCACCTTACTCCCCTCACCCTAGTCCACACCTTGATTCTGACTTCCAGTAGCGCTGATTAGTTCCACCTGCCTTGGAGCTTTGCAGAAATGGTAGGATCCCAAACGCTCTTTTGTGTCTGACATCTTTTGTTCACCATTATGTTTGTGAGATTCACCCATATTTTTACTCGGAGCTGTAGTTTGATCGCTCTTGTTGCCGTAAAGCAGTGATTCTCGAACTTGTGTGGACACCATCGTCACCTGGGGGCTTCCTGAAACACAGATTGCTGGGCCCTGTGCCCGAGTTTGGGGTTCAGTAGGTCTGGGTCAGGACCTCAGAGATCGCTCTCCCAAGTTGCCCCATGATACGGATGCTGCTCTTCCGGGACTGCAGGTGGAGAACCACGGCTGGATAGTGTTCCGCTGTGGGAACATCTCACCATTCATTTGTCCCTTCTAACGCTCATGGGCAGAGGGTTTCCCATTTGGGACTATTAAAAATAGGGGTTCTCCCAACAATTTTGTCCATGTCTTTTGGTGAACTGTGTATGCACTTTTGTTGGCTGTGTTCCCGGGAGTGGAATCACTAAGTCCTAGAATACACGTAGGATCAGTGCTAGATAAATACGGTTTTCCAAAGTGGTTGTATCAGTTTATACTTCCACCACCAGACTAGGAGGATTCCTGCTCCACACCCTTGCCAACACTTGATATCACCCACCATTTTTCTTTCAGACACTCTGGTGAGTGTGTACCAGAATCTCACTGTGGCTTCAACTTGCTTTTCCCTGATAATGAATGAAGGAAATCATTTCATGTGTTTATTGGCCATTTGGCTAGCTTCCCTTATGAAGTATCTATTCGAGTCGTTAATCCATATTTCTATTGGTTGTTTGCCTTGTTCTTATTGATTAGCGGAAGTTTGTGATGAGTCCTTTGTCAGATGGGGGCACCGCCAATATCTCCTCACACTCTATGTGCTGCCACTCATCCTTTCAGCGTCTTTTAATGAACACAAGTTCTTAGATCTAATGTAGTACAATTTACTAACTTTTTTCTTTATGGTTAAGCATGTCTGTGTCCTGATTAAGAAATCTTTGCCAGTTCCAAGATTCCAGATAAATATTTTGAAATAGGTATCCATTACTCAATCAGAAATGTAGGCACGAGTGTTATCACGCCCAAACTTCAGATCCAGAGCTGTCAACCATCGCATGTGTACTTTCAGCAACCAAGGCCTGTGCCACATGTTGTCCCCATGTCTTCCCATTTATGTTTCACCCACATCTCTGCTCCTATCCTGCTCTTCTCCCTCTCACCCTCTCCCCACCCGTTCTTCCATGTGGCCTCGTGTAGCTCCTGAAAACAACATGTCCTCTCTAGCTGACAGCCTCCCTCCTCTCAGGTCTCCAGAGCTCATGACGGGGCCCCTGTGACCTGCTCCACAGAGCCCACTGGACCAGAGCACCATCCCAAGAAGACTGACTGGCCTGTGTTCCTGGGTCAGACGTGGCTGCGGGATCTCCTTCTTAGGCAAGAGTCCTTCCTTTCAGGGAAACATCTCTGTGTAGGCTGCTGAGTAGTGTCCATTCATTACTTCTTCCATCTGGATGTCTGAAATCTCAAATGCCATGGTTGGATTTTAGAATGGATGTGAAACTCTTAAAGTTGGATTAGGGTTGAATTCAAATCTGCAGATTGCATTCATCACACTGTAAACATGCCTTCCCAGTCCACCAGGCCAGGGCAACACGGATCCTGGGCAAAGCCCGACCCCAGGGGTGAGCGGGACCCACACAGGTGGATGGGTTCAGCATGTCTGTGTTTGGAGGGAACCGACAGTGGCTAACAAGAGCTCACAGAAAGACACAGAGGCTGGCAAGGAAGCCCCAAGAAGCATCATCATGGAAAGGACTTGGGACCAGGAATGAACAATTCAGGTACCAGCATGTGTGGCTTGAAAAATTCTCTTAGAATGAGCACTGTGTACCTAGGACACATTTTACTCTCATTATGTGGTCTTTACCCACAGGGGTCTTGGTCCATTTCTGAACAAAATCATCACTCTCCTAATGGTTAATGGAGCTCATTAAAACACCCCTCCCTATTCCTTGACAAAGTGGTAAATGAGGAAGTAGCCTAAACTGGGCTCCCTGAATATATGTCCATTATAGATAATTTTAGATTTCCATTAACTGGCAACCAGAGGTATACAACAAAATATTAGAATTTAAGTTTTACTTTGTAAAGCGTTCGATAAATTTTACTCCCTCAGCAGATCTGCCTCTATTTTCCAAGTCAAATGTTATATTTTTTTTTGTATTTTCTGAGCACACACCAATGGATGGGTGCTGTTGGCAACAGTGGGGTGACCAGTTAGATGTTTTAGGTACAGCTCCTGGTGTACAATAGACAAGCCAACTAGTCTTGCAGTGAGTATAAACATTTGTGCTTATCAGTCATACCAGGTCTTCAAACTATGCCTTCTCTCTCCACTCCTTTCAAGGATCACCTTCTTCACTCCTGAGCTCTCTTTACTTATCTTTTTACTTCCTTACTTGTTTTCTGGTGGTTTCTTTTTCAGCCATCCTATGGAAAGGTGTGGACATTCTTCCTTCTCTGCCCTCATTCTTCTACCCTGGTTAATTTCCCATCAGCCCTCCATGAAATCATCCTACTCACAATCCAGTCTGAAAAGTAAGTGCTTCAAGACATAACTTTGTCCCTTCTACCTGTCTGGTTTTGTCATTTATTGCTTGGGAGTATGGGGAGGTTTCCCCAGTCTCTGGTATTTAAGTTATACTTAAAAATCAAAATTTAGCATTCCAAGAAAATGATCATAGATATATGAAAAGATTACCAGGTGGTTCATCACAACCCTGACTAGTAGAGCTAAGAAAATTAGAAGGAAGCAAATATCCGTCTATGGAGACTTGATTAAATTAAGATGTGTTCTTATAATAGAGTAGTAAAAGCTATCCAAATGAGGCTGTAGAATAATATTTGATGAGGAGGAAAGTTGTTTATGATATACTATTGGTGGAAAAAGAGGTAAAAATCAATATGTAAAGGAGGATCCCTTCTTTGCAAATGAACCAAAACCATGCATCTCTAGTCATAGGGGGGAAAAAAAAGGAATCCCAATGTGAGTGAGAAATAAATGTTAGTGGGATCACTTCTGAGAACAGAAGAATCATTGTTGGATTTTATTTCCCTATTTTTGCTTATCTGTATTTTCTCTGAAATCCACATACAAGTTTTGAAATAAGAAATAAATGATGTTTTTAAATTTTCTGAATGCAAAATTTCAATGAATAGAGAGACATAGTCCTACTAGGAGTCCCAAAGGAGGCAGACAGGGAAGCAAATGCTTGTTTGGAGAGAGAGCGTGTGCTGCCAGCCATGTGAGCTCCATGAGGAGGCCCTGACGTCTCCGCAGCTTACTTAGCTGGACTTTGACGTGAAGTAGACTGTAGTCAACCCCCAAGAGACCCCTTTGAAGAACAGATGCTCAGGGCATCTGGGGGCTCAGTCAGGTAAGCATCTGCCTTCTGCTCAGGTCATGATCCCAGAGGACTGGGATCGAGTCCCGCATCATCGGGCTCCCTGCTGAGCAGGGAGTCTCCTTTCTCTTCTCCCTCTGCTGCCCTCCCCCAGCTTGTGCTCTCTCTCTCTCTGTCAAATAAATAAATAAATAAAATCTTTAAAAAAAAATAAAGAATAGATGCTCAGTGACACACCACCTGTCTAACGTCCTCAACAACGGGGAAGCTTGTTCCCGAATGATGGCTGGATTAGTCCGCTGGAGCCTGTGCAAGAAATTCCATACTGGGGGTGGGGGGCGGCACTTAAACAACAGAAATGTATTTCTGACAGTTTTGGAGGCTGGAATTCCAGATCAGGGTGCCAGCAGGTTTGGCTTCCCCTGAGGCCTCTCTCCTTGGCTTGCAGATGGCCACCTTCTTGCTGTGTCCTCACATGGTCTTTCTTCCATGCATCATGATCCTGCTGTCTCCCATGTCAGGATTTCCTTTTGCTATAAGGCCACCAGTCAGATGGGATTAGGGGTCACCTTCATTTTAACAATGCCCGTCTTTAAACGCCCTATCTCCAAATAAAGTCACATTCTGAGGTTCTGGGGGTAGGACTTCAACACACAAATTTGAGAGGGGCACAGTTCAGCTCAAAGCAGCAGCTGTCCTGTTTCAGGTGAACTCGGAGATAAGGTACTACCTGCCCTAAGCAAAGCATCATGTTTTTCTTAACATCATATGCATTTTTACCTCTGTCCACCAGAGGGCAAACTTTTTAAGTGCCTATTTAAAAACATTAGCCTTGATTTTTAACTCTTCATAAGCCTAAATAGTTTCTTTTTTAAACAACAGATAGTTAGAAACAGACAACCTTGTGCTGCTTATTAACATAAGTTATTATCAGCTTGAATCTCCCTTTTTTGAAAGTGAACATCTTGACAATTTCAAAGTCACTTGTTCCAAAAAGCAATTCTTTGCTCATATTACATTTTATTATAACTCCTATCATTTCAGTTTCATTATCTCAATTTTCAGCACCTTCTGAGATAATTAAAGAGTATCATGCAAGAATGCAAAGAAAATGAATTTTGAAGTCAGGGTGCTTCAATTCATCTATCTGTGTATTCAGTTATTCATCCAGTTAACAGACATTTGTTATTGTATGCAAGACAGTGGGAGTCAAGTCCTAATTCTGCTGCTTGGTGGCTATCAGGACTGTGGGCAAGTCGGTCTCCCTGTATTTCCCCTTCTACTTTCGATACTGACCTGAAAAGACAGTCCTAGGACTCAGTACTGCCAGGTAGGGGGTTGAAGTCTGGAAAGCCTCCAAAGGCAAAGACTTTGTCCGTTGTCACCTACTTGCCAAGTCCAGTGTCCACTTTGTAGAGCAGTTTCTTTGAGCCCTAGGGTCAGGGAGCCCCTGTTTCTGAATCTCTGGGGTATGTATATTGTGGGGGAGGGGTCTTACCCCAAACTTCCTGATTGAGACCCTCTGGGGGGTAGTGCCCAGGAAAACCTGCCTGTTAATAACTTCACCAGCTGAACGTACCGAGATCCACGGCTCTGGCCAGGCAGGGTTTCTCAGTGTAAGCACTACTGCCATGTGGGGCTGGATCTTCTTAGTTACGGGGCCGTCCTGTGCACTGCAGGATATTAGCGGCATCCCTGGTCTCTACCCTGCATGCATCTTCCTCCTCTCCTGCTGTGACAAATGTCTCCAGACATCACCTAGTGGGCCCCGAGGCTCAAATTTGGCCCTGATTGAGGAGCCCTGAGCCAGAAAAATGGAATTGGTCACGATGCCATCAAGAGGAGACACAGTCCCAGTCCATTTCCTCTCTGGGCACAGCTCCAAGGGTCCGGCCCCTGCCACACTGTCCACACCGTCATTTCTGACCTACTCAGGACCAGGGCCACTCTTTGTTGAATGACCACCATGTGGCAGGAAAGCTTTATAGAAATGAACTCTGGGAACACAACCCTTAGAGGTGGACGTGATTATGAATTCTGGCTTATGTGAGGAGTCGGAGGTTCAGAAACCTGTGCTGAGTCACAACTGAGTCCAGATCTGCCTCTGAGAGCCCTGCTTTCGAAGCTCTATATCCACTGGCCATTAATTGTGCCCCGCCCTGGCAGTGTCCTGGTATCTCTTACCTAGTGCCCTGGCAGGCTCTGTAAGGCCCGGACCCACGTCCCGGCAAGGCTGTGGAGGACAGCTAGAAGATGGGCTTTCTGGTGGCTTAGTGGGCAGAATGGAGGTAGCATTGCGAATCTTATGTCAGCAGTGACATCTTCTTGGATCTGGGATACAGAAAGTCCATGTAACATGCATGTATCAAGAGAGAAACTCTAGGAACTGACTGTAGGAACTGGCAGGCCAAAAAGAGAATAAACATGGCTTCAATGGGGGGCGGGGGAAGAAGAGCTGAGAATCACTGGTGAATCCCTGAAGCTGGTCCTACAGGTCCTACAGCTAAAGGGGGTGGGAAAGGGTCACGGGCCTCAGGGTTCCCTTCTGGGCAATGGACACACCACCATTCCAAATGTGGCACGATAAGCTGGGAGGCATCTCCAAGAGAAGTGGATTTGTGAATCCGCAGCACAGCCCGTGTCATGCAATCATGTATCCACGGGATTTCTCTTCCCACCTTCTGTCTTCTCACTCTTGTTCTTTCCTTCAGCCCAGAAGGGATTTCTACTTTACGTGTGCCTGCGCAGAGAAGTGTGTGGAAATCCAGGTGGCGTCATGCTTCACGTTGCAAAGGTGGGAGGGACCTAGGGTGTCATGGGGACAGATGCTCACCGCCAGTGTGGCTTCCCATGGACTCTGGGCCTGAGCCACCCTCAGGCTGATTGGTGGCAGGCAGCCGGCTTTGAAGGCAGGCTCTCCTAGATCTCATCAGGACTTCGGGAGGAGCAGAGAGGATAAGCTGCCCAAGGCAAGGCGGAGTCACAGAGCCCGGGCCTGGGCAGTGCCTGCCAGAGCCCCTCACCTTGGGCCACCTTGGTCTGCACTCCCAGCTCTGCACTTGTTGGCATCTTATCTCCAATTACCTAGCCTCGAGAGCCTTCCCTTGTTGTGCACTGCTTGAAAATATTTTATCAGTTTGCCCATACACCGGTGCTTATTTTATGTATCTTTCTAAGTATTGAAGGTTTCTGGTCTTTGTTTTATAACTTTATCCAGTTTGCCTGCCTTAATTTCCTTCCTGCTCATGTTTCAAATTTTTCTTTTCTATTTCTGTCTGAAATTTTATCTTGAAAAAAATTCTTGTTCTGGCAAACTGGTGCAGCCCTTCTGGAAGACAGTACGGAGGTTCCTCAAAAAGTTAAAAATACAGCTGCCCTACAACCCAGCAATTGCCCTATTAAATATTTATCCAAAGGATGCAAACATAGTGATTCAAAGGGGCACCTGCACCCCAATGTTTACGGCAGCAATGTCCACAATAGCCAAACTATGGAAAGAGACCAAATGTCCATCGACAGATGAATGGATAAAGGAGATGTCACACACACACACACACACACACACACACACACACACACACACACACACTGGAATATTACACAGCCATCAAAAAATGAAATCTTGCCATTTGCAATGACATGGATGAAACTAGACGGTATTGTGCTAAGTGAAATAAGTCAATCAGAGAAAGACAATTATCATATGATCTCACTGATATATGGAATTTAAGAAACAAGGCAGAGGATCATAGGGGAAGAGAGGAAAAAATAAGACAAAATCAGAGAGGGAGACAAACCATAAGAGACTCTTAATCATAGGAAACAAAATGAGGGTTGCTGGAGGGGAAAGGAGTGGGGGGATGGGGTCACTGGATGATGGGCATTAAGGAGGGCATGTGATGTAAGGAGCACTGGGTGTTATATGCAACTGATGAATCACTAAATTCTACCTCTGAAACTAATAATATGTTATATGTTAATTAAATTGAATTTAAATAAAAAATTAAAAATTAAAAATAAATAAAAATTAAAATTCTTATTCCATTTATTGTGACTTATAAATCATTTTAATTTCTTTAAGCAACACCCTTTATTACCTACACTTTAATTTTTACCTATCTTCATGCTTTTTTCATAAAATGAATTATTTTATCTTTTTTTTTAAAGATTTTATTTATTTATTTGACAGAGATAGAGACAGCCAGCGAGAGAGGGAACACAAGCAGGGGGAGTGGGAGAGGAAGAAGCAGACTCATAGCAGAATAGCCTGACGTGGGGCTCGATCCCATAATGCTGGGATCACGCCCTGAGCCGAAGGCAGACGCTTAACCGCTGTGCCACCCAGACGCCCCTATTTTATCTTTTTAAATTTCCTTCTTAGTTTCTTTTTGGTTGTTTGTTCCTCTTGATGTCTTAGTTTTTGGTAGCACCTGCCTTTTTTTTTTTTTTTTTAAAGTAGGCTCAATGCCCAGTGCAGAGCCCAGTATGGGGCTTGAAATCACAACTGTGAAATCAAGACCTGAGCTGGGATCATGAGTCAGACATTCAACCAACTGAGCCACCCAGGTGTGCCACACCTGCTTTGTTTTCAACTCTAGTTTGTAAATGGTGGGCAGGAAGCCTCTGTGTGTTTGTGTGTGTGTGTGTGTGTGTGTGCGTGTGTAGTGAGGAAGCTGGAGGGGGAGCCCAGGCCAGCAGCAGAGGCTCCTGGCCAGCCCCATTGCTAGCTCTGCGGATGACTGCCTCTTTGGCTCCTCTTGCTACAGCTTCTGACCCCCCTTAACATTCGCTGAACCAGTCTCAAACCACGTCATCCAGAAGCACCCAGGCTGCATTGCTTCCTAAGGTCATGATGGCTTAGCAGTGCAGGGAGCAGCGAGATTTCACTGTTTAACACACACCCGGCAGGCACCACCAGGGCCGCTCTGGTGAAGGAGCAGGACAAGGCACCCGCCTTCTGGATCTTCTTCTGGATGAGGGCAGAACAATAAACAAGCTTCCAGGAGCAAGAAAAACCATAACAAGAAATGAAGGTAGAGGTTGGGGAGTGACAATACAAGGACAGATGGCTGGAACTTAGTGGAGAAGGTGGCAGTCCCCCGCTCAAGACTGTTTTTATTTCTAAAGATGGGGTCAAGTCTCTTTTCACGGCAAGTGGTTCTGTGTGGGCACTGGGAGCCAGAGAAGGTCTGAGGCAGGAGGCCCAGAGGACTTTTCAAGGAGTTTGCAATTCTGTGATTGTACGTTTTAGTCTTATAATCATTTCATCCATTTGTTCTTTTCCTGTTGTTTGTTTGTTTTGGATGCAGGGGACTGCTGGAAACAAAAATTGTTGACCCACTGTGATTCCACTCAGAAGGAATTGTTGGGATGGTGCTAATGTACCAGTTACATGGTAACCATGTCCCCTTATGAGGCACGAAAAGATGGAACTCCCATACGAACAAGAAGTGGTCTCTGCCACCTGTAATCATGGGGCCTCGGGCAAGCCCCGGAAATGACACGCCCCCAGCAAGAGGGGACTCGGGGCATGTTCTCCCCTCTCCTCTCTTGAGGAGGCCAGGCAAAGCTGACCTGCAAGAACAGGGAGCAATGGAAGGCCTCGTGAAGTCAAGAGCAGTGATGAGACAGAACAAGTCCTTCTCTTTCTTGGGCAAGTTTATTGTAGGGGGTTTGGGGCAAGGAAGTAAGCTACGGAGGTGTCATGATTATTCAGCAAACTCCGTGGAATAGTGAGCATTGTTGGTCATCCCGAGGTGTGTCCACCTGCAGATGGCTTGTCTGGGGATACCTGAGCTGGGCGGGAAGATGGTATCCGAAGCCCACCCTCAGATCCTTGTCGGCGCTGCAAACCCAACCAAGGCCCCATATGAGGGGCCCTAGTGGGCAAGTGAATCAAGACGTCATCTCAGTCATCAAGGGGCACCGCATCCTCAGGAGCTGGCCGTTCCCTGCAGTCTTGCCTTTTCTCCGTCTCCGAGGGCCCCCCCGGAAGGGGGCAGGTGTCCCCCACCCTCTGCTGACTGTGCATGGAGACTGCAAGTGGAGACCAAGGGAAGTCCGGGGAGCTGAGCCCATGATGCACGTCTGCAACAGGCGACAGGGCTGGGATGGGCTTGTCAGAGAGGCCCCAGGAGGAGGTAAGAAGATAAGACAGAAAGGGGTTGGAATAATCCAAGAAAGACCTGTGACGGCAGCTCCCAGTGAACGGCATGGGCAGACCTAACACTTTACGGGGCTCAGGACTCAGCAACCTGCCTGGGTGAGGCTCATCCTGGGCCTGGGGTGAGAGACTGTGGCTGGACTTGAGTAGGAAGCCTGGTGCTGAGTCTTCAGAGGGGACCCCGTGGAAGAAGGGCATAGAGAGCATGTAGAGGCAGGACCGAACCTTCTCTCTAGCGGACAGCTGGGGCTGGGGCGTTGCCTCCTCCTTGCCTTGCAGGTCCATTCGAGGGTCCTCCTGGAGTGGGGCCGCCTCCTCCTTCCCTTTACGATGAGGAGCAAGTTGGGGTTGAGCCTAAACCCACATGGCTCTCCTCTCACTTCACTGTTCACGTAGGCAAAGACCCGAACCCCCAGCAGCTTCTCGAGAGCTCTGGGAGCTCCGAGCGGGATTCCTGCTGCATCTTCTGACATGCCTCACCTCCTCCGAAAGACCATCACACTTGCCACACGGCGTCGTAATCGTCTTTTTGCGGTTGAGTCCGTCGTATGTACATAGCTCAAGTGAGTTCAAGTGTAGGTGCCCGAAGAAAACTTTAAATAAAAAAAAATATAAAGCGGGTGATTTTGCCAGCCGTCCCCCAACAATCCACGTACGCCCTGGGGTGTGAATCTGCGAACATTTGTATCCCGTTCTGGTCCTCTCTTGCTGGGAGCATCTCACACACCAGTGTTTAAAGCTACGACACATATTTTTCATACAACATGACCTCAAAACACAAGCCAAGCCAAGTGCTTCCTCTGGTGCTCAGCCGCGGAAACAGCCATCTGCTGGAGTGCTGCAGGGAAACTGGCTCTGTTGTATTTACTGAGAGGCTGCATTTCAGATGCCAACGTACCCTCCCCAAGGGATTTTTTTCTCCCCCAAGAATAATTTTGATTATACTTAATTTTCTTCTTGATGTAGATGTGAGAATCCACCTACCTGCTCCCAGAGAGGCAACTCCATCCTGGCTTTCTTCCTTGCTGAGCGGGGAGCTCCTTGAAGGGTGGACCACGTCTAATCCATGCTTCTTCCCCCAAGGTCATGCCTGGCGCGCAGTAGGTGTGCTACCGTGCATGAACAAACAGCTCGAGGGCAGCCAAGGACGGCTCCCTGGACAGCCTTGCTCAGGGAGGACTGAGGGGTGGGGGTGGGCGGACTGAGATTGCAGATGATGATTCGGTCAGACTCCAGATCTGGGTGAAGGTGACGAACGCCTGTCTGTGCTGTGCTCACCCACTGTACCTTCCGATATTTCTTTGCAGGCTCTATCTTGTGTTGGTAAAACCCGAACAGGAGACACACACTGAATGCTCGCCTCTTGTAAGGAACACGCAGGAAGTGCTTTGCGCTTCTAAGATCTTACACTCTTGTTTCTCGCTTGCTCATCAGACACTTGGTCTCAGGCTCCTTTGCTGGATGCTCTTTCTTTTCCTATTTCGAAACATTTGGGAGTCCTAGTTTCAGTCTTGGGCTCTGTTCTCTCCTCTTCTCCACCTGCACGTACATCTTACGTGGTCCCACCCGACCCCACAGATCTCAGTATCTCCGTGCCCTGTGCTGTCCAGTACGGCAGCCACCGGCCACACGCGGCTACGGAGCATGAGAAATGTGACAGGTCCAAACTGAAACATACTGTCAGTGTACATACAGGCTAGATCTTGCAGACTTAGTGTGGAAAAAAATGTAAAATGCTTAATTAATACTTTCATATTGATTATATGTTGAAATGATAAAATGTTGACTCCACTGGATTAAATCGAACACATGAAAATTAGTGTTACCTGTTTCTTTAGGCCTTCTTTTTAATGTGATTACTAGAAATTTTTAGATTACCTAAGTGACTCACACATTATTTCTATTGGACAACTCTAACCTATACACTGATGACTCCGAAATTTCTATCTTGAGCTTCTTTTCTCTGAGTTTTAGAGTGGTGTATTAGTCAGGGATGTGTGTGTGTGTGTGCATGCGTGGGTGCGTGTGTAGATAGAGAGGGAGATTTTAAGGAATTAGTTTTCGTGATTTTGGGACTGGTGAGCCCAAGATCTGCAAGATAGGCTGGCAGGCTAGAGACCCAGGATAAAGTTGATGTTACAGTCTTAAGTCTGAAGGCAATCTGCTGGCAGAATTCCTTCTTTCCTGAAGATCCTCAGTCTTTTCTCTTAAGGCCTTCAACTGATTAGATGAAGCCCACCCACAGCACAGAGAGTAATCTGTTTCACTCCAGGTCTACTGATTTAAATGTTAATCTCATCTAAAAAAAAATACTTCCACAACAACATCCAGACTGGATCCATTTAACCAAAACATCCATTTAACCAAATATCAGCACCATGACCAGCCAGGTTGACAGATAAAATTAGCCATGACAAGTGGTATGGCCAGGTTGGCATCTCCACATAGTCATCTAATGGCCATCTTAGACTTCATGTGCCCCAAGCCGACTTCTCTTCTCCTCCCCACCCCAGTGGACACGGTTCCATTCACCCAGGGTTTCTAGGAGTCCCCCATGGCACCTTTCTTCCCTCATGTCTCTTCTGTCCCTCAGCAAGTCCTGCCAGCTCTGCTATTAGATCAGATCCTGATTCTGATACTGCCACACTGGTTCAAGCCACCATCATATCTCATCTGCATGTGACAGTTCTCCAAACCATTTCCTGCTTCCCCTGCCACCCACCTATACACAAGTCACACAGCAGTTATGGTCACCTGTTTAAAACACCAACTTACCAAGGAACCCCCGGTCTCAAAACTCCAATGGCTTTCTATCACATTCAGAATAAAATAGGAAATCTTTACTGAAGCCCACAAGATGCAAAGACCAGCCCTTGCCAGTTCCTCTGAGCACCTATTCTAGTGCTCATCTCTGGCCAAACTGACCCTCTTGCAGTTTCTCAGATGTGTCAAGGGCATTCCTGTCTCAGGATCTCTGTATGCTTGGCCCTGCTCCCTGGTCTTGCGCTCTGCCCTTCCTTTCCTTCCGTGCTGAGGCATCCTGCCAGGCCCGCCTACTGCTAAGAACCGCCTCCCTTGAGCTGACACATGGCTTCTTTGCACTTCCAGAGATGCTGACTTCGCTGTGTGAGCCTTTCTGACCTCACTTGCCACGTGCCCATGGGGCTTCTGGGCTTCAACGCCGGGCCACCTCTGCTAGTCTCAGTCTCTCATCAGGAATGACAATAACAACCTTTTCCATTTCATAGGTTTGTTTTGGGGGATTAAAGTGACAATCTTCATAAAGTGCTGGCCCATGGTAAATATTCAACAAATGCCAGCTAAAACATTGCTGATTTTAGTAGTGAAACATACAGGTTAAGGAACCGAGAGCCGTGCAAAAGGACAGGAATGGCTTGTAATCCAGGTTTCTGGCTGTTTATGCCACCCCACCCCTGACTAAGAGCCTAAGAGGTAGAATTATTTGGGGGGAGAGTGCGGGATACATAATTCAGTTTTTATTTTATTTTTTTTTTAAAGATTTTATTTATTTGACAGAGAGAGAGTAAGAAAGTGCACAAGCTGGGGGAGTGGCAGGCAGAGGGAGAGGGAGAAACAGGCTCCCCGCTGAGCAGGGAGCCCGACCTGGGACTCTATTCCAGAACTCCGGGAATCATGACCTGAGCCGAAGGCAGACGTTTAATTGACTGAGCCACCCAGGCACCCCCATAGTGTAGTTTTTAAAAAAGAATCAAGTTTCACATTAAATACAAAGTTAGCGATGGCTACAGAGAGAGGGTTCAATATTTTCCCTTTTAATCTGTGTTGGCTTTATTGGGTTTGAATCATCACTACCTTTCAGTCTTCCTTTCTTCCAATTCAGCACATTTGGCCTTATGGTCCCAGCAAGGGGCATACTGATTTTAAAATGAAATTTGTTATCCTGGCAAGTTAAGAGTGCATTGGGAGAACGGGCTTGGCACCAAAGCTGGTACATAAAACAGGAAGTGCAGTCCCCAATCAGTGCAAAGATAGAAGGAAGAAACACGCTGCTTTCAATGGGTTTTGGTCTCTAGATGCGGAGGAACTGTAATTGCAAACTGTTAATGGGATTTGCAGATGTCATCTCAGAATCTTCGAGAAACGCAACACAGGAGGAGCACCAAGGGACTGGAGACAGATAATGCGGCAGGAATTTTCAAAACGTGGAAACAATAAGAATATATTGAACGCCAGACGGGACCTAACTCAATTTTGCTTTGATGATCCTGAGGGTGATTGAGAATCGTGCCTTGCTTCCGGGTCATTACACTAGACAAGCTCACTGTGTACTGTAAATGGACAGATGTTCCCATTAACACACTAACTGCTAACAGCAGCTTCCTGGGCAACAGGGGTTGATCTGTTAATAATCTCTCCCATTTATTGGTCCCCTCTGTGCCAGGAGCCACGTGAAGTGCTACCTTTACATTTTCTTATTTTGTCCTTTCTGCTGCCCTGTGAGGGCTGCGTTGGGAGGAAGTTGACACGGAGTGAAATAGCGCGTGCGCAGCTACTGGGGGAAACCGATCAGATCCCAGACTCCAGCACACATGTATTTGTGTTGCAATTGCTCTTAACCACTACTCTGTGCTGCGTAGAAAAACCCAGACTGTGTCTCGATGAGCAAGAGGCCAAGGAGAAGTCAACGAAGGAGAAGGAGAGAGGCAGTCATGAGAACAGGCAGGCGAGGCTTCTGTGAAATGCCTCACTCACTTCACAGCTAGGGCGAACTTTCCATGTTGGAAATAACAGTGTCCATATGGGATGAATGCCGTTCTACATGAAAATGCCAGGAGCTGCTTTCAACCAAGGGTTCAAAGTCATGTCACGTGATGTGAACTTGATTGGCTGCATGAGAATCTGGAAACTCATCCTGTTTATGTTATAGTTACGGTTTCCCATCTGTACAACCATTACCCATCCTCTGAAACCAACGTATTGTTTATGTTCTGTTCACAAAAACAATTCTCTCATTTTCCCATGTGCTACTTTGAATCACTTGATACTTTATGAGTCACAAGCCCTGGCAGGAAGCAAATGGGACCCTCAAACTACATAATTAATGAGAATTAATAAGGGGATATTCACGAAGATTTGGACAGGGCTGAAGGAGACCAACAGGTTATGGTGAAGGTCTCAAGACTCCTTAGCTCACGTGCCCTAGAATGGTCAAAAGGAGGGAGCAGATTACAGAGCCTGGAGAGGGTTGCTATAGGCAAGGCTGCCTGACCAGAGCCTGCTCCTGTAGAAGGATCAGCATAGGTGGGGGTGAAGGAGATCAGGGGGGATAGGTGTTCTCACATCACTTTCTTCCCAACCCTGAACCCTGCCAGTGCGTCCTAATGGAAACCACTGAGCAGGACAGACTGCTCTTAGCACACAGATCAAGGTGCAAAAAGATGAAAAATGGATTTGAGTGGGGTTAAGAGAAGACACCTACCACAATCCCCTATTTCCATAAAGAACAACTGAATTGAAAATAGTTAAAACAAGAGCAAAAAGAAAAAAAGCCAGGTGATAAAATGAAGTGATGAATTTTTAAAAACAATCAAAACAAAAAACACCCATTGAGAGGTCACAAACAGGCCATTGAGCAGACATAACCCCAAGACTATTTGATTTGGCCTGGCACATGCCTTACACACATTTGAATTTATTGCCAATATTTAAATATTGGGAGATTTTACACAGATATCTGGATTTCCCATTTTTCTTTCTTTTTTAAAAAAATGGAGGAATAACTGACATACAATATTGTGTTAGTTACAGGCGTACAACACAGAGATTGAATGTTTGTGCATATGACAAAATGGTTACCATGATAAGCCTAGTTCCCATCTGTCACCATATAAAGTTTTTACAATATTAGTGACTATATTCCCTATGCCATACATTACATACCTTGTCTTATTTATAACTGGAAGATCGTACCTTTCAGTCAACTTCACCTATTTTGTCCATCCGCCACCCAAAACCCCTCGCCTCTGACAACCATTGGTTTCTTCTCTGTATCTATGAATGTGTTTTGTTTTGTTTTGTCTATTCATTTGTCTTGTTGTTTATTTTTATTTTTTAAAGATTTATTTATTTATTTGAGAGAGAGTGAGTGCATGAGCAGGGGGAGGGGCAGAGGGGAAGCTGACTTCCAGGTGAGCAGGGATAGCAACCTGGAAGATCATGACCTGAGGCAAAACCAAGAGTCGGATGCTTAACCGACTCATTTGTCTTGTTTTTTAGATTCTTTTTTTTTTAAAGATTTTATTTATTTATTCGACAGAGATAGAGACAGCCAGCGAGAGAGGGAACACAAGCAGAGGGAGTGGGAGAGGAAGAAGCAGGCTCATAGCAGAGAAGCCCGATGTGGGGTTCGATCCCATAACGCCGGGATCACGCCCTGAGCCGAAGGCCGACACTCAACTGCTGTGCCACCCAGGTGCCCCTGTTTTTTAGATTCTACATGTAAGTGAAATCATAAGTTATTTGTCTTTCTCTGACTTATTTCACTTAATATAATACCCTCTAGTTCCATCCATGTCATTGCAAATGGCAAGATTTCATTCTTTTTTAAGGCCTGGTAATAGCCATTGTGTGTGTTACACACACACACACGCACCCCTACCACATCTTCCTTACCCATTCATCTATTGATGGAAATTATGTTACTTTCATATCTTGTCTATGATAAGATGAGCTTAGAGGGGCACATGTCAAATTAATTTTTGTTTTCTTCAGGTACACAGCTAGAAGTGGAGTTACTGGATCATATGTTAATTCTATCTTTAATTTTTTGAGGAATCTCCACACTGTTTTCCACGGTGGCTGCACCAGTTTGCATTCCCACCAACAGTCCATGAGGGTTCCCTTTTCTCCACATCCTCACCAACACTTATTTCTTGTCTTTTTTTTTTTAAGAATTTATTTGAGAGAGAGAGAGAAAGAAAAAGCAGGAGGGGGTGGGGAGAGGGAGAAGCAGACCCCTTGCTGAGCAGGGAACCAGATGACACGGCCCTCAATCCCAAGACTCCAGGATCACGACCTGAGCCAAAGGCAGATGCTCAACCGAGGTGCCCTATTTCTTGTCTTTTTGAAACCAGCCATCCTGACAGGTGTGGCTGTGATATCACCTCCTGAAGTGAGGTGATATCTCATTGTAGTTTTGATTGGCATTTCCCTGATGATCAACGATGCTGAGCTTCCTTTCATGTGTCTGTTGATCATCTGTATGTCTTTTTTTGGAAGAATGTCTATTCAGGTCCTCTGCCCATTTTTAAATCAGATGGGTTGGTTTTNTAAAACATATAAGTCTTATATATATTATATATATATATATATATATATATATATATATATTGGATATTAGTCCCTTATAAGATACGCCATCTGTAGATATTTTCTCTCATGGAATAGACTACTTTTTCATTTTGTTGATGGTTTCCTTCACTGTACAAAATCTCTTTAGTTTGTTGTAGTCCCATTTGTTTATTTTTGCTTTTGTTGTCCTTGCCTGAGGAGACAGAGCCATCCCACTAAAAATGCTGTGAAGACTGATATCGAAGAGCTTACTGCCTATGTCTTCTTCTAGGAATTTTATAGTTGCAGGTCTTACATTTAAGTCTTTAATCCCCTTTGAATTTATTTTTGTGTATGGTCTAAGAAATGGTCCAGTTTCATTCTTTGGCATGTGGCTGTCCAGTTTTCCCAACACCATTTATTGAAGAGACTTTCTCCCACTGCATATTCTTGCCTCCTTTGTCATAGTCTAATCGACCATATAATCATGGTTTATTTCTGGGCTCTCTATTGTGTTCATTGATCTATGCGTCTGTTTTTGTGTCAAAACCATACTGCTTTGATTATTGCAGCTTTGTCGTATATAGCTCCTTCTGCCTGGAACACAAACACATCTGCCTTCCTCTGCATGCCTCAAGTATTACCTTAGATACCACCTCACTTCCTTTGGGGAGCTTTGTCTCCGGAAGCTTCTATGGCATCCCCAAGCTAGTGATGATCGCCCCGTGTTATCACCTCTGGACTTCATCTAAAAGGACAGGGACTGAGCCTGTCTTGCCTCTTGTATCCACAGGACCTCTGCATGATAGCCACTCAATACTAGTGGATGAATACACAGCCATACCCTAATCTCTAAGAGTTTTAAAGAAACCAAAGTCAAATCCTATAAGCAGCTCTAGTTTGGCCTCCAAGATAACCAGTATGAAATAAACGGCTCCAGGGAGAAAGTGAATGAGTTTGAAAAGAGTCACTAGCTCACTTCCCGGCAAGAGCTGGCTCTGGCCAGCTCTTGCAATTCTACCGCTCACGAGAAAACATTTGGTTTATAGGTTGTTCTGACTTGGCTTTGAAAAACCAAGAACACATTTAATTTAATTACCATTCAGCATTAGTCAGCATGGATTCACAGAAGTCCTCACTCTACATGTTTATTAAGAAATCCATCGATCCTCATTTTTCTAGACAGGGCAATTTCAGACACTTCCTGTCTCCAAGAAGTCATTGTTAATATTGAATTCCAATAGTACGTGAAACTGTGGCTGGCAGCCAATAAAAGATGCTCTAAACCCCAGCCCTCCCTTGATAGCACAGCAATTTGTGAGCAACCTAACAGGCAGTGGAATTCACAGAATTCTGAAATCCAAGCCTTTCTCTTTCGGTGGCAAGAGCCAAGGGAGGATCGATAGCCCCAGGGGAGCTGCTTTTGGAATCCAAGTTGCATGCGGTCGTTCACCCTGTGTTCACAACGAAATATCATTTTTCCAGAAGACTGGAAAATGTAACTTGACATGACAAGGGAAAGTGCTAGAACGTACTTACTTTCTCCAGCTGGAAGGCAGATGCCATTCCCAGACCCGACTCAGGCAAGGCAGGTGAGGGCTGGTGCCAGCCAGCTTGGGCCCCTGCCTGGTGCCGGGCCTCGGGTCCTAGGGAGAGAGGAGAGCCCATCTGCTTGCCCAGCATGGCCTCGCTGTAATGTGTGCAGTGGGTACCTTGTATTTCCTCTCTGTGGGGATTTCACGTAATGTCTGTCGAATGCAACCAGAATCTCAAAAGCATGGCACCTTAGGGAGAGAAAGGGCCTCAAGCTGTAAAAAGCAGCAGAATGAAACACCATGTTTTTGTTGACAGGTGTTCCCTGGGGAAGGTCCCCCCTCCCAGGAGGAGCTCCATCACCAGAGTCTTTCAGCACCCCTGACAGGACGACATGACAGTCCACAAAGAGGTGTAGAAATGACTGCTCTGTTATCACAACGAGATTAAATGGGATTCATTGTCAGGGACAGGAGCGAGCAGCAGTGATTCTTTTCTTTCTTTCTGTGGAAAATGGTCTGAGCTGCTGGATTGCGCGTGGTCTCTAGAATTAAGCCTGTCATGCAATTAACAACGGGTTTCACGGACTCGCAGGCTGCCACAGCTCCCGTGGAACTTTGATGCCACACATCCAAGGTTCCAAGAAAGGTGCTTCACAGAGGAGCACCCCAAACTCAGAAGTGATTTCCCCAAGCTTGTACAGGGAGGTAAAAGCAGAGAGGGAACTCGATCTCCGAATCCAACCTGTTGTCTTTCATACGGTGCTATGCCCTGAGTTCACAGCCCTGCACCATTGGGCTTCAGGCAATAAGCCATGGGTCTGTGTGGGCTGCTGTACCCAAACCACCATGGGCTAGGTGGCTTAAACAGCAAACATTTATTTCTCATGGTCTGGAGGCTGCAAAGTCCAACATCAAGGCTCCAGCAGGTTCGGTGTCCGGTGAGAGCCTGCTTCCTAGTTCATAGATGGCCCCCTTGCCAGTGTCCTCATAGGGTGGGAGGAGCAAGGGAATTCTCTGGGTTCTCTTTACAAGGGCACTAACCTCATTAGTGAGGGGTCTACCCTTATGACCTAATCACCTCCCAAAGGCCCCGACTCCTAATACATCACCCTGGGAGTTCAGATTCAGAGTAAGAATTTTGGGGGGATACACAAAGGCTAGAGTGTGGGTATTGGAAGTACCGAGGCCCGCACAGATGCTCAGTGGGAGACAAGGGGGCATCTTACTGCCCAGGCTCTGCCTCCTCCCTGCCTCCTGCCCGCCTTTCTTTTCTCCTAACACAGAGACAGAAAAGCCCAGAGCAGGAAGGTTTCCAAGACTGCAGACCACACTGTCATGGTGTAAGACACCAGGCGGGTTGAAGTTCTCTCCCACATCCAGCCCATCCTGCCTGGTTCTTTCAGACAGTGTGACCTGTGTTTACCAGTTTAGCCATTTCCTCTTTTCAAAATAAATGCTTGTGAAGGGGACAGTGTCAAGGGGCCTAAGAGGATTGGGGGTGGGGAAAAGATGTCAGATACCCCAAGAGGAAAAGCCAGACAGAGCAGGAAGAATGGGTTTTTATTCTTAGGGGCACAAACTGCATGACAGCTCGTCCCCAGCCTCCAGCTCCATGTTTATTTCCATGGCCAGTTCGCGAAGGAACTTCCAAATCATTACAGACCGTCCCTGATGATCAGGGTGATCGGCTTTTCCTGCAGCCCAGATTTTCTACTTAATGCTTCAGGGGACTAACGAGCAGCCTGCCAGCTCCTTGGCCTTATGGCAGATCTAGGAGGGAAGTGTAGGGCAGGGGAAGGACGATTTGATCCCCAGGCCTTCATGCATCTGGAGGCGAAAACTCCAGTGTCCGTGGCAATCCTGTCCTTCAGCAATTAGGCTGGCAGTCATTAAAATGGGCTTTTGCAAATGAGGTCGGGGAGGGCTAAGCAGGGAGATGGGCCCGTAGGATCGATCAGTGCTCCTTCCTCTGCAACTTGACATGGAATATAGATGATGGATCTTAGAGTATTAAGAGAGAAAAAGTCACGTTCATTCTCTCATTCCATTTGCTCTCCAGGCAGGAGTGGAGCCAGCAACCTGCTCCAAAAGGCTTGGCTCTCAAATGTGTTGAATTCTGCCTCACCGTTAGCTTCCCTAAGAATATTTTTTTCTTGAAAAAAAAAATTTAAATAATAACAATTGCTTTAGGGTCCACTTTAAAAGGAGTAACTTGAGTTTCTCGCAAAACAGCTAAGCCTGCTGGTCCCTGGTAAAAAGTCAATCTCTCCCTTATTCCAGTGTGTAAGCCAGTCTGCTGCTGGGAATTTGCCAAAGTAAATAATCCTAAATTCTGAAAAATCTACATTCAAGGCTATGTTTATTATGGCAGCACTTACTAGCATGAAGAAACAGTAAACACTTTAAATATTTAATGATAGGGTGATAATGGTTAAGTAAGCTGTGTAAATTCCCAGTAAGGAATATTATTCAGTCATTACAAGTGATGAGAAAAATGCTAAGTCCACTGGAAAAAAAATGAAGATATAAAATTCAGTCATTTTAGTGTACCTCTCTAGAGACATGGGAAAAACCTGCCATAAAATTCCCTAAAGCATTAACCGTAGTTGCAGAAGGGTGGTGGGATCATGGATGATTTCTTTTCTAAATTTTCAGTTAATAATTGTATATTTGTAATGGAAAAATATGAATATAACTTTCCAAAAAAAATTATTGCACTGACCCCCTAAGACACTTCATTCTTCTGGACCTAAGAGGTGGCTGTCTGACTTGAAAGAAGTCCCCATGGAGAGGACTTGGCAGTTTGGTGACTCAGTGCGAGTCACCTGTGAGTCAACCTAAAGTGAACCCTGTCACGTAGTTGCTATGACAGCTACTGCTTGTTAGCTGGTGTTCATGAAAGCGTGGCTTCTAGAACTCCTGCTGCTCTCTGCACCGGCCACGGGAACACAGACTTTGCCGTCCAGACATGCATGTTATGGCAGCCAGAAAGTGACCAAGGATAAGACTTCAGGGCAATGAGGGACCTGAGGATCCTGGGATGGGGGCAGCTGTAGTCTCCAGATGGCCGCATGGCACTTGGGACAGAAAGGCAACAACAGCCCCTTGGTTGTCCTCAAATATTTGAGAAACTGGAACCTTGTCTCGTTCTTAACATCTGCTCCCTTTTCACTTGGAAGTTGGTATCCTTATCCAAGAATGGCCCAGGAAGAAGTCACTCTTTATTTGTCACCTTGGATCTGATTTTCTAGGTGCCGTGCACTCTTTCAAATCCGATGGTAGTCCTGCGTGGGATCCGTATCTCCCTTACATCAGGGTTGATTTGCCAATCATTGAATTCTTCCTCTGTAAGTGCTTCAATGTGAACATGAACCGTACATCCCTTGTCATTATGTCTCCAGATAGAGTTGCTGCTCTCCCTATGAATCCATTCATGCCACAAGTATTTTCATGAGCACTCACTGCATGCCAGCCCTGATGTAGGCTCTGGGGCACTAAATTACCCCAAATAGACTAACGCTTTGCCCTCAGTAAGCTTACGTTCTAGTGAAGTAGGAAGAGTTAACAATCAGTAGGTATTTGCATGTATTAACTTAATACTCATCCCAACCCTGTTGGTTAAGTACTATCTCCATCTTAGAGGTGAGGAACTGGAGGCCAAACGTGCTGTGAAAGTCATCAAAAGAGACAGAGCTGGGGCGCCTGGGTGGCTCAGGGGGTTAAGCACGCAACCCTTGGTTTTGGCTCAAGTCCTGATCTCAGGGTCATGAACTCAGGGTCATGAGAATGAGCCCTGGGTTGGGCTCCATGCTCTGTGGGGAGTCTGCTTGAGATCCTCTCCCTCTCCCTCCACCCCTCCTGCTCATGCCCGCGTGTACTTTCAATCTCTCAATCTCCCAATAAATAAATAAAATCTTAAAAACAAAAGCAACCCAAAGAGACAGAGCTGACGGTCCTCCCTCTTCCACCCAGGCTAGATTTGCCTCTCTGTGGGCCATACTTCTCTGACTCAGCTGTAAAGTTTCTTGCCTGCTCTCAGGACATTCTCATTCTGCTACTCCCACTCTGTGAGGTGATGGATGTGCAAAGAAGGACTTGGAAGCGGAGGACTACCTGATACCCTGATTACCTCTAGATGCCTTTATGTGCGGCATGATCAATCATACAGACTCTCTCAGTGGGCCAGCCTCAGGCTTCCTTGGGCCAGCTCTTGAGAATATCAGTGACGCTTTCTTAGAGCACACCGAAACAATAGATTTGTTTTTTACCTGTAGCTCACTTTGGGGACTATTGTCCTAACCGACTGGGATAATTGCTAAATACAAGCTGAGGACTCGCACTGTGAGGAATCTGCCCCAAGCTGCAGACCGGGGGAGCAGGGGGCAGCCGTCCACCAAGGTTGGAGGGGATTCTAACACACCAACCCACAGTGCTGAATTTTTAGTGACAGTATGATTTTCACAATACCCATGATAATTACTAGCTCAATTACTAACTTTTTAAGGGCAGGAATTGAATAGGACATGCTAGATGACCTGTTAATATAATGTCACCTGCAAGCATGTTTCTGTTTTTCTGATACACAGTTGAAGATTTTGAAAAGATCCTTAATGAGGAAGACAAATGTTCCCTAGCCCCCGGTGTCAAATTAAGAGAGAAAGTATCCTATTTAGGGCACTTCTATAGAACCATTTTTCTCTTCAGGATTACATCCATTCTTTTGCTTTTAAAATTAACTTATTATTAAATTATAATTATATTTATATTTATAATTAAATTAAAATTAACTTATTATTATATTAACCTAATATTTTTTGAATGTCTACCATGTGTCAGACATTTTTCTGGGCATTGATCAGAGATAAATAAGGCAGATAAAACCTCTCAGGGAGCTTATAGTTTTTGGGGGGTGGGAAGATAGCCAATAAAAAGAATAAAAATAGGAGTGCTTGTATACACTATACTGTATACGGTATTTGTATGCTTGGTGATTACCAAGCGATCACCACTGTGCGGGGAAATAAGACGGGGTACGGGGAGAGAATACGAAGGGAAAGGTAGTTTTAGGTGGGTCTCTGAGGAAGTGACAGAGGCTGTGGCTTCTGTGACAACAGTGTAAGGTTTACACCTGGCTGGGCACAATGGCCACCTCGCTACAGCTGTGTGACTTTGGACGTATTTCTAGTCACTAAAATGGAGATAATAATATCCACATCATGGTGGTGTTTGCTAATCATTCAGTTTCTACAGTTCTGCTCCTTTCCTTGTCTGCCTGTTCGTCTGACAAATGTACGGTGACTGCATTTTCCAGACAGACAGCAAAAAGGGGACACGTGCCTTTGCAGACAGTTTTGTCTGGTGTGTTCATTTAACTCTTACATTCAACTCTTCACATTTTATGCTCATATCATTCATTATACATATATACGAACTTTTATTTTGAAGTAATTACAAATCTACATGAAGTTTCAGGAATAGGACCGAGTCCCACATCCCCCTCACCCAGATTCCCCGTGGCCATAATTACATTTGCTACCATGGCGGAGGAGCTGTGGGCAGAAGGGATGTGTGGGGTCTTCCTGCGGCAGGAAACTTCTACCTTTGGGCCTGGGTGCTGGTTCGTTGAATGTTTGCTCTCTAGGTGCTAAACTGTCCATAGAAACTTCGTGCGTGTTTCAGTAAGTTACATTTTACATTTTACAATTCCTACAGGCTTGAAAGAGCGAGGGTGTGAGAACGAACTCTCCTGGGGAATTTTTCTCCATTCCCCCCTGAAATTTCACAAAAATGACGTAAAACAAGATTTTTGAAGTATGAACTCACAAGGAGAAGAAACGGGAGAGGAGACAACAAAATATTTCAAGAGATATTTGGAAGATGAATGAGTAGAAAATGAGTAGAAACAAATTTGGCAGAGTGAGAACATATGAAACCTCACTGAAAACCTCCCTCCCTATAAAGGCTGGTGAGGGATTCAGGACATGTCCGTAAGAAGCCAAAACCCCATAAAAATAGTTACCTGTAGAGGAACAGGGGAATGGACTGGAAGGGAAAAGAGGCAGGGGCAAGATTTTTCAAAATAGACATCTTTTTACAGTGCTTGGATCTGATGTGTGTAAGTGGTGATCTGTTCACAAAATGATGAGGAACAAGGGGAAGGGGAGGAGAAGGGGGGGGAAGGAGGAGAAGGAGGGGGAGGGGAGAAGCATAACTCCCTGCTACAGGCCCTGGGGAAGGCTGCACTGGAGACATCTCTCTAGGTCCCTGGAAGGCAACGTGGGTGGGGCTGGGCCCGAGCAAGGGCCACTGGAAAGGTGGGAGAGAAACAGTTGGGCCCTAGCTGCCCTCCTCCCTCACCGTCTGCAGAGCCCGGGGCCTCAGCGACACAGGCACCCCCTGAGCTGCAGGGAGGTGACATTAAAAACAGAGGGACAATGTGTCCACTGACTGAATGATGAGATCTCTTTTGGCTTCTTGCCCCACCTGGGCTCTCAGGACTCTGGGAAGCCAGGCGCCTAGCCCCCACCCCAGCCCAGCCCCCAGCCCTATATCATAGGGTTTCTCTGCGCGAGATGGACAGAACACCCCGGCTCAGTAGAGCAGCTCATATGCACAAGAGGGGTCTCTGTGCACCCTGCCCCGGGCTCTAAATGCCCCACAAGGCCTGACTGAGTACCCGTGCGGGAACACTCGCATCCTTTCCAGTCTCACAAGGGAAGCAGACACAGGAGGCGTTTTGTCAGGACCCTCCTGCATTTAAGTGCAGCTCCTACGACACCAGACACTCACCCGCCCCTCCGCCATCTGCTCTGAGCCTTCAAAATGCCCTTTACGATTTCCCTCCTCTTTGTGCTCTTGGTTTTGGGGTGTCAGTTAGTATTTTTTTTAGTGCCTAAATTCTAAGAGCAGTTTCTGACTCACAGCAAGATTGAGCAGAAGGTCCAGAGATTTCCCATATAGCCCTGCGCCCACACGTGCACAGCCGCCCCCCGTGGTCAGTAGAGCCGGACCTTTGTCACAACCGATGAACCAGCATCCACACGGCATCACCACCCCAAGTCCATAGTCGACCTTCGGGGTCACACGAACAGTGCCACCGGCCTAAACACCCCCTGTGCTCGGCCCGTTCCTCCCTCCGTCCCCCAACACCTGGCCGCCACTGACCCTCTCACTTCGGCACAGTTTCCCCTTTTCCAGAATGTCCTATAGTTGGACTCATAATTCATATTTTAAAAATAATCTTTATTGTCTTGCTGCCATCTTTGCAGAGTTTGGGAGAACAGGACATTAAAAAATTCGTGTTTAATATGACACATTTAAATGGAAGGTAAGGGAATCCCTGTGTTTCTACTCATTTTTCTTTTCATTTATTTTATTAAAAGGTTGTATTTATTTGACAGAGAGTGAGAGAGAGAGAGAGAGAGAGCATAAGCGGGGTGGAGGGGCAGGGGGAGAGAGAGAAGAAGGCTACCCCCTGAGCAGGGAGCCCGATGCAGGGCTCGATCCCAGGACCCTGGGATTATGACCTGAGCTGCAGGCAGAAGCTTAACTGACTGAGCCACCCAGGTGTCCTCTGATTTTCCTTTTTAAATAGAAGGTGGTTACACTCGGAAAAAGAAAAGTCTTCCATAGGTTGAGTTCAAAACCCATTTTTAAGGGTTCAATGCAGACAGACTCGGGGCCTCCTGGAGATATCAGCTGTGGGGGTGCTTCTAGGAAGGTGCAGAGTTCACGCTCAGGGTGGTCACAACTTCCAGTGGAAGCTGGTGAGGCAACAATGCCACGTTCTCTGTCTACGTTCTCACCAAAAGACCTGTTATGGGTCGGACTGTGTCCCCCCTGAAAGATACATGCTGAAGTCCTAACCCCCAGTCCCTCAGAAGGTGACCTTATTCGGAGATAAGGCCTTTATAGACATAATTCAGTCAAAGTGAGGCAGAGGGGTGGGCTCTGATCCGATATGACAGGTGTCCTCATGCAAAGGGGAAATGTGGACACAGGCACACAGAGAGGGAAGATGACATGAAGGCTTGCAGGAGATGGCCTTCTGCAACCCGAGGAGCGTCTGAGGCCACCAGAGGCTGGGAGGGAGGCCTGGAACAGCTTCTTCCCTGCAGGTGTCAGAGCGAGCAATGTCCTGCTGACACCTTCTAGCTTTAGTTTAGACTTCTAGCCTTCAGGACTGTGAGACAACAAATTTCTGTTGCTGTAAGCCTCCTAGTTTGTGGTACATTGTTATGGCCTACGTAGGACTTCTAGCTGGAGTTGGAATTCCACGTGGAGAATTTTCTAGAAAAAGATAAGTTGGTTCCTGGTTTGAAGACCAGATTAGATTAAAGAGGTTTTTGTTTTGCTTTTTTAAATGGCATTGCCTTTTTAAATATAAACGTTGAACTGGACACACTCCACCCCCACCCCAACCTGGAGAATTCCTTATCATTTTGGCTAAAGCAGTGTTTTTCTCTGCTTTGGAAAAGGGGGGAAAATGACAGGTAGTTAAATTTCGAGATCTGTCTCCTCCAGGGCTTTGAAGATGAAGAAAAGCAGCTTAATTGGCTCTGGACTGTCTTGGGGGTGATTTGATATTCTTTTTAAAAACAGGGAGCAAGGAAAAGTGTCTCATACTGAAATGCAACTCCCTCAGTTTTAAAGGCTCGCTTGCAGGCGTCCCTCCCGGCTTTCTTCCGGAGCGTCCTGCCGGCCCGCTCATCTGCTCTCCCGGGCCAGCTNCCCCCTGCTTGTGTTCCCTCTCTCGCTGGCTGTCTCTATCTCTGTCAAATAAATAAATCTTTAAAAAAAAAAAAAAACAGGGAGCAAGGAAAAGTGTCTCATATTGAAATGCAACTCCCTCAGTTTTAAAGGCTCGCTTGCAGGCGTCCCTCCCGGCTTGCTTCCGGAGCGTCCTGCCGGCCGGCCCACTCATCTGCTCTCCCCGGCCAGCTGGAGAGAACTTTCCCTGGCGTCCCCTCTGCTCTCCCTCTGCCAGCGCCTCCTTCATTTCCTCCTCATTTTTAGGATTTCCCCCTTTCAAGATATATCTGAATCCCAAGGAAGTTTGGGAGAGGAAAACGCACTGATTTGTCTTAGCCCCACGGTCACTAATCCCCTGAGTGGAGGAGAGGATTGTCTCTACCTTGGCTCAGAGGGAGTCTGCCCTCTCTTCCTCACCCACCCCAACCCCGACAGGGGAGCAAATCCCTGCCTGCGAGGCTCCATTCGAGTGTTCGGATGTTCAGTGCTGACAGGGAGGGGAAGAGGCCACAGCCCTCACGATAGCCCAGTGCTGCTGAAGTGTGTTACACATCATTAGCTTCCAATTGCCTTGGCTTCTCAACTCATGTCATTTACTCCAAGTCATCTCCGGTGGATTTAGCGGAGCATAACCCTGGAATTTGAAGAGGAGGAGAACATTTTGAAACCTCGTTAACTGTTAGCATCTTTTCTATTAAAATTCTAGGCCATAAATTGCTTCATTTGGGTATTTTTTCAATGCCAAGTTCTTCTGTGCTCTGACAAATTTCAGGTCCCCTCTCTCTCTTACACACAGGTGAATTGTACTCTGACAAAACATAGGAGCAATTATATGCCCAGATTTATTGATAACCAAAGAGCACCAGAAATACCTCCTTTTCACCTTGCTTAGTTTAAGACTGTTCCTGAAGCTTCTGGTGGTGTCTGCTGTGGTCAAGCGCATGACCAAAATGGCGAGATTGAGGGCCTGGGGGCAAATTTTAAATTCTTCTTTGGGTCGTTCAGTGAGGTGTTAATAGTTCAAAACATGGAATCCTTTAAGAAGGTTGGTGTTAACGGGAAAGAGATATATAAGGAAAGAATCAGAGTAACAGTACCGTTATCACAAATTACGGACCTCTTTGGAATTGTGTTTGATGTGAAATTATAGTCTGTCTCCAACTTCCTTTTTGCAGCTGTGAGTTGTTTACTATTTAACCATGCAACCTTAAATTACAGAGGAGATGGGGGGAAAAAATCCCTGTTTGGGGCATAGTCTATGCTCATCTTTGCAGATATCTTGGAGCGTACATAGCATAATATTCCTATTAGTTGTCATACAGGTTATTTTAACACCCGCCTCCTGGTTGCTTGTGTAGTTTTGAAAGTGGTATACTCACAAATAAGGAAAAATCTGGAAAATCTGGAAAAATTTCAAAGCTGAACTGGAATGCAGTGATCTGGTTTTAACCTTTAAAAAAATCAACTTCATTATTAATTTCCCTTCAGACATCTCCTGGGATCCGGCAAAGGCAAATTGCAGAAAGGTCAGCCAGATTGCAGTTGGGCAGAAAATCTTATTTAGATCATATTATCACAACCAACTAGCAGTATTTGGAAATCAGACGTCAATAATACCGAGGAATGAGGGAGGTAGGAAGGACTCGTAGCTCTCACAGTGCCCGCCCCAGACCCTGAGTATTACTGGTGCCCAGTGAGCATCTGCTCTGCTCTAGGGACGGAAATGGCATGGGGGTCTTGGGGCACTTCCATTACCCAAAGGCTGGTGGTTCTTGGGAAACCATCTACATTTGAAGGCTTTAGTTCCCTCATCTGTAAAAAGAGGGAGTTAAAAGAGATGACCTCTAAGATTCCTTCCGGTTTGAAAAAAGTTCTGATTTTAGGCCATTTTGGATTCATTGGCTGACATTCAAGCTTAAAGGAAGTCTTCAAGGAAGAAATAAAATCTGAGCAGTGCCACAAAAATTTGGTTCCAGAGTTCCAGGGTATTCTAGGCTAGAACATGCTGTGACTGACTGATGCCTCATGGATAAGTGAGAACAGAACCCCCTTAGACGGATGGATTGAAATTCTGGCTCTTCCACTTCCTTAGCTCTGCCAACACCTAGAAATAACATAAAACCCTTAGCACAGTATCAGGGACTTTGTAGGTAAACACCAAATGGAAGCTATTAACGATATAGGAAGTTGGCTGCCCATTGAATCAGAAAGGGTGGGGGGGCACCTGGGGGGTTCAGTCATTTAAGCGTCAGACTCTTGATTTTGGCTTAGGTCATGATCTCATGGGTCATGGGATTGAACCCCACATCAGGCTCTACACTGGGTGTGGAGTCTGTTTAACGTCCTCTCTCTCTCTCCCTCTTCCTCTGCCCCTCCCCTCCCTGCTCTCTCACTCTCGCTCTCTCAAAAAGAAGAAAGAAAGAAAGAAAGAAAGAAAGAAAGAAAGAAAGAAAGAAAGAAAGGAAGGAAGGAAGGAAGGAAGAAAGAAAGAAAGAAGAAAGAAAGAAGAAAGAAAGAAAGAAAGAAAGAAAGAAAGAAAGAAAGAAAGAAAGAAAGGTATGTGCACAGAAGACTAGGTGAGAGGGAGAGCTGTTGAAAAAAGTCTGCATCCTTTAGTCACAGACTATAAATTGCTGTGAGCTCATGGCAGTTGTGACCATCTATTGATCTGCAAAGAGAATCTAGGAGCCAATGCTTGAAAAGTGGGACCAGGTGGACGAAAGTGGGACAGGCCACCAAACTGGGAGACATTTGGCGTGCTGTGGTTTATCCTAAGATGAGGTGACACTGAGAATTAACTCTAGAAATTTCCAAGAGGTGGATAGTAATGAAAATCATGGGAACAACCATACAAGGAATCCAGAGCTAATCCAGAGCGGAAAAGTCCTGGAAATGGAAGCTTAGAAGCCAGTCCTAGTCAAAGTGAAAGGACAGGGTACAGAGAGGAACAAACACAAGTCAAGAAGAGGGCCTCAAACAGGCTAGGAGGCTCCTATTCGTATGAGACACAGTACTCATGCATTCCTCGGCAGGCCAAATGGACGGATGGATGGTGTCCTTGAAGCTGCAGATAGAGAAGCAGGAAAGCACTGAGGAGTATTACAAAAGGCAGGTCTGTGTCTGGAAAAGCTCTATCATTTCCTTCTGCCCTGGTTATGTGTTTGGCTCCTCACTCCCTTACCTGTCCGAGGACTGTCTCAGGTGTCATTGTCATTTAACCGAACTTGGTTAAAGCCCAATGAGTCCCAGAATAGTGTCCTGCAGAAATCTTGAACGCAGGGTAATAAGAAGTCATTGAGCCTTTTTCCATCTCCTTTCCTCTTGTTATTCTCATTGCTATTTCTCTAGGCAAGCTCTCATTCTCTGTCTTCCGGCCCAATGGTCTCCTAGTGGGTCTGTGCATCCAGGTTACCTCCAACATAAGCCATCAGATCATGTAGTGTCCCTGCTCAAAAATTTTCCAAGACTATGCATTGTGCATAAGTTAGAACCCCAGTCACTTGTTCAAGCTCCTACTTTCCTCCTAGAATGAGGCAGGCCCATCAGAACTCTGTCTCAAACCCCAGCTTACCTTTGCCTATGTGCTTATGCATTTCTCTTGTCTGCAAAGTCCTGGGTCCACCCACCCACCAGTCTTGAGGTGCTGATCTGTGTGTCCCCGCTCATCCCTACTCACACCTTTCCCTTTCCTCTCTGGCCTTCATTGATCCACTTTCTTTTCCTTGGGTGACCATACTGCCCATTTCAACTAGATAATAAACAGCTTGAAGGTAAGAATTACGTTTTATATTCCCTTCCCCACAGTACCTGGCATCATCTGATTAACAGAAGACTATATTGGCGTTCATGGGATTTCTAAAGCACTTGTGAATTTACAAAGTCATTTCAAATAAGTTTTATTAGTTAAAGTGAAGGAAGGCTAGACTTTTAAAATCAGACTTCCCATCTGAGTAATAAATTGAATTAAATTTTTGGATTAAAAAAAGTTATAATACTGGCTTTTCGTTTTTTCTGCTAGTTGTTTCCAGGCAACCTTGAACTTGTAAAATAAAAAAGTATAAACAGAAGACTGAGATGTCTGACCTTACTTTGAGAATCCTGCTCTTGGTAGGCTAAGCACACTAATCAGCACTACAACTAGACATTCCTTAAAGACCAACCCTCTTTTCTCACATTTGGTTTCCTTAGGGGATTTTAGGAAGAAAACTTGGTGTAGTGAAGAACATAGGATTTGGAGTTAAAGCCTCTGAATCATTTGAATCCCAACTTTATTGCTGTAAGATTGGGAAAAAACATTTAAACTCTCTGAGCTTTGATGTCTTTGTCTCTGAAATAGGCATAATTACCAAACCTGCCTACTTCTTAATGGTGAAAAGTGTGCCATGTGACTCAACACTTGACAGAATCATAAAGGGACCTTTTGTTGTCATCATCATCTGCAGAAGCTCTGTAAAAAGGACAGGGAGAAGAGGTGGCCCTCCTGCCTGGCTAGGCTTTCAGGAGCATCCCTGGAGGTCCCCTCATCTGCAGTCCCCAGCACACACGTGGCTGTGGCCAGTTCCTGAGGTATAGACACCTGCCACACAGCTCCACCTTCACGCAGCCAGAATTACAACTGGCTTGGCTATCCCTTCTTGACTTCCATGTCCTTAGTCCATAGCCAACAATGGCGGACTCCCAATTCACCTTTCACTTTGGTTCTTGGCCCTTGGCTTCCAGTCTTTTCCAACCACTGAGACCAGATTGGGGTGACTCGGGCATGGCAGTGGGAAGGGCAATTCCAGCCTGATTTGGGGGTAAATCAAAGAGAGGCCTTTGCCACTTGTTCTGAACTTAGTTTGAGCCTTGATCACTCCCCAGCCCTGCATTTGGCATCTTTCCTTTCCTTATTCAGACAGGGAAAGAACAATTACTGTCCCTATGAAAATGGCCTGGCCTCTCCTCCCCCTCTCTCTTCTCACGCAGCACCAGATAGGGAGAGAAGGAACAAGAAAGTCATGGGGAACGCCTAAGGCTGTTAACTTCTCCAAACCTCTTTAGTCTTCAGAGACTAATTCTGAGGATCACCAGGAGAGAATTTCTAAAAGAAAACAAGGAATACTGGATTTATTTAAAAAAAAAAACAAAAAACTAATTCCTCCTGGCAGGGTGGAAGGAGACTCCTGTCTCACCACAAAATATGCCATTTCAGAAGAAAGCTTTTTTTCTCTCTCTCTCTTTCTCTCTTATGTCAAAATAAAATGTTCCTTGGTCAGGAATGAGTAAACCTCAGAAGAAGTAGCTCTCCCCTCCCCAGACACAAGGACTGGCTTCTATACTTTCTGTCTATTTTAAGATCAATTCAAACCCCTCACACACGATTTGAGAGCTGCGGTGGAGAACAATTCTTTTGAGGAGAGATTTTCAAATGGCATCTATGTCCTCAAGTCTCGCTCCCAAGGCTGGTTTGGACCTCACCCGTCCGTGGTGGCTGGCCCATCATTATTCTGGAATAATATGCTATTATGAAACATCATTATTCTTCATCCTGACCCCATGAAGCTAATGAGACAGGCCCAATTATTAAGCCATATGGCAAAGGGATATTTGGGTAAACGAATTTGTATTTCAATAAAATTTAACTGTCCCATAAGATACAGTAATTAAAATGTAAATGACAGTAGGTGTGCTTGCTTAAAGCTGACTTCCTAGCTTACCAGATGGTACATACGTTGTAGGTGATTTGTGTTCCACGAGCAGAGGTTTTTAGGCAGGTAATAATTTCAGTATTCTCTCTGTGCATGTTTCTCTTTGGTAATATTTCTGGTTGGTTGTATCACCCCCTGAGATCAGCTCTGTTTTGCAGAATTGCTTAGGGCACGCATCCAGTAGCATGGTCTTGCGAAGGGTTTTCTTGCTTCTTTTGTTTTTTGTTTTAATTTTCTTGTTTACTTACAGGAGTTCTCTCCTCCAGGATTGGAGGAAAGAAATTAAAAAAAGAGCACTTTCCCCACATAATTCCCCTCTGTTTTTCCATCTCTACTTCAAACAGCAAAAGCTAAAAGCAGCTTTGCGGTGAGGAATGCTTTCACACCCTTGCCCGGGTGGGCAGGGTTAAGCTGTTGTTCAGCTGCAAGGCTGAATGGGGGAGGGAGAGCTAAGAGCCTTCCCTCCGCACTCACGCTATCCCCATTCTGCTCTTTCCTCTTCATTTCTCCATCCCTCCTTAGTCTACCCCTGGACCAGAGCTATGGGAGAGCAAGTGGGGAAGAGGGCAGGGAAATGAGAAGAACAGGAGGCGAAGTTACCAGCTGATTCTCTCTCTCCTGGACTCCCTTTTGCAAGCAAAGGGCCCTCTCACTCTCAGCCTCCATCGACCACGTGAACGTCTTCTCTCCCTCTCCTTCCGACACACGCAGTAGCCTGCAGCCTCGCTTCAAGCAGTCTGTTTCTGAAAGTAGCTCTAACCAGCAGGGAGATGTTAGAAGATCTAGATTCTAATTAAGGTCGCCTCTGATTGCACTAGACAAATCCCTGCTGCTTAGAAAACAGGCTGAAAAATCTCAGATTAAGAAGGTTGTGGAGGATGGCACAGATCAGGACCAAGGGTTTGCATCAGCCCTCTTCCTGTGAATGTTATCTAAAATGGGAGCTTGTAGAGGTCATACAGTAAAAATTAAAACAGTCTACAATACCAACCCTTGCTAAACTATGAATTAGGAGAGAGCACGGGGGGGCACCTGGGTGGCTCAGTGTCTGCCTTTGGCTCCGGTCATGATCCTCAGGTCCTGGGATTCACTCCCTCCTGGTTGTTGGGCTTCTGGCTCAGCAGGGAGTCTGCTTCTCTCTCTCCCTTTCTTTTCTCTGCCCCTCCCCACTGCTTGTTCTCTCTCTCTTTCTCAAATAAATAAAAATCTTAAAAAAGAAATAAGATACAGTACAGGGCAAATGGTGACACTCAACGGTCGCATGGCTGGCCAGAGTTAGGGCCATGAAACTTGGCATCCTGAGTGTGTACTTGGTGTCTGAAATCATTCTAGTAATACGTGAGAGACAGGCCAGACCGATGACCAGAGTAGTCATCCAATAAATGTTGATTAAATTAAATGAATATGTGAATGAATGGTTGCTTAAATGAATGAATGCTGTATTGCCTGCCAGTGGCCTGGTCCCTGCCCTACTGGGACTTAACATCTAACAGAGGAGTCAAGACAAAGGAGCATGAAACACAAAGCTCACAATTTCATCCCCTTGGCACTGCTCCCTAACCTGAATTAACCAGTGGGGAGAGGGGGTGTTTCTGCTTTTCCCTTGGGTTACTGAGAGGGGCTGGGCAAACATGGTAACCTCGTTTCTATTAGTGGAAACCCAGAAGCCCAGCAAGGTTACATGGCTTCTCTCGGACCACATCATCCATGGGTAAACACCATGTTAATATAATTGTTTATCTACGAGGATAAATATGTCTATATCGGAATTTATTTTTCAGTAACTTTAAATTTGAAAGTACATAACTTCAAATATACAGAAACATTGCAAGGATAAGAATAGTACACAGAACACTCATACCTCCCAAATTCACGTACTGTTAATATTTTGTTCTTTTTGCTTTATTATCTGGGCACTATAATATATGTTTATATTACATTATATCATGTATTATATGAGTGAGAGATTATTTTTTTTGAANTATATCGGAATTTATTTTTCAGTAACTTTAAATTTGAAAGTACATAACTTCAAATATACAGAAACATTGCAAGGATAAGAATAGTACACAGAACACTCATACCTCCCAAATTCACGTACTGTTAATATTTTGTTCTGTTTGCTTTATTATCTGGGCACTATATGTTTATATTACATTATATCATGTATTTTATGAGTGAGAGATTATTTTTTTGAAGTATTTGAGTGTCAGTTATGTACAGTTGACTCTTAACCAACATGAGTTTGAAATGTGAGGGTCCACTTATTAACAGATTTTTTCTTTTTTTTTTTTTTAGATTTTATTT
>NC_048224.1:67490775-67524256 GCF_002007445.2 Ailuropoda melanoleuca
CCCATAACGCCGGGATCACGCCCTGAGCCGAAAGCGGACGCTTAACCACTGTGCCACCCAGGAGCCCCAACAGATTTTTTCAATAAACAAGTACAGCACTGTAAATGTATTTTCTCTTATGATTTCTTAGCAACATTTACTTTTCTCTGGCTGACTGCATTGTAAGTTACAGTATAATATGTATAATATACAAAGCATGTGTTAATTAACTGTTACGTTATCAATAAGGATTTCAGTCAATAGTAGGCTATTAATAGTTAAGTTTGGGGGATCCAAAAGTTATATGTGGATTTTTCAGCTGCGTGGGAGGGGGATGCCCCAACCCCCACGTTGTTCAAGGGCCAACTGTATATTTCTCCTCTTAACGTCTAAATACCTCAGTGTGCACTTCCTGTGAATGAGGCTAAGATCAATATCCTGAGCAGCATCCTTCACAGAACCTCTTCCCCATGGGGCTAATTGGGCTTCCTCATAGCATGGCAGGCTCAGGGCAGTTGAACTACTTTCATGGCTTTTAAGAGGGAGCATTCTAAGCAGCAAAGGCAGAAATTACAGATCTCTTGAGGGCCAGCTCAGAAGTTGCATGGCTTCACTGTCACTCATTTTATTGGTACAGACAGGCCAAAGGGTCAGCTGGATTCAAGGGCAGGGGAACGCCACCCCACCTCTGGTGGGAAAGAATTGCTGGCCATCTTGAAACCGTTCATTTTCTATCGTGGTCTAGACATTTATGGAATGTCTAGAATGTCTAGAATGTGCCCTGCTGAAGTCTAAACAGGAAGTTCTTTGGAGGCAGGATTCCCATCTGTCTCATCTTAGCGACCTCCCCATGGTACTCAGCTCAGTGTCTTGCACATAGTAGGTGCTCAGGATTTACGGAATAAATATTGATTAGAAACAGACCCCTCAACGGTCCAATCTCCTCACATTAGTTCTGAGGACCCTGAAACCCTCTGAAAGCTCTTTGATAGTCTCAAGGTCACAGAGTGCCATTATGTTCATCTCAGTGGCAGTCCTATGAACCAGCGTTCCAGTAGAGAGGTGTGACTGGGGCCTATGGAGGGCTGCTGGGGGTGGTAGGAACATGGTAGGGAAGGGACTGTTGGCTTTCTCATTCAGTGCCTGTGTTTTTGAGTAAAAATCCTGCTTTCAATGGTTAATCTACTTACCTGGGTCTGAATGCATCTGTAAAAGAAGCTGGAAATATCTTTCTTATCTATCTCCTGGCAGAATAAGGATGTTAGATTTAAAATACCATGGGAAAGACTTGGAGGGGAGATGGGTCTGTGGTTCTGGAAGTAGCAGGGGAGATGGTCAAAAGGATGACCTGTCCACTTTGTCCCTCCCTGGTCCTCTGTGACTGTGCTTAGGAATCCATACCACGAGTGTGGTCAATGTACAGGCCAGCGGTTAGCAAGTACTCAGGGTCCCTAATGCAGCTCTGCTCAGAGCTGAACAGGAGGCTCGAGCATTTTTCCTGCGGCCTGGCTGTGCCAAATCAAGAACTAATGCCCGTGGCTTCTGTCTCACGGGCCAATTTGCTCAACTTCAATTTTGGTCCTCAAGAGTTTTGTTTTGACACTTAAAAAATTGCCTCGTCAGTCTATGGGCCCTGATTTTTGGGATGGTTCTGAATGAATTCTAATGAATTAGTGTATCTTTCTGGATCTTTATAGAGATGTAGGAAGATAAATTGCATCTGTCTTCCAGGAGAGTTACAAATTCAGCAGAATGTCAGGCTGGGAAGCTGAGAAGGGAAGCATCTCTGACAGCAGCCCCACCAAGCAGCCAGCACACGCTGGAACACCGCAGGCTCTCAGGCGAGGCAGACAGGACACAGGTGAAAGATATAAATGAACCGCACATTTCAGACCCCTGGGACACCATTTGCACCTATTAGGGAGGACTCTTCATCATTTTGGCCAAAAATGCAACATCTCATTTACCTGGCAGTCATTTAGATGGCCATCTGCAATATCTGTGATGCTGGCAAAACCTTGAAAGGAAGGCAAAGCGTCTCGGGGGTGCTAGAAGAGATGTCCCAGAATTTGTGACAGAACTCCATGAATTTTTAGACAGAACTGCAACAAACTTGGTTATGTGGTGTCCAATTCACAGCCAGTAAGAAGCATCTTTGGAAGAAAGCAGTAGGCTTCTAGAGGCAGAACATGAAAAAGCAGAAGGAAATCACAACCTGATGGGGAGGAGACCAAGACAAAATGAAAACAAGCCCTAAAAATAGGCCAAAGTCCTCAACAAGCACGGCATCCCAGGGCCCCCTGGGAGGAGGCAGATAACTCTGTACTCTCAAGTAACTGAGGGCATGGCAGTGCCACATTACCACCTGATACAAAAATGAGGGTAGGCGGGGTCTGCTGATATCAACAAGGGGTTAAGATACATGCTCATTACATTATCATTTATAGAAACAGCTTAGAAGTATATCTCTCCAAAGTGATTAGACATTTTTTTGAAGTTTTCACACTGAGAGAAATAGATTTTAGTTATCTGGAAAATGCGTGAGCTAACTGTATTAGCCTGCTAGGACTGCCATAACCAAATACAGCAGGCAGGGGTGCCTAGACAACAGAACTCTGTTTTCTCACCGTCCAGGAGGCTGAGAGTCCAAGACCAAGAGGTGGGCAGGGTTGGTCTCTCCTGAGCTTGTAGAAGATCACATTCTTCCTGTGTCCTCACATGGCCTTTTCTCTGTGCACCTGTGTGTCTCCTCCTCTTGTTATAAGGTCACCTGTCATATTGGATTAAGGCCCTGCCCTTATGACCTCATTTAATCGTAATCACTTCCTCAAAGACCCTATCTCCAAATAGAGTCACATTCTGAGGTTCTGGGGGTTAAGATTTTAGGGTATGAATTCAGGGGGACACAATTCAGTCCATAAGACTAATAAAACTTTATTTCTTTATTTGTGCTTTATTTTGCATCAACACGACTAATTCAGCCTTGGAGGGAAACCTAGCAGAGCTACCAGGTGATCTTCTTTTCTAGTTATTCTGAAGCAACTGACAAGAGGATTAAGGAAAAACTGTCTCTATGTAGCTCTTTCGATTCATCACCACCTCTCTCTCTGTCTCTCTCTCTCTCTCTCTCACACACACACACCTAGGAGATCAAGTCTTATTTATTCTATTTCTTGCACATCTTTGAAACTTCTCCCCTCTCCTGTCTCTGCTTTCATTCAGACTCTCATCATGTTTTTCCCTGAATTACAGTACCCTCACCAGTCCCCCTGAAGAGGAGGTGGTTTCCCCAAAACACAGGTTCCATCATGCCACTTTCTGCTTATATCCCTTCAGCAGTTTCCCTTTTGCTTCCAGGATTAAGTTCAAACTCTTCAGTAGGTTTAAAAGGAGGCCAACCAAACCGATGTTATCAAGCACTGGTGAAGGTAGGAGCGACTGGAACTCTCATACGTTGCTGGTAGCAAAGCAAACTGATGCAGCCACTTTGGGAAACAGTTTGGGAGTTTCATGTAAATTAAACATACATTTACCATATGACCCAACATCCCATTCCTTCATAATTACCCTCAGAAAAATGAAAATCTACATTCACACAAAAACCTGTACACAAATGTTTATAGCGGCTTCATTCATGATTGCCAGACCTGAAACAACCCAAAGTCCCTTCACTGGTGAATGGATAACAAACTGTGAGACATCTATAAAATGGAATACTCCTTAGCAATGAAAGAAACACATTCCTGACACAAGGAACAACACATATGAATTTTATATGCACTGTGCTAAGAAGTCAGATTCAAAAAGCTGCAGACTTGATGAATCCATTTATTCACACTCTTGCAAAGGCACAAGGGACAGAAAGATCATTGATTGCCCAGGGCTGAGCTGGGGAAGGGGTTAACTACAAAGGTCACAGGGGCATTTGGGGAGAGCTGAGGGACTGTATCCATATCTTGACTGTGGTGATGGTTACATAAGTGTATATACTGGTTGAAGTTCATAGAACTGTATACTGAAAAGAATGAGTTTTACTGTGTGTAAACATTTCCTTAATTTTTAAAAATGAGAAAACAAAAGTACTACCCATATGTCCTGATGAGCCTGGTACAGTTCAGTTTTATGCCTATTGTCCCAGGGTAATTTATTCTAGCTTCATCCTTTTACTCTAAAAAGTGTCCCAAAATTGCACTATCACAGTCTTAGCCCAGAATAAACTCAGAAATCAGCCCCTGAAATGAGGATTTGTGGACAGATACTTTGTTTTGGGGAGTGAGTCCACAGAATAGGAATGGAAACTGGGAAATAGTGAAGCAGGGAAAGAGTCAAAGCTAACACTAAGGGGTGTCCTTCTGTGTGTAACGGGGGCTTGTCTCCATGGGTTCTTACCCTGTGTGGTTTGGAAAAGAGGAGCATTTCAGCCCTGCTCTCCTCTTGCATTGGTCCAGCATTGCCCATAGAGGGCTATCTTCAACGTTGTGTATCCTGAGGACCAGGTGGGTTGGTGCTAGCAACCTCTTTATTATCAGAGAAGCCCCAGGATACAAAGGCAAGGTACAGGCGAAGCTGAGGTGTGGTTCTGTCAGCTACACCTGAATAAAGGCAATTGCTGCAGCAGTGGTTGGTGTAAAGAGGAGGCCGAGAGGATGTGAAGTGGGATGCAAGAGCTGTCCCATTCAGACAACCTACTTAGAAGGCCCTTGAGTGGTGGGTCCTGATTTCTGACCTTACCTCCAGCTAGTCCTTCACATGCTCCCATTCCAACCACCTGACCCTGGATACTTTGTACTCTCTCTTCTTCTTTAAGAAGTCTGCCACCCAAGATTATACCGGTTGTACAGTGTCTGAGGGCTCCTGGTGCAGGGAACATATTAGGACTGACATCCAGCCCAGTTTCCACCGGGAGAATGTAAACTTCTACAAGCTCAGGAGAAAGTCTTCAGGAAAAACCAACCTTGCTGACACCTGGATCTTGGACCTCCAGCCTCCTAGACTGTGAGAAATCAGATTTCTGTTGTCTAAGCCCCCCAGCCTGTGGTATTCTGTTATGGCTGCCCAAGCTGACTAATATACCCCTGTTCTGTGCCCTTGTAATACCTTGAGCATATGTCTATTAGCTTGTATTCTAGAGTTTGAAAATGACTGGTGTCCCTGCTTCCTCTCCCCACTGGATCACGGGCTCCTTGAGGGTGGTGTGATCTTGTTAGCATTCATGCCCTATCACCCAGTGCAGCGCTCAACATCAATATTTGTAGAATGAATGACTAGGCAGAAAAATCCTTATCTCATTTGGCATCCTGAGAAACTGTAGCTGCTGGTGCCATTAGAGGCTCAAATGAAAGAAGCAAATTTTATGAAAAATACATTCAGAAACACAGTTACATTCCATAAAATGTGTACAATATAGATAATACAGTGTCACCAGCAGGAAATTATGGCTTCCCATTAGCTATGGGCTTGGCTTCCATCTGTGTTCCAAATTTAACTCCTCTCACTCTTTACCTGGACCACTGTGCTGTAACAAAGATAAACATTTTGCTGCTTCCTCTCCCTGCCTCTCTCCCCAGCCACCCCTGCCCACCACATACATCCTCAGCATGCTGGGTCGGATTCCTTGCTGCTGCCTGTGCTGCCCTTCTGGCTGGTTTCCCACTTCATCCTGACAGCTCTCATTCTCCTCCTAAGACTGAGCCGAGGCTTCATCTCCTCCAGGGACTCTCTCATGACTGCTTCAGACTAGATCAGACACTTCTGTCTTCACACACAGGAATACAGCTATCATATCATTTACCACAGTATATCACAGGTAACCCATTTCCAAGGTTGTCTCCCAATATATCATACATTCCTTGAAAGCAAGGACCTTGCTCTCTTTCATTGAAAAAATAAAAAAATAAAAAAGGAATAACTTTATCCTTGGTGTCTTGCAAAATGCCCTGTTTATAAGTCATTCAACACTCAACACAGGATAACTGTTATCATCATTTCTAATAAAATAGTAGTAAATCATGGGAAAGACAGTAATTTATAAATTACATTTTTAATATATTTTTTCCTTTTCAGTTTTGCTTCTTTTTCTTCTAATTTCTTTTTAACATAAGTTTTTTCTAACTGCTGATCTCTAAAATTGGTGAGTAAAAAGACAATACAAGTTAAAGAGAGTGAGGGAAAACATACTTAGAAACACACACACACAAGTACAATTGAGCACAAGGATTTTATGTGCTTAAATACCGAGATTGTAGCACTGATTCCCTCAGTGCCCTGAGATAAAGTGTGTGTATATAGTCTCCAGTCTCCAAAGCTAGAGATGAAAAACATCTCTCCTTCAATAAGGGGCTGAATGGATTAATTAATGCTTACAAAGTTCTTTAGAAATGAAAATTGGCACACAAATCCTTATTAGTATTAGTTATGCTCTGTATAATAAGCCTTAGATGTGAAATTTATGTAATAAATCAGGTAACATGGCTCAAAAGTAGAAAAGCATGTACAAAATACACATTCAGCACCTACATTAATCATCTAATCAACAACTCCCAAACTCTCCTTCCTGACTGAGCCATCAATAATCTGAGCTTTAATCCTTTGTGAGTTTCCAATGTGATTATTGGCACAGCATTGAGCTTTGTGATGTATATTTTAATGCACTTCTAGAAGATTTCCCCTTTTATGTGGTAGATACATTAGAAAGACTCCATTCTGTTTTTTGGTTGGTTTTTTTTTGTTTTGTTTTGTTTTTTGTTTTTTTCCCAGTGGAGGAAAAAATCGACAGCACTAAGAAAATTCAAGTATTTTATTTTATAAGATTTGAAATGCTGGGTTTTGCCATTATGCATCTATTGTAGAGGAGACAACTGGGCCATTATAATGATAATGATTTCTTCTGTCACTTTTCTTCAGTTTGGATGAGAGTCCTTAAGCTCTTCATAAGAAAGAGCTACTTTTCACTACTCTGAAACAGGGAGATCCTTATAGGTGATAACACTCCTATTTTATGGTAATTGCTTATTTAATGTCTGTCTTCTCCCTCAGATGGGAGCTTCATAAAGCCAGGAACTATGCCTGCTTTCTCACATGATATTTGGCACACAGGAGGTCTTCAGTAAACATTGTACACAAAGTGGAGGGGTAGGTGCGGAGAAAGGGAGCATGGATATTAGTGATATTAATACTATCTAAGAGAGAGAGAAGGGAGAGACTGATGGAAAACACAGAGTCTAGAAGGCTTTAGAACAAAGTTTTGAGATTGAACAGAAGGTCCCAGTTTGCTAAGGTGATAAATCCAGGTTCAAACTACTCAAGTATGTACATATGGTTTTGCTAATACTTAAACCTTATGATCTGAGGGAAAAAAGGATAACACGGTTATCTCTGAAATTGCTTGCCCTAAAAGGCACGCATATGGCTTATGCTAAGTCAGCTGCAACTCTGAGCTCTCTGGAATTCAGTCTTGCTCATTTGGGCTTGCCAAAAGCACCTTGGTGGTATTTTGCCTAGAGCTGTTTCTCGGTAAGGTATGTGGACTGACTGTTGGCGTTGTCGTTAGCTATCATTTATGGAGCCCTTCCTCTCCGTTAGGTTGGGCTCAGAATTTCCCATTGTTTATCTTAGAGTCTCACTACTGTGCATCAGAGACATCCTTAGAGCCATTTTCAGAATAAGGAAACTGAAGCCCAAATTCCACACAGCTATTAAGAGGCAGAATATGGATTTAAACCCCTTACTCTAATGATCTTTTCCCTACTTGTGCTATGTTGGGGAAAGACTGATTTCTGGACTTAAGCGTGTCACTTGAACATGTCGTTTAACTTTTATGAGCATCCATTTCCTTGTCTGGAAGGTGGAGGTGTGAAAATAGTTAATCATTCAGGTCTATTTTCCTCTAAAACTAAAAGTAAAAGGAGGCAGGGAAGACACTCCCCGCTGTGTTGGAGCTGTCCACGGTCCTGACAAGACTGGCACCAATGAAGCCATAATCATCTTATCAAAGGAAGAAGCACAACAGGCCAGAAACACCTCCATTAATAAAGATCTTGCTCTTATTCTCTGGGTCTCTTAAGTAATTAAGCATGCTTTCTCTTACTGCTGAGTGTATGGATTATGCGAGGAGCCAAGCCACTGCAAATTAAAGATGCAGGTAAACATGCACACCCTCTTCCCCCCTACACACGCACCTGAAATAGTATGTATGTTCCAGCCAAATGAACTGTAGTCCATCTTGTCTCCATTTTTGACTCTTTTGCCTTGAATTACAGATTCTTTTTCTGGGCAACAGATGCTCTTGAGCCTGATTTTAAGAACCAAGTGAGATTAATTGAATGAGTTATTTAAGAAACCAAATAAATTCCTTTGTTTTGGTATATTTTCATTCTTTTTTCCATTTATTCATAGGGATATATACCTCACGTGTATTTGTGTCAAGGGACATATATTTATTGTGTAAGCAGTAATTTCAAAAAAGGATATAGTGGATATAGCGATGTGAAAACATAAGATGAGTGCCCACCCGTATGTTTTCTCTGTTGATCATGGCTAGTCATTGAATTTTGTACCATCGTTTCTTGTCATTTACAAGTCAACTCTAATGTATAATGTAACTTGTAAAATAGCATTAATAACCTCTGGTATTTTGAAATCTTTTTACTCTCCGATGGCCTTTGCAAGGTTTCTTTTTTTAATAGCAATATTTAAAGGCATAAAGAGTTCTCTCCAAGCATAGAAATAGTGTGTCTCATTGAAAATTAATTATAAGCTAACACTGTGTTAATAAAGGTATATCGGGCCACAGTAAAAGTAAAATTCTAAAAACAACAAGAGGTAAAATTATAGCTAGGCACTACTCTTAGAGGTTGCTTCAGTCCCTTTTTGAATTCAGTGTTCACTCATATATCTGCATATATAAATATGGTTTTACATTTTCAAGTACACACATATATATTTCCTTACATGCATATATAAGTAAATATATATGGCTAAAACTAAGCTGTTTCCATGTCAAGTCAGAGAGGATTCTTTTTTTTTTTTTCTCCTCCAAATTACCTTCCTGAGTGATTTGCAAGGGGAAGAATGTCTTCAAAGGGAATATTTTTAAGGTCCTTGAAGCAAATGATGAACAGGTGAATTCCTAACTCAAGTCAAGGGAAAGAGTCAGAGAGCCTAGAGACAATATGGTGTTCATTCCAGCCTCAAATACTAAGATCAATCATAGGGAGAGGAATGTTTCCCACAGTCCATCATAGAAAGACAGCATCTAGGCCTGGGAGGTCTGAAAGGAACTGAAGTCTATTTGGGCTCCTAGAGAGTTTGCAGCTCTGGGGATGTTGGAAGCAGCCCCCTGGGCAGGGGCAACATCACCCCCCCCCCGAGGCTTGGCAGAAACAGGAAATGGTGGGTGCCCAGGCCCCAGGGTGGCTGCGGCCAGGCCTGGGCAAGCCACAGCTGCAGAGCTTGTGCAGACTGAGGGAAGTCCTCCGTCAACAGCAAAGACACAGGGAAGGCATCAATTCAGCTGTGTTTGAGGGAATCAACAACAACCTCCAAATCAGTTACGGCGTGCTTTTGCCACATTATTGTTTATGCTTATTTAAATTTTAATTTTAAGTAAATTAGTAATGCACAAATATATACTTCTTTTGAAAATGTTCAACAATTAGAGAGGCTAAAATCCCATTTGCCACCACCCTTAAAGCTGGTTTCCTCTTCCTTTCTTAAAGAAAAACTATGATTTAGTCCTGCCATATTAAGGAACATCTTTCCAGAAGAAAAATTATAGACCAGAAGTCAATGAGAATACAGGTTTTAATAATGTATTTTTTAAATAAAAAAAGACACAAAACACCAAGAATATAGGCAATAAAAACGGGAAAAAACAAAAAGAGCTTCTGATGAGATGTTGGAGATATTTACCTCTGTTAGTCCAGCCTCATAAATACTACATTTCTCAATGGAAGGAAAATGGAGTGAAAGCTTTGGACCCACATGGCTGATTGATGTACCACTCCAATGTGTGGAAGGAAAGAAAGAAAGAAAGAAAGAAAGAAAGAAAGAAAGAAAGAAAGAAAGAAAGAAAGAAAGAAAGAAAGAAAGAAAGAAAAAAAAGGAAGGAAGGAAGGAAGGAAGGAAGGAAGGAAGGAAGGAAGGAAGGAAGACCATATTTCCAAGGTTCTAGCTACATAGGGCAAGCCTCTGCTGGCAATGTCTAATCATCTCCCCCACAGCTGTTTCGTCTTCCATATTGATGATTTAAGGTAGTTAAGAGGTAAGAGGTTGAGTAACCTTTCATGGAGTGACCTATTAACAGTTTATCTTTAAAATTCCCCGATTTGACATGTTTCATGGAGCAGACATGCTTCCTAAGGCACAGAATAAATAGTCAAGACCACCATGCGCTAGTTAACTTCTTATTCACATGTTTTAATGGAACCATGTGATTATCATTATTTAATTTAATGAGACAGGTGCTCTGATTGCTCTGAAATAATAATTTGGTAAATGGCCTACTAGAGTTAATGCAGCTTCCCTCTGGCTTACTGTCCAGGGGCAGAGTCCCTGACTCTGGGGCATTTTGTTCTTTGTCAACATGGCGCATAACTGACAACGGAGAACTCGACAGTTCTCTGAAGAGTCAGGCAGGTGAGGCAGGAATGGGAAACATAAGTCAAAGATAAGTGAGCTGGATACCTGTGACCAATAAATCTCTAGTTATGGGACATCCCCTGCCTTTGCAGCCAGCCTCTAAAGAGCACCTTGCAGGACACTCAGACGACCAAATTTTCACGTGCTTCCTTTCTGCAAGAAAACAGTCTGTGGGCCTCTAAAGAAGAGGTCACCCTTGCTTTCTCTCCCAGTCCGCAATGCTCAGGCAACTTGGTTTATGACAAGTGTGAGCAAAGTATTATGTAGAAGTTCTTTGGCAGCCTCAGTATTTTTGGACTGATAAAATTTTCGAAGGGTTGATTCAAAGAAATGGTAAGTTGGGGATTACGATGGCCGCATACCTTGGGGGGAAATGGGTCCATGTCCTGCTGCCCTGAACCTATTCCGGATTGCCTGGTTATGTGTGGGCATCACAAAGGATCTGGGGAGAAGAAGAACCCCCCTCCCCCCCACACACACCTTGGGTGAACCTACAAAGCTGGGCAATGGGTCCCTGAATGGGTGAACCTTCTCCTAACCACTAGCTTCCAGACTGAGAGTCAGGTCTATCTATGCAACAACTGAGGAACTGTGAAGGATGAGGGATATGGACAGTGGTACCACCCAGGCCCTGCCCTTGAAGGAGTGGCAGTGATAAGCCCAAGCCATCAGAGATGATGTGTTCGCCTTGCTGTCACGTGCACACCACACAAACCCGGCTGATAGCAGCTGTTCAGCACACACGTATCCACAGTAGTAAGGAAGCCCAGGGTGCTGTGGAGGGCAACGGGCTAGAGTCACAGAATGTGCCTGCACGTTGAGGGCACATGTGGTGCAATCGAGGAGTACCACTGGTGGTGAGGAAACATGAGTAGTGTCTGAGAAGTACTGTTTGGCCCCATGCACAGTCCGTGTTCGAGAGCACTGGCTTTGGAGTCCGGCAGGCCTGGTTCAAATTCTGACTGCCGCTTCCTAGCTCTGCGACCATGGGCAAATTCCTCTATTTCTGAGGCTCCGTTTCCTCATCTGTAAAATGGGATCAATAATACCTACCTTGAAGAATTGCCCTACGAGTGAAGAAAGATAACATATGTTAAGCTTTTAGCGCAGTGCCTGGTACAGTTGATAAACAGAGGTGCTGGCTCTTCCGGGTAAGATATCAAGGAGTGATGTGTGGAGGGAACCACCAGTAACTTAGTAATGGTGGACCTGGACCCAGGCGCACCAGCCAAGAGGAAGGAACTAGAAGCAGGCAGGGCCATCCTGAGCGAGCTCTGTAGGTCAGAGGGTGGGCTGTGACCTACGTGCAGAGAGAAGTGGTGGAAGGTTGAGTTAGGACAGGAGTGAGGGGAGGGCTGACAGCCTGTGAAGTCAGGCAGTGGAACAAAGAAGGGAAGAGGGATCTCAAGAAGCCCATCTCCACCCGTTACCCCTCACCTGATTGGAAGAGAGAAGCCAACAAGCTCAGAAATCCTTGGTGCCCAGCATGCTGGCGGTGCCACAAGAGCTCACGAACTTCTCTTAGGTCCGTGTATATGTATCTTAACAACAACGGGTATTTTCCCTTGCTGGTTTTGATGAAATGCCTAGAGTGAAGATGAGGTGCACGGGAAGCTGGCCCGGAGCTGTGCACACAGTGGGCTGTCCTCTAATTGGACTCCTCTTCTTACTCTGATTCCCCCACTTTCTCTCAAGAAGATACATGAAGACACTTATTTTCCACTTACAAGTCTTCTGCAATCTTTTAAGGTGAATAAAGAAGTTGTGGGGAATAGGAATACTGATCTTAAGTGGGGAGAAAAAGTACTTTCCAAAACAGGACTTCGCCACTTACCAGCTCTTTGATCCTAGAGGAGTTTCCAGACCTCAGTGTTTCCAACTGTAAAATAGGGATGATAGTGCCCACCTCACTGGGGCTGCTGGGAGGGCTCATGAGAGCAACAGCCTGGAGCACCTGGCACCCTAGGAGGCCTTCGGTAAATGGTAAAGGAGCAGGCCTGCTCCTGCCCGTGATGGTGACGGTGACAGACACCCAGGCGCCTGCCAATGAGGATTTAGAGGGGGGAGCTCCAGAAGAGAAAAGCAACACTTCTCTCCCTTCTGTCTCTTAAAACAAAACAAAACAAAAAAAATCCACAAAAAAATAGCAACAACAACAACAACAAAACCAAAAATAAAACAACAAAAAATTTCATTCAGGGCCTGCTCAGTGCAAAATTTCAAAATGGGCAAAATTTATCTTTAGCTTTCACTACCCTTAACTTTTTTTAAAAAATTGTAATAAAATACACGTAATGTAAAATTTACCTTCTTAACCCCTTTCAAGTGTGTAGTTCAGTAGTCTTTTTTTTTTTAAGATTTAATTAATTAATTTATTTATTTATTTGAGAGGAAGAGACAGCAACAGAGAGCAAGAAGCAGGCTCCCTGCTAAGCAGGGAGCCCAACATGGGACTTGATCCCAGGACCGCGGGACCATGACCTGAGTGGAAGGCAGATGCCTAACAGACTGAGTCACCCAGGCGCCCCTGTTGCTCAGTAGCCTTAAGTGTATCACGCTGTTCTGCACACCAATCTCAAGAACTTTCTCATCTCGAAAGGCTGCAACTCCATGTCCACTGAACGCTAACTCCCCACTCGCCACCTACCCCGGCCCCGCTCTACTTTCTATCTCTACGATCTGCACACTCCAGGTACCTTACGTAAGTGGAATCATACAGTATTTGTCTTTTTGTAACTGGCTGATGTTACGTAAGCATAATGTCTTCAGCATTCATCCACATAGTAGCCTGTGGGCTGAATAATATCTCGTTGTGTGTACAGACCTCATTTTGTTTATCCATTCGCCTCTCAATAGATACTTGGGCTGTTTCCTCCTTTTGGCTATTGTGACTCATGCTGCCTGGAACGTGGGTGTACATGTAACTCCCCTTGTCTCTCTCCTGCTCTCTCCCTGTTTCATAATCCAACCTTTGGATCGCACCCTTATTCAACATTCTGCCGTCAGGAAAGAAGATGTGAGAAATCATTAACACCTTGGTGCAAATGTGCTCGATGTGTTACCTCTAAATGAGAGTGTCTGAATTTTAAAAAGAGGACCAAAGGGAAAGGAACAGAAGGGAATGAATATCAAATGGTGGAGTCCCTGGGTGGCGCTCTGTGCGCCTATGGGCGTCCCAGCGCATCTCAGAGCCCACGGGAATCCTCTAGCAGCAGAGGCAGGACTCCACTCCCATTAGCCCAGAACTTCCTTGTCTTTTGTGCCAGCTCCAAACTGAGCCCATCTTCACCGTTAAATGGACCGAGGAAATATGCCATGTTAAACTGTCATCGTTTCCTTTCACGCTGGAAGAGAAAATCCTCATACCGTGCCGGAGAAAGCTCATTCGGCTCACACTGTGGCCCCAGTCAGACCCCTGAACACTCCTTCCCACGGAGCCATTCTTCCTCGCTCTGGCACCTCCTAGGCCAGAGCTCCTGCAAGGCTGTAATCCTCCCCAGCGAGGGTTTCCTGATCTCTGTGATCTTTGCCTTCTGACAGGCTCGTGCTCTGCTGTGCCACACCTGTCAATTCGTTCTTCTCTCAGATTCCCCACCACGCTCACATTGTTGCCGGAAACACAAGTCCTCCCACGGCTAAAGATATGCAACCTAGGAAATATTTTCCTTCCTACAGACTTTACCAGCTGTATTCTCAGAAAATGCTAATAAGCTGCAAGAATCCATGACGGTTGAATGGAATCTCTCCCTTCTTTCCTTCAGTTGCAATGTCACAGCCGTGGCCTGTCACATCTACTCCCTTGCCAGGACCTATGTGCTTCCTTTTTGCAGCGCTTCCCACATCCCTCTCCTCTCACCAGCTGGACACAGAAAGGGGGCTGGAGGGGGAGGCTGGTGGGGGACAACAGGGAAATCCTGAGTCCCGTCTGGAAGGCAGATGCAGAATTTGGAACCCAACGGGACGCATGGGTGGCTCAGTCGGTTAAACATCTACCTTCGGCTCAGGTTGTGATCCCAGGGTCCTGGGATCGAGTCCCGAATCAAGCTCCTTGCTCAGTGGGGAGTCAACTTCTCCCTCTGCCTTCTGCTCCCCCTCCTTGTGCTCTCTCCCTCTGACAAATAAATAAAATCTTTAAAAAGAGAGAGAGAATTTGGAACCATAGGCAAAGTTAATTTCTGAACATGGCGGTGAGGGACCAGGATTTAGATGAGCAGGAGTGGCGGGCTGGTAAGCAGGGGCAGAGGTGGTGGGGGAGAGTGATGGGTGCCAGAGTAGTGGGCCCGAATTCTGGAACTGTGCAGAAGTGAGAGAGCAGGAACCAGAGACCTAAGGAGCGTATGGAGAAGTGAATTTAATCCTGAAACTAGCTTTTCACTGACTGCTTTTATTTTATTTTTTATTTTTTGTTGAGTAGGCTCCACACCCAACATGGGGCTTGAGCTCCTGACCCCAAGATCAAAAGTCACATGCTCTCGCCAAGAGCCAGTCAGGCATCTCCTCCCCCCACCAGCAGCGACTGCTGTTAAAAGATTAGGTATACCACTCAGCTATGTTTTGATGGAATCGCCTTTCTTTAGGACTTCCGATTCCCACTTAAAACTCTCATGGTATTTTAAAAATATCTTTCTGCCTGAGTTAAATCAGAGTCTCTAAAACGGGGCCTTAGGCTGTCAATAAAAAAAATAGCAATTTCCCGGGTGATTTTAAAGAACCCAGAATGAACCACTGCTTTAGCCTCTCCCCATGTGCACCTACCCCCCAGTCTACTTCCAGATAAATCTTTCAAAGTCTGATGCTTTGGAACCCTTCAGTGACTCTCCATTTACCTCTGAGTTGATTGGGTTCTTTGGCCTGTCTTTCGAGACACTTTGTGTCGTGGGGCAGCTCCCAGGTTGGCCTTAGTGCTGTGGCTTGCCTGCATTCTTCTTACGCCTCACTGACTGGTTGACTCCTGCAGCGCAGGGGCCCTGGAAGGGACAGGCCGGGTACGGGTGCGGGAGGGAAATCCCACCTGGCAGGCGGAATGGGGTATCCGAGGGGCATGAGAGCAAACATGAGGGAAGCCCAATGCAGAACTGGAGGGGTCTCATGAGGTTGGGTGGTAATATTCAGAGGCTCGAGCAGACAGGAAGATCACAGACCAAAGCAGGCCCCCGGCCATGGATTTATGGTCCTAGAGCCCTAGAAGGAATGCTTATCAAACTAGCTGGGCAATGAGAATAAGATAGAATGTCAATCCCAGCCCCAGTGCAGCCCTGTCCCAACTGTTCACAATAAGTATCCAGAAATCTGTCAGCCCTGCCCCCTCTCCAAGGCAACAGCATCTGTCCGGGGAGTGTAGTACTAGACTTGGTCCCCTAATCAGGGTGGGCACAGTCCTTGGCTGCCAGACCCTGGAGGCCTGGAGCCCATAAGGTCCGGTGGGAAGACCAAGCCACCCGTCTGGGCGTGCTCTCCTGCCTCATTTCCTGGCAGCCACATTTCCTGGGTTCGGCCTGTCTCCTGCTTTCCCGCACCTCCACTGCCTGGACCCCTGGGCTCTGACCTGGCTCCGCATCTGCCCCTTCCACTCGCTCCACTCTGCCCTTCTGAAGTCCCAGCTTAGTGGTGAGCCCCTGCAGGGCCCCTCGGGGATCCGGTACCAGCTTAGAAGCAGGTTGAATGGGTCATACTTGCTCTGCCCCACCTGAGCTAGGTTTATCGTTGTGATCCCCTTCCAAAGCTACCACCTCTGCGCCTACTTCAGCCGGCATTCAGTCAGTTTCACCGCCTTCCTCCTTGGTTCAGACCCCAAAGGGCCCCTCCCCCACCTGCATGCTTTGCACATAACTCCCTATCAGAGGATAACGCTTAGAGGGAACACTTTAAAATCATGCTGCAAATAAATATTGATTGATGTTGGTGTTGGTGCTAAGTGAAAAAAAGCAGACTGCAAGATAGTGTGTATTTTTTGTGTTCAGCCCAGGAATGGGGTGTAGACCATGTGCAGAAATGGTCTACAAGGATATTCAGCAATATGTTAAGAGTACTTGTCTTTCAGGGGAAAGACTTCCTTATGGAAGTCTTTCAATTATCTCCTTTTTGTTTATCTTTATCATCTAATTATTCCACAGTAAATAGGAATTTTAAATAAGGAAAACCATAAAAAAATTTTTTTACAAATAAAAAACACAAGGTAACTTCAGGGAACCTGGTTCTCAGAAACAAGACAGATGTCCATCGGCGAGCACCGGCCCAAAAGCAGAGTTCAGCTAAGAACTAGAGGTTGCAGCTGAGTCCCAAATTTGGGGTCCAAACTCCCGACAGCAGGTGCTTAAGACTTAAGGGGGTGCTTAACACTGCAACTACTAGTAGCTTGCTTGGGTTTGCCTTCCCACTCACCACCTGATAGCTGTGCAACTCTAGGCAAATTGCTTAACCTCTCTGTGCCTTGCTGTTCTGATATGAAAAATGAGATGCGATAAGCTTATAGGAATATTTTGGAGCCGAAATGGATCATATCGTGTCACGGGTACTTCAAAAGCTGTCTGCTACACAGCAACTGCACAAGCGATGTTAGCTATTACAGGAAGGCAGACAGGGAGGTGGGGGGCGGAAACCCACCTGGCCTTCTAACACTCTTTGGGTTCCTCCTATTTATATCCCTGAATCCCTCCTATTCTTCAAGCTCCATCTCAAATGCCAAATCCTTCATTCGAGCCTTTCTTTTCTGAGCCTCTGACCAGGAGTGGCCTCACTTTCCTCTGCATCTGCCGGCCACTCTGTACCAAGTCACCAGCCCTGAACGCACCCTGCCTTCTCTGTCAGTTACGTGTGTACTTGTGTCATTCCCTTTTTAGACCAGACACCAGGAACCCGGGCCGTGCCTTCCACGCTGTAGCACACATTAACTATTTGAGTCAAACCACACGTTTTGAAGACGATCCATTTCTCCTACCAAAATGCTAACTGAAATCTCCCACCTGGGCACCTGTGAAGTGCTGAGATTTACTGCTTCGGTGGAATACTTGTTACTTGACACACAGAAGGAGCAGTAACTGCACATTTAAAATCGTGAACTTTGGTGACACGAAAGGCTGAATGTGTCAAGGAGTAGCACCATTCACATCTTTGTTATTTGCAAAGTAGGTTACAAATAAGATTGCAGGTTGTTGGAGTAAACCAAGATCTGGCCACGAAGTTGCAAATGTCTGAGATGGCATCCAAATGCTAAACAGGGATGGCATCTCATTCCCGGCCAATTTCAACGTGAGGAACTGTGCGAGGCTGTGTAGCTGGCCTGTAGTCAGCAACGTTCTATTTGGAGAATAAAAATGCTAAACTTGCGAGAGTTTTGTTTTATATTTACCTCCTACATGTCTTGGCAAATAAACCATACATCGTTTGTTATTCTCCATCTAGACCATACTTCCTTCTCAAATGTTTTTGTATTACATTTGCCAGGGAGCCCCGGATTCTTGATTCTAGTGCTGCATCAAAATCTGTCAGTGCGAAGCGGTTAGAGGGTTGAGCACCTATTCGCACAAGGCTATGTGTTAACCACATACACTGAAGCGACATATTTGAAAATGAGAGTTCAATGTCACAACACATTTTATCTGGGTTAAACAGCACGCGACACCACCTCCTGCTCCAGGCCCACTGAAAATTGATTAGCAAGCACTGTTGTTGCCCTGGATGTAGAATGGGCTCTCAATAAATGCTTATCGATGGATTGCCTTGCGACGTGTATTTAATGCCTTTTGAGACAATGAGTCCGAGCGTACAGGACATAGGAGCCTACCATTTTCACAGGACAAAGAATTTCTGGGGGCACCTGGGTGGCACAGCGGTTGGGCATCTGCCTTCAGCTCAGGGCGTGATCCCGGCGTTATGGGATCGAGCCCCCACATCAGGCTCTTCCGCTATGAGCCTGCTTCTTCCTCTCCCACTCCCCCTGCTTGTGTTCTCTCTCTCGCTGGCTGTCTCTATCTCTGTCGAATAAATAAATAAAATCTTTAAAAAAAAAAAAAAGAATTTCTGAATTGGGCTAGGGAGGTGGGCAAATACAAAGTACGTAAAGAGAATTAAAAGGTGATGGTGGGTAGTGCAGGGCTTTGGGACATTGTATCCGCTGTCCCGCATTGAAAGGTTGAGACCTACTTCTCCAAAACGTTTCTGAGCAGCAGGGTGTTGGGGCGAGGGGGAGGTAGTGCGAATGTAATCTGCCCTGGCTTTGACCCCAAGATCTTTGTTTATCCAGAAGCATTCCTGCTTTTCTCCTTGTTCTTGGGACTTCCTCTGCATGTGTGGGAGGGAGTTAAGCATAAATGGATAGATGGATGTCTACTGAATTTGAAAATGAGCCTTTAAATCTGGGACATAATGTAGGCCAAATGGGCAAAGTTATTGGGAGTGGAAGTGTATTATTTATTGATTCAGAAAGACTTCGGCTTTCATTTATAACTTTAAAAATACAGCAGGGATCATTTTGAAAGAGAAAATGACTTCATTCTGAATCATTTAAAGAGAAATATTACTATGACTATGGCAGGTGGGGAAAGGTGGGGGGAGTAATAGATGAATGTTCTCTCATTTCAGATCTAAAGACCCAACACCAGGGAAGGGAAGATCGGAAGACATGTGGGCACATGGGGGGGAGACGGGGCAATGCTAGCAAGCATGACTGCCCCACATCCAGAGCCCTCACCGCCCTCACGGTGCACGGAGAACATACTTGTAGTGTGTCTGCATATGGCACGGCCCTGAAGGTTCTTTATCTTTCAAAAAACTGGAATTACAGAAAGACCGTGGGGCACTGTTAGCTTCCCTAGCCTGGCTGAGCTTGACCTCTCCTGGTTTCCACTGGCAATCGGGTGGGGGAACTGCTTTTAGCAAGGCGTCACTGCAATTATCTATAAGTCATTAACTGCAGCTATATTTAAACCTACAAGAATCAATCTCTAAGATCCCAGCAATTGTTATTGACATAAAGACCAGTTTCTAAAAAAAAACCCTTTAAAAACAATGATTTTGGGTCTGGGGGCAGAGATTTGCACCACCCCATCTTCCAATCATCTTCAGTTTGTTCCCTGGGGCTGGGATGCACTCTTCCATCACATCCTTAAGAGCACCTGTCACTGGGAGGTCTCACAAGCAGTCCTGCGATGTATCTTTTCATGTGTGCTGGGGCAGATGCAAAGTTAGAAACCACTGTATAAATACAAGTCGAAGCCAATGTTTTCCAGGTAGACTTCATTAATGATGGTGTTAGGTGTTGAATTGTGCTATCCCACTCATATGTTGAAGTCCCAAACACCAGGACCTCAAAATGCATCTATGTTGGGAGATGAGGTCTTTAATGAGGTGATTAAGTCAAAATGAGGCTGTTAGGGTGAGCCCTAATCCAATATGACTGGTGTCCTGATAAGAAGAGGATGAGACACCAGTGGGTTCGTGCCCAGAAGGAACGCCAGTGAAGACACAGCCAGAGGGTGGCCATCCATGAGCCAAGGAAAGAGGCCCCAGGAGAAGCACCTTCTGGCACCTTGACCTTGGACTTCCAGCTCCTGAACTGTGAGAAATAAATTTCTGTTGTTTAACCCCCCCCCCCGTGGCACTTTGTTATGGCAGCTCTAGCAAACTCATACAAAGGCTAAATCACCTCTGGGCATGTTTATAGCTAATTATTAAATAGACATTATTTCACGATACTTATTTTAGGGGGAAGCCAATCAGGAAGTGTTTCAGATATGGTCCTGTTAGAAAGAGACGGTTCATTCCAAGGGTGTCACTAAAGAGTTTAAGGAAGGGATGATTTCCAGAGGTGGGAGCAAGGCTGAAGGGACTGAAGAGGATGGGGCAAACTAGGGACTGGCAGCAGTGGGACACCATTAACACTCCTGACCTGAAGGACAAGGGGAGGGAAGTGTGACTGGAGCCCCTGGGTGAGCTGGAGCTGTGGAAGAGAGGCAGCCGGACAGAAACAGTGGCCATAGAGTGGCAGGGGGTTTTGGGGGTAGGGGGAAGGTAACTAAGCTGCCTGCTCTCTCCTCCTGCCCTCTTAAACTCTGCCAATGCCTCCCATTGCCTGAACTGTGCAATGATGCAGCCCTTCAAGGTCAGGCAAAGAAGGGCAGAGAACAGAGGGAGTGGGCACGGAGAATGGTTATTCAACTCTCAGAAGACCACTCCAGAGAACCTGCAGCATGCAGAGTGACACCCCCTCACCCTGCATTCCTTTGCTTTCTTCTTCTTCTCTCACTTTTGGCATTTTTCTTAGTTGCAGTTTCTTCAGTTTTAAAAGCAGGAGGCATAAATATCTTCTTAATGGGATTGTCATGAATGAAACAACCTATCAAACTGTTGAAAGCCCCTGGCATGGAGGAGGTCCTCTATTAACCTCATTTGTTCTTGTTCACACCTTACTAGCCTTTTTCCCCACCTGTGTCTTCTCGGTGCTCTTCTTTAAGCCTTCATTAGGTCTGTGCTAGATTCTCTTGGGGTGGCTTTGTCAGCCGGTCAGTGTACTCTACAAAAATGGACAGGATTAAGAAAGGAATGGGTAAGAAAGCAGTTTTGTGTAGCGGCCAGAACAGAGATAAAATAAAGGTCCATTAAAGAAATGGAGGAGCTTAAAGAGGAGAAGGAGGCTAAAGTAGGAAGAATAAAAACTGCAGAAAACGCATCACAAAAGAAGAAACAGGTGCTTTCTGACTCCTTTTCTTTCCAAGGTCTGAAACCTCACTCTTGTGGAGAGAGGGCAGGTTGGGTGGATGGCTGGGTGGATGGGTGTTTGGAAGAATAAATGGGTGGATGGATGGATGGATGGTTGGATGGATGGATGGTTGGTTGGAAAGCTAGATGGGTGGATGGATGGATGGATAGATGGGTGGATGAATGGATGGATGGATGGATGGATGGATGGATGGATGGATAGATGGGTGGATATGTGGCTGGCTGGCTGGCTGGCTGGCTGGCTGGATGGATGGATGGATTGACGGATAGATAGATGGAGGCTTGGGTTCCTGTGTACCTGTACATAACTGCTCTGTTTTAAACCTAAATTTATGATTGGAGAGGCACAGAAAGAAGTGGTAAGGATCCTAAGCCAGAGTTGGGAAGGAAATTTTTACAGGGGCATCTGGGAACTGTTTGGCCAGGTAATCTAGTTGTCAAGAGTGGATGGGAGGGTGAGAGAAAAGGGTGATAATATTAAAAGTAGATACAAAAATACAAGGTGAATTTTAGCTCCTGGTTTTATTTTTGAAATGAGAACCATAAATAGGCACAATCTTACCCATTCTTCATCCTTTTTGGCTTTCCATAGGGAACTTTTACCTAAGCACATAAGATGCATAGTCGGATCTAAGCTTCAAATCATTTTATACCAGGAATTAGGAAAACTTTTTAAAGTATTATTGATGGGCCGGCAAGAGTGCTTCTCACTCAGCATGATGTCTCCCTTGGGCTATCCCACTCAAAGTTCCTGTCCAGGAGAATGGAGCCCCAAGAGTGGGAGTTCCTTGGTAGCACCAAAAGAGTTAAGTGAATCTCAGTTCTCAATAAAAATGCCAGAATGTGGCTACTAATAATAGAAATGAAGCTAAGATCTCATTAGTTTTAACATGTCTAAGGTAATGTCATAACACAAGTTGTTTTTTCCTAAGAATCTGCCACTGTTAGTCTGTGTTATATTGCTCAGAGCAAACAAGTATAACCATGTCCATTTGGTAGAGTTATGGGGACTGCCGATCGCTTGATGACGTGAGCCCAGGAATGAGGTCTCCTGTCTGTCAAGAGCAAGACCAGATTCTGGACCAGAGCCATCTACCACACAGCCAGTGACAGTGCTTGTTTCCATTTCTCAAGGGCAACCCGGCTATGCACAAATTCTACCCAGTTTAGACTAAGTCGTGCGTCTTCCACTGACAGGTGTAAATAACTGAAGGATGTTTTCTGCGATTGAATTGGGCACCCCATAGGTGTTTGCGTTTAAGAGGCAATCCACCCCTGCTTTCAGATAGCACCCGGGAAGAGTCGTGACTGTCAGGGAGAGGAGGTCTTGTATGGGGGGTAACAAGCACACCCTTGCTCAGAGTCCTTGATCTTTTATACTTTCTACTTTTTGCATTTTAATTTTTTACTTTTCTAGATTTTAAACCTAAATTATATTTACCCAATCTCTATTTCATTATTTATACCTTTTTGACTTTCAGTCCTGATGTGGCTTAATTAATTCTCTTACTTAAAATGTTTAATTGATGTTTAAAAGTACCATGAATTAATCTTAACTGATTAGATTTATTCTCCTCTTAAACGACTACCTTCCTTTTTATTCCTTCCTTTTTTTTCTCTGATATTTTAAATACTTTCATTTTAGGGATTTCACTTTAGGGATCATGTATACTTCAGAATTTGATTTGGAGGTGCACAGGACCAGACAGGAAACAAAAACATGTGACTTAAGCCAGATAGAAGACGACAAGGGGGCAGATGGCACAGATCCCTGGAAAGAGCACTTCCTGTCTAGAAGATCAGAATGAAGAAAAGCAACATTGATGCAAATATCTGGGATGAAAAGCAGGAGTTACTGGGGCTAATTCTTGAGCAGGATTATAGTTTGGTTTTCTTTTCTGTTTGTCTATATTTTCAACATCTTACAAATGTCCATTATAATGCTTTTGTAGTCATGAGAGGAGAGTAAAAACAAAAGAAAAAACAAAATAACAGACACACTATTCCAGTCAAACACGACTGCTGGCTGTATATGGCCTGCAGGCTCTAGTATGTGACCTTGATTTACTTTCCTAATGGAGGACAGAAGCTCCCATTGCAAAGAGGGGAGGCTGGAGGCCCTGCTTCTCACTGCAGCCACTCTCCTGCCCTACTACTCAGGCTCCACGCCCTTCAAGGGGAGTTCTCCCCAAATCCTTACTTGTAGCTCCGAACAGTGAAATTTCTTACCTGTGAAACTTAAGGAGCACTTTGTACTTCCAAGTGCTCCTGTTTCTTCTGAGCAACTGAATTCTTTTTATTTAATAGCTACTGTGTGTCATGTTTCATTCTTTGGATTGGCAGCTAGCTCGAAACCAAATAGAATAATTGCTGTTCATGATTTTAGTATCATCTCGCAAATGTCCAACCCACATATGTTTGTTCTTTGATTTCCTCATTAGTTCGTAATCCTGTTTTTGTTGTATATACTGTCAGACACCTTAAATCTTCTTTGTAATAATATGGTGTATACATAAACTAATTAACTAAATGAATATGACTTGCGTCAGTTTACTTCCTTAGTCTCATTTCTGTAAAACTCTTTCCACACTGCTCTTCTATACACACCACACACACACACACACACACACACATACCATATGCCTCAGTTTCCCAGGGCTATCCAGAATTAACGGAAATACTTACCTGAATGCATCATATATCCTTCCTGCTCTGCATTTGGTAGCATCTCTGCCCAGAGTTGGCCCTTTGTTTACCTTATTGATTCCTACTCATTCTTTCAGAGTTTGAATCTCCTGCTCAAGTGCCTCCTTCAGTCACCCTCTTCTGCCTTTCCACTTAAGATACATCTCCCAGTGCTCATAGAACCCTCTAGAATAGTGTGTGTCCTAACTGTAATAGTGTGTTTGCTTTTCTTGATCTTCTCCACTAAACTGGGAATTCCCTGGTGGCTGGGACTTTTACTTTCTCGAACATTCCCATTAAGTGCAAATAAAATCTTCTCCGGACATGTGCTCGCGTTGAAATGAATGACAAAATGTACAATACAAATCAGTGAGAACACTTCCAGAGGTATGGGCCTTTGGGTGGATTTATCTATTCCACATAGATTTGATCTGGTCATTTCATTATGCATCAATGTCAATGGATGACATTACCTTAAATCGCTTGGATCCCCCTGGAGAGCAAGGTTTCACTCACTCTATTAATATCTGTCATGATACCATTTGGTTTGCTACAGCTTGTATTCGCTTGTGGAGAGCGATGGTTCAGGTTTTCAGATTCTAAACCTTCACGCTAAGAGTGTTTGTGCATTTCTCTCTCTTCATTTCTACAGTACCCAGTACATTTCCTTAGCCATACAACTCCAGATGTGTTCCTTCAACCCGACTCTTTCTCCAGTCTACCCTGTCTGTGAAAACATCCTCCTGCTTCTCCCCCAGAAGCCCGAAACCTTGAAATTGTCTCTGACATTTTAATCCTTTCCTCTTCTAGTGCATGGCCAAGCCCCGAGGGTCGTGCTCTAGAACACGGCCCCCCCATACTCTTGCTGTTCCTCTCAGTGCCTGCCACGTACTGTGAGGACTTTATCTCATCTCTCTTCTGTGATCCACTGCACCTGCGTGAAAGGAATCTTCAGTAGGCCAACCACTCTCCCTTGCACTCTTGTCCACAGCGCTGGGCCCAACCTCCGGGCTCACACACCTTGTTGAATGGACAAACTGTCCTCAGAGATGCCTCTCAGTCTCTGTCTGAATTCCTTACAAGACACTAGTGACCCTACATAGTTACACCCTAATCTCTTCTTCCAGCCTTTCTGCAACTTTCTCCAGCATTTCCCAGTTCTATCGTTTCTCCTAGCTCTGCCATTTCACACCCCGTGGGGCCCTTGTCCACTATCTCTGCTTCTCCAAGTGACATCTGTCCCTCAAGGTCAACTTGGTTGGTACTTCTTCCATTCTTCCACTTGGATGGATATATTTTCCCTCTCCCTCATATTCCAGTGGGATTTAATTTATGATTTACTTCTCTCCTAGAACCTATAACATTTTTTTTGTTGACTTACATGCTTGTTTGTTTGTTTTTGCATTTGAAAACATGCTGAGTTTCCCTTTCCATGCTGGAGGGATTCTCCGTGATGGCAGGAAAAACCATTATACTTGGCTTAGCATCCTCCAGAACATCTTGCAACCTATGTCTCCTTTTAGGAATGCTTATTGAATATAATTAGTCCTTTGTATGTAGTAACTAAGAAAACCTGATTATCCCTTAAGGGTGGTGCGGGCTAGGGGATGGGACATGGGGATTACAAAGAGGAATAAAACACAACCCTCACCCCCAAGAATGACTCAGACTGGGAACTAAGGTAATCAGGAAATCTGGGATTTGTTAAAATAAAAATCCTCTGAGACCCCAGGCAAGTCATTTAATTTCCTTGTGTCTTAGATGACTCATCTGTCAAATATCCCATCTTCAAGGGCTTTTCCAAGGAAAAATCAGCTTTTTTAAAAAAGCCCAAATATGTTAAGATCTTTAAATTTTATAGGAAAATCCTTTGCATAAATACACATATAAATGGGTTGGGAATGGTTAACCAGCAAAACTCCCAGACCCCTATGGTCAAGGGGAACCACTAATAATGAAGGCAAGTTCTTCAGGTAGCATCAGTCTGGGAGTTCTTTCTTTCCTGTCAAAGCCCCAGTGGCTTATATAACTCCACCTTACCACACCAGAGAGATAAAAGCCGTCCTGGGCAATTGCAGCAGGTAATTTTGCAGACTATGCATTGCAAGAGAGTGTTGTACGTTTGTTTCAGGAGCAAATTAAGAACAGTAATAACCCCAGCAATAAAATGAAGACTCTGTATTTTAATAACTGAATTTGGAGCAATTGCTCTTCAATTTTTGTAATAATCTGAAGGTAAGGTACACGTGGGTCTTAAAGCAGCAGAGGTCTCAGACAGGGATGAGAAAATTGGAGGAGGGTCTCTATGGGACTGGCACAGAGCCATCCCCTTGACAATATCTAGCTACAGGGTTTGTTTAAAAAACATTTCCTATTGCAGTAGATAGGTGTATCCTCCACAGTTATTTATAGTTTTTTAAATGTGTAGAGTGAACTTCAGTTCACTTCAGAAGCTTTGATTTAGTCATTTCTAGGTAAACCTTCTGCGTTGTTCATAAAATACTGACTTAAAACAGATTTCCTTCAGGTGGTGAAGGAAATGGATCTAATCAATCAACAAGTGCAGTCTGGAGAGGGAAAGGGCTGAAGAAGGGGTCATTAATGTTCTCTGGACACTGGCAATTGTACAACTACTTGTAGGCTCGTTTTATATGAGGGAAACGGGTGGGGGCTCACAGACATTAAGACGCTTCCTAAGTAGTGGATGCGGAGCATGAATCCTCAGTGGTTTCATTCAAGAGCTCATGCTCCTTGCATCCCATCCCTGTGCCTCCTAAGGTTCTGGGGTCCAGAGTAAGCCGACAACGAATGGCGTCTACTTTCAGCCCATGCTCGTCTTGCTGTGACATCTTCCGCAGCCAGGTAACTTCGGATCCAGGTGTTCCTCCTCCCCTTTACGCCCAGCGATGTCAGGACTGTTTGTCTATCGGATGAAGGTCAAGGAAAACGGACAAGTGTCAGTGGGGCTGGGGCAACATGGAAACAGGCAGCATATACAGGCCATGGTGTTTGGAGCTACGCCCGCTGCCAAGCCCACTGTCACTGGGACCCCTTTGTTCTTCCTGATGCTATTGTCATCAGCATCATGACAATACGAAGCCTGTGGAAATTTCCAAGCCTGATGCCTTGGAGCCCTCTTTCTTTAAGTGCTATTTGGATTGTTTGCATATTAGTTTCTCCTATGATATCCATTCAACAAATATTAACTATATTAAGGGCTAGGGATTTAAGATGAATAAGAGAGAGTCTCTGCCCTCTAGGGACTGCCTGCCTGGTGGGGGACAATGAGACATGGCAGGAGAGGCCCGTGAAAGAGTGTAAAGAGAGTCTAGGCATGGGTGTGAAGACCTGCACGATGGCTCTGGAGAGGGTGGCATTTGAACTGCGCTGTGAAAAGCAAGCTTCCCGGGTGAAGAAAGGTAGGAAAGTTATTCAGAGAGAAAACGTCCAGGCACACAGGAGGAGTGGTAGGGGTGTGGGAGGCTTTGGGGAAACTAGTTGGAGCTGGGAATTATTAAGGGTTTTATTTGACTTACCTTGTAGACAGTAGGAGCCTCTGAGGGTTTTGAGCAGTGGAGAGATGCAATTAGATCTGTGTTTTTGTTTGTTTGTTTTTGTTTTAAGATTTTATTTATTTATTTGAGAGAGACAGAGATAGCAACAGAGAACATGAGGTGGGAGGAGAGGGAGAAGCAGGCTCCCCACTGATCAGGGAGACTGATGCAGGACTCGATCCCAGGACCCTGCCTAGATTTGTATTTTTAAAAAATCGCCCATGAGGGGCGCCTGGGTGGCTGTCAGGTAAGTGTCTGCCTTCGGCTCAGGTTCTGATCCAGGGTCCTTGGATCGAGTCCTGCATCAAGCTCCTTGCTCAGTGGGGAGCCTGCTTCCCCCTCTGTGTGCTTCTCCCTCTGCCTGCTGCTCCCCCTGCTTGTGTTCTCTCTCTCTATCTCTGACAAATAAATAAAATCTTAAACAAAAAAAATTGCCGGCGTTATAATGCAAAGACAGACCAGAGGGAAATGAAGCCATGGGAATTGTGTTAGGAATACTATTCCAGCACAGAAGGTGATGGCAGCACCCTCAACCTGAGTGGTGGCAACGTGAAAGGAGTGGGGGGACAGACTTAACGGAAGTCCCGGCTGTGGCGTCAGAATAGTGTGGACGTGTCTTTCTGCTGTCTCACTTAGCGACTTTCAGGACTGTCCTGTCCACTGGAAAAACAGCTTTCCCATGAAAGTACCACTTGAGTAACCCTGGTAATGACAAACTTTCTCTGTGCTTTATCTGTAAAATGGGTGTAATGCTATATATCCCTCAGATACTATATTAAATATAACAAGTATAACCATATGGCAAGTAGTGAATTTTCAATTCATGTTTGTTATATTCACCTTTCTATCTTTTTCCTCGCTTAAAAATAAAGTTAATACCAATAGACTGCCCTGCTCTCATGACATAATTGGGTTAATATTCCAAGTTAAGATAAAGTTCTTCATTTTTCCCAGGAAGATTTCATTCTTGGGAAATGTGGGTATGTAGATTTATGGATTTATTTCACTCTAGTGTCAAGACAAAAATAGATACTCTCCTTCCAAAGGAAGCTAGACTAAGTGAAGCATGTTTATAAAGATTTATGTATGAAGCTAAATTAATTCTTGAAAACTGAGGTATTTGTAGTCAGCATTTCACTTCATTCTGAGAACAAGTACAAATGAAAATGTCGAAAGTGATGACAATTATTATGCTTTTAATTTGATTTCTCACATATTCTAATTATATTCTTTTAATCACTAACCACTCTTGTTCTTTAGCTTCTCCAAAGCAAGACTGAACTCACTTCCTAATGCAAAACAGTTTGTAATTTTTATGTAATATGACACACTATCAAGGAAAAAGAACAATTGTTTTTTCACTAAAGACTTAGTAATGATAAAGGAGAACTTAAGCGAATCACTGAGCAAGTATCCAATTTATAGAGCATCTTGAAAAAGACACTGCATCATCACTATCCGAGTCATCTGATTCAAGTAAAGATGACACGAGAACTACATTTTAACTTTGGGAATTTATCCAAGAGCTTGACCAGGCAAGGGTAAAGAGGAACAAGGATGACACATTTCAAGAGGTCTTAAAAACATCATTGGGAAGATCTTAGGAATATGCTTGAGAGCTTGTTCAGTTGTCATAATAACACTAGACAGTAGGCACTCAGCTCGCTGGTGTGTCCAGAACTGGCTGCACCTCGAGCTTCATGCACATTGTTTCACAAAAACGCGAACAATGGCTCACTCACCTTGCATCACCAGAATTCTCCTTGCATGATGCCATACCAGCAACCTCTCTTGCCCCCAAGTTTGATTTTACCAGTTTGGCGTGATACCGGTTCCGGGGGATAAGGACATTCCACACCAGACTGGAGTTACTTACAGAAAACAAAAAGGGGAACAATGCATCTTGAGTAGTTAGACAGACCTCGTCTCCGTGATCCCATTTTATATGCTCTGCTTGTCTCTTTTTATATACTAGAACAGTCAAGACATTTTTGCTCTTGGGGATATATGCTGAAGTATTTAAAGTGTCTTGGTGTATGCAAGTTGCCTTCAGTGGTTGAGTGAAAAAAAGTCATGTACACAGAGAGACAGAAACTCTGATGAAGAATGAAGAAGCAAATATGGCGGTGCATAGACATTTGGTGAATCTGGGTAAAAGGTAGATAGGTGTTCATTGCACCATTCCTTCAGTTTTTCTTTACATTTGAAAATTTTTCAATATCAAAATTGGGGAAAATACTCCTAAATTGAAAAAAAAGTATATGTGATAAACTTCTTAAGATTTAGCAATAGTCAAAGGGCAATAGAATTTGTCTGTGAACACATTTAAGGCCCATAAGTAAAATAAAGGTGGGTTCTCCAAAAAAAAAAATTATTTCCTTTTTATTATGTTAACTTCACTATGTTAACATCATTATGTTAATGATGGTTCCCTTTTTTTAATGATCAACATACTTTATTTTTAGTATAGTTTTAGATTTATAACATAATTGAGCAGACAGTACATATTACGTAGACTCATCCTACCCCACGCCCCTTACCCCTCTACCCCTAGCAGTTTCTTTTATTATTAACGCCTTGCATTAGCGTGGTTATAATTAGTGAACCAATATTAACACATTTTTATTAACTAAAGTCCATAGTTTACCTTAAGGTTCACTTTTGTGTTGCTATGTGACTATACTATGTGACAATACTAATCATACTATGGATTTTGACAAATATATAATGACATGTATTCACCATTATAGTATCATACAGAATAGTTTCCCTGCCCTAAAAATCCTCTGTGCTCTGCCTATACATCCTTCCCTCCCCAACTCCTGGCAACCACTGATCTTTTTGGTCTTCATAGCTTTGCCTTTTCCAGAACCTCATAGTTGGGATCTACAGAATGTAGCCTTTTCAGATTGGCTTCTTTCACTTAATAATATACATTTAAGATTCCTCGGTGTCTTTTCATGGCCTGATAGCTCATTCTTTTTATCATTGAATAATATCCTGTCTTCTGGATGACCACAGTTTGTTTATCCACTCACCTACTGAAGGATTGGTTGCTTCCAGTGTTTGGTGCTTATGAATACACATACGTGTGCAAGTTTTTGTGTGGACATAAGTTTTCAACTCATCTGGGTAAATACCAAGGAGCACGATTGCTAGGTTGTATGGTAAGACCATGCTTAGCTTTGTGAAAAACTGCCACGTTGTCTTCCAAAGTGGCCATACCATTTTGCATTCTCAGCAGCAGTGAATGAGCATTCCCATTGCTCCACATCCTTGCCAGAATTTGATATTATTAGTTTTTTGAATTTTAGCTATTCTATAAAATGTGTGGTGGTATTTCCTTGTTTTAATTTGCAATTCTCTGACATATGCTATTGAGCGTATCCTTATTTGCCCTCTGTATATTGCCATCTCTACCTCAGTGAGATATTTGTTCAGATCCTTTGGTCATTTTTTAAACTGGATTGTTTGTTTTCTTATTAAGATTTGAATGACTTTTTTTTTAAGTGGGTCATCTCATAAATAGAGTGATGGTCCAATGACATATTCATTTATTCCACAACTATGGCAGAAACTACATTCCCCTTCTCCTTTACTAACAGAAACCTGACATTGTTGCAGAAAAGGTCCCTGGCCTTAAATACTTAGTATTTCATACTTCTTTGCATTGAGTGGAGGTTGGGGGCGGGGGATAGGGAAATGGTCAGTGTGACACAGTGCGGCCAATAAGTGCTGGTTGGAGCTTCCCAGAAAAATTGTTAAAAAGGAAGCCTCAGCTGGCATGCACCTCTTTGATCTTTTGCCCTTTACTGATACCCCTGACATTTTCCAAAATGTGATACAGTGCCCAGAAGGGGAGCAATCATCTTATGAGGAGGCGAAGTCACTCAACAAGGACAGTAGAACCAATGGATAGAAGGAATCCGAGGTACAATGACACCATGAAGATGTTGCAGAAAGCCTAGGGCTGTGTCTAGACTTCTTGTTATGTGATGAGAAGCATCCTCTATTTGGTAAGAATTTAGTGAAGTTCTGTTATAGGCAACCAATTCACTCCCTGATATGGCAACATTTTTAAGCACTGTTAAGTGTGAGACGCTATCTCCCTAACAAGACTATTCTGAGCAATTTTTATTTAAAGGACTGGTTCACAGAAGTACTACATTTAAAAAAAATTTCTGTATTTCTGTGTATTATAGACACAATGCTAAGGATGGAGTTATATTTACAACATCTTCAGCACTGCATTAGACATTATGGGGAGAGGAAGCAAGACTATAAAATAAGGACCTTACCCTCATGGAACTTACCGTCTAATTAGAGATAAGACCGACGTATATGAAACAATCCTGAATGCTTCAGGACAGTAAGATTAAAGGTTAATAGTGGGTGTAAACTAAGTGTAGCAGCAGTTCACATAAGGTGGGCTCACTGAAGAGACGAGGAGCAAAGGAAATGGAATTAGCAACTCTGAAAACATACTTTGTGTCTCCTACAGCTTCATATTTTTGAGTTTTAAATCAATGACCTAAATATAGACATTGAAGCTATTGCCTGGATAAGTGAAGACAAAATGAAGGAAAGTCATTTTAATTTGTATACTAATTCAGCTTTGAATTCAGAAGAAATTAATCACTCTAGTATCAATATTTCAAATACAGAGCACTGTAATAATTCACTAAAATTCTATTTACCTTATTAATTGCCAGTATATTTCATGTTGACATGAAATGGAAACTAAGTATATGCTATCTTAAAATAGAGCTTTGAAATCCTTCCTTTGGAAGTAAGGTAGGCTAATAGATTAACATGAAGAGGGGCCAGTGCATCTCGTGTTGCAAATATTGTTAATATTGTTAGCAACTGCTATTCATTTTTCTTAGCTTGTAGTTGCTGTAACAGATGTGGACAGTTATCATACATCTGTACAGACAACAGCAAGACAACCTGAATTAATTTTTCCCGGATTCTTTATTGGGATTTGAACTTTTTTCTTAAGTTTTTCAATTTAGTGATCTTATTTGTAAATCAAAAAGAATAAAGGCATGCAAACCAAAATATAGATCACATTTCTGTCTAATGTTTTTAAACTCCTTTCCTTCAGGACCTAGGAGAACATAGTTGGCTTTCTTTCTTTTCTTCTCTTCCTTTCCTTCCTTTCCTCTTCCATTCTTAAGTTTACGCCTGAGTCATCAAGTACCACCTGGCTGTGTTTCATTGCCACGGGGCTTAGTTTCAGTGTTATGCCATGTTTAATAGGCATTGTGAATTTTCTCACATGTGGGGTAGAGGGAGACTGGAGATAGGGTGACTAAAAAGAATCTGCAGAAGGTTGTGAGAATAGGCAGAATGCCAACGGATTTGAGCAGAGCATAAAACCAACAGATGAGGATGGCTATAATCCTCTCAAGGCTGCCTGAACTCTTAACCCTGCAAGAGCTCTGACTACCTACAGGTAGACGGACGTTTTTGCAGGGGCCCTCAAAACCCAGGTAAGGTTAGGGTACGGGTGCAAACTCAAAGGGACTGCAGTGGGTACATCATCAGCAAAGGTGATGGATGGGCCCCTTATGATAAACTCGGCCCAAAGTATCCCCACCTCTCCACTCTAGAGGGACTCGGGCCAAAGCCTCATCCGGAATCAGAGGCGGAGGACCGATCGTGAGAGCCACCTCCTCCGCAATCCCCCGCCCCTCAGCGCCGGCGCGGCGCGCTTCTTCCGTTTCCCCATTGGCTGAGGCGCTCGCCAATCCTGGTGAAGCTGCTTGGTGAGAAGCCTCTGGTTGGTGCAGCCGGCGCTGAGCCCCCCTCTTGCTCCGGCCGGGCCCCCAGCCGAGAGGGGGCGTGGCCGCGGCCGTGGCCGGGCCGGAGGCGGCGTCGCTGGCGCCGCTGCGTGCGGTGTGGTG